>NW_006238995.1:123835-163948 GCF_000226075.1 Solanum tuberosum | reverse complement strand
GTATTTAAGTGGAAGGTGGTGGGGCCCACTTATATATTTTATATAGTAAGTATTGGACATTTGTAATGATTTTATTGGAACAATGGTAGTAAATCCTAGACTCTTCTAATCTTCTAATAAAATAATATATAGTAATTAATAATATTAATGAATTTACTATTTCAAAGAATAATAAAATGAAATTAATTATCTATGTATTTTGAAAAGGATAAACTACCTTATTAGAAATACATCACTACTATATATACTAATATTATCTTTACTTTCAAACAATTACATATATTATCACTTTTAAATTTTATCCTAATTTTAAAATTGTGTAGATATAAATTACTATAATCTTTGAAAAATCATTTATCTCAACAATATTAGCTTGAGTCTAAACTCTAATAGTTCCCCATATATTATTGAATCTTAATGATAAAAATTAAATTATTACCTATAAACTGTAATTTGTTCGAAAGAAATTATAAAATCGCGATATAAATAATATATAAATTGTCAAAGAATAAAAATACGAAGAAAGTATTTACTAATTAATTGTTAAAAAGAAAAAAGAAAATCAATGAAAGTTACTCCTTCATCTAAGTAGGTGTTTGGCCAAAGATTCCAAATATATTGAATTTGATATACTCTTTACCTTTGTGATTTAAAATTGGTCAACACTCGCTATAAAAGTGACTCACATATATTTCTAATAGGGGTGCATATCAGCCGGTTCGATTTTACACATTATCGATTTGATTTATTGATTTTTAATTTATGAATATACTAAATCGATAATCAAATCAATAAAATACTTATTATCGATTTTTTATTCTTAACTATTTGAATTTGTTTAATTGATCAGAAAATGCTCATATGTTTATATGTACATGGTGTTCATAAAGTGAAAATTGTGGCAAGAATAGAAATGCAACACAAATTTCTACATTTATGACTGTTGTTTAAGACTAAATTGTTCGAATTCCTTCTTAAAACTCTTGTAAAAAATTATAGAAATGACATTAATTATTTATCTTTGTCACAAATCACAATCAAATTTAAAACTGAGATGAGAGAAAATAATACTAGTTTGCGTCGAGAAAAGACAAGATATCGTAATAGAAAGGTAGAGAGGCAACTGCAATAAATAGTGTAAATAAAATTTTATTTATCAAGTGAGAAATACATCCCGGAGAAAAAGTGCAGTTTGGATAACCATCCACGACTTATTTTAGTACACAAATATAAAAAAAATGTATATTGATATTGTATAAATAATGTATAAATGTGTATCAATATTATATATATATATATATATATATATATATATATATATATATATATATATATATATATATATATATATATATATATATATATATATATATATATATATATATATATATATATATATATATATATATATATATATATATATATATATATATATATATATATATATATATATATATATATATATATATATATATATATATATATATATATATATATATATATATATATATATATATATATATATATATATATATATATATATATATATATATATATATATATATATATATATATATATATATATATATATATATATATATATATATATATATATATATATATATATATATATATATATATATATATATATATATATATATATATATATATATATATATATATATATATATATATATATATATATATATATATATATATATATATATATATATATATATATATATATATATATATATATATATATATATATATATATATATATATATATATATATATATATATATATATATATATATATATATATATATATATATATATATATATATATATATATATATATATATATATATATATATATATATATATATATATATATATATATATATATATATATATATATATATATATATATATATATATATATATATATATATATATATATATATATATATATATATATATATATATATATATATATATATATATATATATATATATATATATATATATATATATATATATATATATATATATATATATATATATATATATATATATATATATATATATATATATATATATATATATATATATATATATATATATATATATATATATATATATATATATATATATATATATATATATATATATATATATATATATGGTATAAATAGTATATAAACATATATAGATATTATAGAAAATATACTTTTTTTCCTCCCAAATAATTTATAACCATACCACTAACCGAATTATGTAAAACAAAATGGAGTTTTGTTGATAATATCACCCAAAAATTAAAAGCCAATTAGCTATGAAATCATGTCACTCAACCAACACATGCAAATTCACATTCTCACATTTAATCAACATGCACCTATACTCCAATCTCTTTTTCCTCTATATTTAATAAATTTACACTCCACACTACTAATTTACTCTTCATCTTCTTCTTCAAAATTAAAAAAAAAAAGTTCTTTTTAAAAATAAAAAAAATAAAAATCATCTACATAAGTTTTTTAAGTGTTTCAAATTCAACATGACATAAAGGCTTAATTAAATTTGCCCAAGAGTTATGTAGCGTAATTATCCCTTTTATAAAGTCACTAAAATCACTAGTGCTAAAAAAGACAAAAGGCAAATATTTATATACGTATCTTTTTATAGCTGTTTCCAATAATTGATAAAATGGCTCTGCTCTGCTCTGCTCTGCTCTTGAACGTCGGTGCATGTCCATCCCACATTTCCAGGTTCTCCAATATCCCTTTTTTTTCTGTATCAATTTATGTGACGTAGTTTGATTTGACATATAATTTTAGAAATAAATAATTTTGAAATTTGTGGACTAAAGTAAGTTGTGGACGGTTATCGAAATTGTTACTAAATATAAAAATGTGTTATTTTTTGGAAGGGACTAACAGGAAAAATGAGTCAATTGGAAAGGGAATATATATTTTGGTTGTAATTTTATCGTCAATAATAAACATTCATCTTTTTCTCTTTGGTGGTTGTTTTGATAAATATCGGGTTAGCTTGTTTGCACTTTATATTAGGAATTCACTATATATTACTCTTTTTGTTTCAATTTATTTATGTGATTTTGACTTGACAAAGTTTTAAAAAGTATAAAATGTTTTTGAATCTTTTGGTCTTAAAGCCAAAAATATGTAAAATGTGGGTTTAAACATGTCGGGTAGAAATTTGAAATTAAAGCATTCTCGAAAAAAGAAAGACAGGTCATGTGTTCTATAGCAAATTCAAAACTCATTTTGGCTGATCATTCTCTCGGATCAGCTACTAATCATCGCCTTGATAAGCTATTGCCTCACTAGTGCTAAGGGCAGGTTCTTACGCGTTACTCACCTGTCCGCCACTGGAAATCGTTTCACGGTTGCATTACTTATAGCTTCGTTGTTCGTCCGCTTCTTTACTCCCACCATTATGAAAAATGAGCAACTCTGCGTACTAAAAATTAGCTAGATGAGAAGAAATGATCTAGTGTTTTTAACCTGGTTCAGTTCTTCCAGCCTCATTAACCTTATTAAAAAAATATCTAGTTTTTTTCTGTCTCGAGGATTTGGACCGAGGTCTATGACTGTTTCATTATCACTAGGCCACGCCCTTGGGTGGAAGAACATTTAGTTTTGAGGTTGAAACTTGACCCCTGATACGGAAAAATAGCCCTGTAACTTCGGGAGAAGGGGTGCCTCCTCACGAAGGGGGTTGCAATGACCAGGACCGGACAAATTCTATTAACCAAAAACACAAGTCATAAAATCGTATTGTTTTCTTGATAACTGAAAGATGAATTTGGTTGCTGCAATGCATTCATACAACTGAGCCATGTGAACGAAAAGTTATACTGTAGTTGTATTTCCCTTTCAATATTTTGTGTCAACTAGTTTGGGATTGAACATTGTTGTTTTTAACTAACTCTTCATGTTTTCCACTAAATGACTGATTGAGAATAAGTGCTTTTGTTTTTCCGGTAACTTTGAAAAATGTTGCATAGTTTACAAAATTCTGCGAAGTAAGGAACTAAATACAGGAAATTCTACTCAGAGTCAGAGTCAGACCACGCCTTATGATGAAAGGGGAATGAAGGACGGTTCATTTGATGAATAGATAGCTGATAGAGACGAGATTAAGAGGACGGAATAACTGCGAAAGATCAGAGATGGAAATGGATGACAGCAAAGGTTTGGTTTGTGTAACTGGTGGAACAGGATATCTAGCATCATGGTTGATCATGAAGCTTCTTCAACATGGATACTCAGTAAATGCTACCATAAGGTTCACTCAAGGTTAATATTTCCCACTGATTCTATTCATTCTCTTTTAAGGTTTATGAATTTGAGAAATCCTTCGGTCACGAGTTAGCTTTTGGAGTTGAGTTAGACCCAAAGAGGCAAAGATTCATTTCTTTACCTGGTATGAAAGTCATGTCCAATATTCCATGTTTGGGTTCTCGGTCCACGCTCTAATTTGGGTCTGGGCGTTAGAGTGGGTTAGAGTTCCACATTGGTTGGAGAATAGACTAACGGTCTGTTTATATGGATTTAGGTAATCCTTTTTTCATGAGCTAGTTTTTGGGGTTGGTGAGACCTGTGTTATATCTTTAGAATTCCAATGAGTAGTTTGATCTCTACGTGTTTTACTCGAATTGCCTTTCTAGCTGTAGGTTATTTAGTGTGTAATCTCTGAAGAAGAATTTTGGATGAATTTTTTAGATCACAAAACAGATGTTTGCTACCTCACTAACTTGCCTGAAGCATCCCAAAGGCTACGGATTTTTAATGCTGATATGGACAAACCGGAAAGCTTTAGTGCAGCTATTGAAGGATGTGTTGGAGTATTTCACGTTGCTCATCCAATGAATTACGGGGACCAAGAAATTGAAGAGGAAAAGATAAGAAAAGCAGTTGATGGAACATTAGGCATTTTACGGGAATGCCTCAATTCAAAAACAGTAAAACGAGTTGTTTACACTTCCAGCAGAACGGCGGTTGTGTTTAATGATAAAGGTTTAGACACAGTAGACGAGAGCTCGTGGTCTGACATCCATATCATGAAAACCTTAGAGCCTATATCTGCAGCTTCTTATGTGATTAGCAAAACTTTAACCGAAAAGGCTGCTCTTGAGTTTGCTGAGAAGCACGGATTAGATTTGGTAACCGTTATACCTAGTTGGATACATGGTCCCTTCTTGAGTCCTCAGTTCCCAGAGCCATTACGACCAGCCATGGCAATGATTTACGGTATGCCCCTTCTGCTCTTCAATCCCTGTAAGTTAATGTTATACATATGTTTGTTGTTGTATGTACATTTCGTGATACATTTGATGGAAGCAGTGTCATTGTTTTATTTTCTTCTCTGACATAAGCGCGTATTGTTTGTGTACACATCTTTCTTCCTCTACAGGCATCATCACAAGCTTCTTCATAGATGATTTGATTGCTTTACGTCCTGATCCCTTAAACTTAAAGATTTGGTTCATGTGATCATGTTGTAACATATTCAGAACGTCTTTTATCAGTTTTCTCTATATCCAACTCTAGTTTGTTGGACTCAGCATTTTCTTTTTCGATCTTGGCAAGACGTTTCCAGCTTCTAATTTCATCTAACTCGTTCTTTTCCATAAGATAGTTATATTCCAAATGTCGTGGTGAACTTGCTCTAAATTAAGCATTTCTTTTTGTTTCGTCTCCTGAATTACGCAGGTAATCAGGAAAACTGCATGAAGTATCCCTCGCTTACCCCATTCGTGCATGTAGATGACGTTGCCAATGCACACATACTCCTTCTAGAGAATAGTAAAGCAAAGGGAAGGTACATTTGCTCTGCTGTTGAAGTTACACCAGATGAGCTATTTAACTTCCTCTCAGCTAGGTATCCTGAATATCGAATACCTAACGTCGAGTGAGTTCCCATTAGCTCCTTTTGCTATTTGTTCTTTTGACATTAAAAGGAAAAAAAGAAGGTTATTTAACTTATCATGTATACATGTTTGTAGTTCATTGAGGGAGATTGGAGGGATTAAGCATCCTAGACTTTCATCAAAGAAACTTTTGGACACTGGATTCAAATACAAGTATGGACTTGAAGAAATGTTTGATGGTGCAATTGAATGCTGCAAACAGAAGGGTTTACTCTAGTTTGTACTCTATGACAGAGAAACCCTTGTCTAATTGACATCCCTTTGATTCCTTCGTTGAAAAATTATACTTCTTTCGTTTTAATTGTTTGTCGCTATTGAATCTTGTGGTCAACTAATTAAAGATATGTCGAACATACCAAAATGTTCTTTGATAATGTGGTCTAAAGCATGTCGAAAGATGGAGTTAAAAGAGTTGCCAAAAAAAGGAAAGA
This sequence comes from Solanum tuberosum, assembly GCF_000226075.1. Taxonomy (NCBI): domain Eukaryota; kingdom Viridiplantae; phylum Streptophyta; class Magnoliopsida; order Solanales; family Solanaceae; genus Solanum; species Solanum tuberosum. The sequence goes on along the minus strand of NW_006238995.1, from coordinate 157,555 downwards.
TGCATTCTTTTTAATGCGGTCTAAAAAAAGAAGGCAAAATACAAAAATGTGCATTTTAACTTACTTCAGTTGACATCTATGTCCTTCAACCTCCAATTTTTTGAGTGTGCACAAGTAGACACTTCAACTTGTATAAAGTTGAACAAGTAGACACACACTTCCTACGTGGTATATTACACATAAGATCCATGTAGGATGCGAATTGCCACATAGGACGCATGTTCACTAGTTCAATTTTGTACAAGTTTAAGCGTCTACTTGTGCGCACACCCAAAGTTGAAGGACATATATAGATCCAACTGAAGCCAAGTTAAATGACATATTTAAGACCTAATACTAATATGTAATTAGTAGGGATAGTGTTGTAAAATAGTCATATCAATTACTCCCTCCGTTTCACAAAAAATAATACTCCCTCCGTTTCAAAAAGATTGGTCAGGTTTGACTTGGCACAAAGTTTAAGAAATTAAAAAAGACTTTTGAATCTTGTGATCCTAAATTAAAGTTATGTCAAATGTACAAAATTGTCCTTAATCTTGTGGTCTTAAACATGCCACGTGGAAAGCAAAAAGTAAAATGTTACTCCCTCTGTCCCATTTTATATGACTCACTTTCCTTTTTAGTCAGTCCCAAAAAGAATGACACATTTCCATATTAAGTAACAATTTCACTATGAAATGTCTATTTTACCCTTAATGAAATGATTTACAGCCATACAAATTTCTATCATTCATTTTGGACCACAAGTTTTAAAAGTCTTCCTTTCTTTCTTAAATTCCGTGCCGAGTCAAACTACCTCATATAAAATGGGACAGAGGGAGTAACATTTTACTTTTTGCTTTCCACGTGGCATGTTTAAGACCACAAGATTAAGGACAATTTTGTACATTTGACATAACTTTAATTTAGGATCACAAGATTCAAAAGTCTTTTTTAATTTCTTAAACTTTGTGCCAAGTCAAACCTGACCAATCTTTTTGAAACGGAGGGAGTATTATTTTCGATATACCAAATCCAAATGTAATATATAAAAGTGGCTGGAGGGAGTATACAAATATTTTTAGAATTATTTTTTTCAACTTAGGTATGAGACATAACAAATAAATTACAAAATTCACTCAGTTTTTCTGGAATTTTTTTTTCATGGAAAGCATCAAAATATCGAACACATGGAGATGTTTATCATAAAAATTTAAAAATCAACTTGAGGTTGAATTTCAAATATTTCAAGAATTTGAAAACAATAAAAAAAAAAAATTCACTTTTTCCACTCAAAATTACTCACAAAAAATTAAAAAATAACTCCAATTTATATTCACGGCAAACACAAAAAATATCTTTTGTTTTCACTTTTAAAATATATTTTTTTAAAATTTTACAATGACAGAATTGATGAAAATAAGGTGGGAGAAGAAATGGTCAATGTTCTAACAAAAGAGTAAAGTTCGCAACTTCTATTTTGCCTTGCTTGTGTATAGGAAGCACAAAGGCACAAATCTGCCGCCAGAAAAAAAAAAAAACGAACAAGAGAAGGAAGAAGAAGAAAGTGCCATGGGCGATCTACTCTCATGGCTATTCTCCTTCTTCCTTCTCGTAGCTGTTCTTGGTACTATCCTATACCAGGTATAACTCTCAATTTTTTAGCTGTTTCCAGAATTTAAGCTTTATTGGTTCAATTTTTTATTGATCTAGTTATGTGTTCATATTTACTATTTTTATTACAAATTTAGTGAAATTTTATGCACTAATTTGAACACCCTATTGAAATTACTGGGCTTAGATGCGTCAATTGGGCAAAATATGTCCATAGTGACTAGGATGGATGTGTCGTATCCGAAAACTAGCAGTGTGCTCTATCTGGAGGGCACAAATAACTTAATTTTCTCCTGTGAACTATTTGTGTGAATGGATTAGTTCGATCTAAAACTTGAGATAACGGGTGTAAATTGAAAAATGATTCATAAGTAGTTGTTAATGGAGTCGAGATTACCAAATTCTGAGGTGTCTGCATCAATTTATGCCGAATTGCACCTGTTGGTAATGCCAACATACTGCCTATGGTAGGGCCCACGAGGGGCTGGGTGGCCCGGGTCGAAGTCATGATCGAATATGATACTTGCTTGGTGAACTTAGTTAAGAAATAAAGTTGTGTTTTTGCTATCAGCGGTAGCTTTTGGCATGATGGTAAGCGCTTGATCCTAACAACTCCACGTATAGTCTCCCGAACCGCATTTTCTAAATGAAACAGCTATACTTGATACTCCAAACCTGCTTCTGCCCCAGCCTTAATTGATCCTTATAGGTTCTTTTGAGGTTGTAATAGTGCTTCCTTTTTCGTGGGTTATGGTTTGTCAAGAATTTCTGTTGTTCTGTTGTTAAGTTTTTTTTTTTTTTTTGTAATGGGTGTTGTGCAATAAAAATTGGGAAAATGAAGAATCGAGGCTTTGTGAAAGGGGAAATGTGAAGGTGGGAATTTCCGTGATGTATTGATATAGCATGAACAGATGAAAGTATAATTTTCTTAGAAAGAAGTATAATTATTGGCTATAATGATAGATTTCAATGTTGTTGAAGGGAGTGAGTAAGGTTGATGATATTGGACTAATCTGTGAAAGACGTAAATTGGTTTGATATTGAAGGAATTAGGCATTAAGACATGAACTGTTTCACATCTATAGTTTTAGTTCACATTAGCAATAGAACTTTGTCTATGTGAGTTTCGCATGGAATAGCTGGTCCCAAGCCACAATTAAAGAAGAGGGTTGTAGTGTCCATCAGCGTGAGAATTATTTAGATGATTTTTCTTAATTGAGCGCAATGGCCCAGCCAATTCATATAGCAACTCCAACTGATTTGGAATTGAGGGAATGATTTGCAATGAAGCAAGACTTTGGCTTTATTAGATTTCAAGTATCATGGATCTTTACTTACATAGCTTCCAAAAGATCCTTTGAAGTGATTTCTGTTAATTCACTAGGATGAACCAATTTCTATCTAGATTAAGGACTCTGTTACTGTTACTCCTGAAATGATTTGAATAGAGAGTAACATGAGGTGAATTCATTTGTTTCAATAGACAAATATCACTTCGATTTACCATTTCATCACTGATGACCTGGTATTATTTGTTATCTCTTCTAGTCCTTTTTCCTTTTATCAATCGCACTGAAAGATGAACAAGCATGTCAAATGTTGAATGTACTAGTAAAATTTACTAACTTACTATGCAGCATGTACCATGTTGTATTTAGATTGCATTGTCTACATAGCAGTTTTGTTTATGCACTTCTTCTCTCTTTTCTTCCTTGTCTTATATTCATAATATCTGGGCTTGAAGAACATTACAATTGCAATTATTTATTGCAGCTCATGTGCTTGGCAGATCTTGAATATGATTATGTCAACCCTTATGATTCAGCATCTCGGATTAACAGAGTAGTGGTGCCAGAATTTGCTCTTCAAGGAGCATTGTGCTTCCTACATCTTGTGACAGGGCATTGGTTGATGTTTCTGATATGTCTGCCATACTTGTATTATAACATCAAAGTGTAAGCATCTATTTATCTATAAGTGAAACATGTAGAAAGTCGTTGCATGTGTTGTTTTTTTAAAAGATGGTGCAACAAAAATGGTTTGAGGAAAGGATTAAAAATGTCTCCCAATATTAAGCATAGGGCTTTAAATAGCCAACTTAAAACAGAAATTCTGCATATTTTAAAATTCAAAAACCTAAAATATTTCAAGTAATCTTATCTAACTAAATTTGAATTTAAACAAAGCCTCCTCCTACAACTAAACTACTTATTTTCTGGTAATATGGCAGTAACAAAAGCAACTTTCAACACTCCTCTGCTTCACTTGCTGCAATTTAGACAAGTTGTTCCTCAATTTCTACTTCTATTGTTTGTGCTGAGGATTGTTTTGAGTTTCTCTGAATTTGCACACTTTTGTAACACGGCTCTTTCTTCTTCTTTCCTTTTCTCTTGTTTTGGTTTTGTGCATAAAAAACACCCTCAATAACCTTGTCTGGTCTGAAAGCTCTTTTGGAAGTGATTTAATCTGGACAAATTATAGGATATACAAAGTCATTGTAAGAATTTTTCTTCCATCACAATATTCCATGAATCATGGATTTCAAGATATGATTTCAATTTCACTGATCAAATTTTATAGTTTTCATAGTGAAAATTTGTGTGGCATTCAAAGAGAGACTGCTGCTTGCCATGTTTGAAGAATAGGTTAAAAATTGATATTGGTTAAAAATGATTTGAAATTTGTGGAGTGTACAAGTCTACCCTCCCCAAACCTCACTTGTGGGATTACATTGCGTATGTTGTTAAAAATGATATTAAAAAATGGTTCTATAGATGAACTCACAGATCCCGTAAGACTAATGAGTTTCTTGATACCACTGTTGATTTTTTAAAATATGGTGCAACAAGAATGATTCAAAGAATGATTAAAAATGTTTCTCAATATTAAGTAGACCTTTAAATAGCCAACTTAAAACAAAAAATCTGCATATTTTAAAATTCAAAAAACTAAAATATCTCAACTAATGTTTAACAAAGACTCCTAGTCTCCTACAACTAAACTGCTTATTTTTCTGGTATTCAGCAGTTGTCAGTCCCTTTTACTGTTACTTAACTCTGACATCTCAATATATAATCTGACAACTGATTTTAACCCTTCATCAGCTATACTGATCGCTGCCACTTGGTAGATGTAACTGAGATTTTCAATCAGCTTCCGTGGGATAAGAGGGTTCGGTTGTATAAGCTTGGATACCTTGTGATACTTCTTGCCTTTTCGATATTCTGGTACAGTCTCAGCAACAAGCTGCTAGTTCTCATCTCTGAAACAACTTGTAAACCTAATTATATCAGTAGTTTATGCTTTTAGTTCATGCCTAATCTTGTTTGTGATTTTAGGATGGTTTGGAGCATTGTGGATGAATGAAGTATGATGAATTGTCCCTGTCATGAAGGGTTTGTACCCTCTCTCTCTCTCTCTCTCTCTCTCTCTCTCTCGCTCTTCTGAGTCCCACATATGACTTCAGAATATATAGAAAAAGTGTAGAAAACTAGGATGGTCCCGACCGGCCAGGTCAAATCGGGAAACTTTGTCCTTTTATTTTCTTAGATGTTTTTGATAAAAAAATACTTCATCCGCTTCAAATGACAAATTATGGTCCTAAGAGTTCCATATGCACCGGTTTGTAGGTGCAACGCTACTATGACTGAAGGTGTAACAAAGGACAAAGTAGCCTTTGCACTTGGAATCAATGCAGAGTTACTTAAGAACCGAACATTATTGAGAAAATAATTAATAAAAGCGATAACAACTAGTTGAGATTATGGCTTAGTTGTTGTCGTTCTTTTACATTAGGTCTATTCTAGTTAGAGACTTGTATGTCAGTGGAGGGATAAGTCTAAAATTTAGAGAAAAGGAGATGATATACTATTACATGACAGACAGCAACTTCTTCATTTTTACTTCTTTACCAATTTGCATGCATAAAAGAGAGGATTTAACTATGATTACCAAAAAGACATCAATGGCTTCATTTGTATGTTTTTTGGAATTTTGCTTCTGGAATGTTGTCTTTTGGCTTTTCGTGAAGTGTGTGGGTTTCAGTATGGGCACTATATATGGGTCAGGGGAACTGCTTCTGTAATATGAAATTTTATTAGAGGGAACTCTTTGCACCACACTTTGGCTACCTACATCTGCCTTGTGGATAGAAATTCATTTTCTGCAGTTGCTTGGCTAATCTTGGCTTCCACCTACCTCAACAGTGTACATCCCGAATTATCATTTTGACCATAACTACATCAGATCTTCTCTTGTTCTGGAGTACCTTTTGGTTCCTCCCTTGCCAAATGTAGTATAGGCTTCCAGTTTGTGCTATTTTCTGTACTTCAGTTTGTGTGCTTTCTACCATAAGCATGTGTTCTTACCCAGTCCAGCTTCTCTGTCCACCCCATAGCAGTTCTGCTTATACCTTGCCGGCTGAGTATCTTCCAATAGATGATAGATGAAATTGAGCATTTAAAGAACAAATGTGTGTATCTTCATTTTCACCTAATGGACATGTTGAGTTACTACCTGTCTACCCATACCCCATTAATCAGTCTATATCTTGTGTATAACCTTCCTGGTATTGCCAAATATAGGATAAAAGGCCACCTTGATTTTTGCTAACCATTTTCCTCCATTCTCAGCTTGTTATAAATCTTCCTTATGGAGTGTTTCCCAAAGTTCTGTAGGTATTCATTAGATAGCCAAGTACCCTCCATGATGATTTCTTTGCATTATCCATGATGCTCGCTTAATAGTCACCTCCCAGATTGCTTTCCTTTTCCATAAGATGTGTACCCATTGTATCCATAGTTTATCTTTCGTCTTGCATAGATTTCAATAATGCTTCAAGATGGCAGCTTTGTTCCAAACCAGTATATCAGTAATATTTAATCCTCCAGCTAATTTGGGCAATCATAGTTTATCCAAGGTCACCAAAGCCTTCTTTGTACATTTTGTAGCACCAGTCCATAGGAATCTTCTACAGACAGTCTCGATCAGATGCATATTCTTCTCAGGCAGAATGAAAATTTGGGACCAAAGTTTGTATGTTAATTAAGACAATATTAAGTCTTAATCAACTGCAACCTGCGTGCATAAGATAAGAATTTTGCATTCCAAGTGGTAATCCTCCCTAGCATCTTATCAATCAGGGATACACACCGTCTTACAGATAATCTTTAGAGCTTAAAGGAACACCTAGATACCTGAGAGGTACGGGGAACTGTTGAAAAAACCATCTATGGTGGTTTTGCTCATTTTGACCTGACAAAACTACATTCCCAAGATTCCCAACAGCCGAAATGTCTGGTGATCGTTTGTGTACTAAGACTCTATTAACAGACAAATGTCAAGTTAGATATAATTCTACTTTTCCGGGGTTTTGAGCCTCATCTTCCAATCCATTTTAGGTGGTATGATTCAAGCACTTTGAACTTGTCAGTGGAGTTGAGTTACTACCTTTTGTTAGCTACTATATTAGAAGCTAAAGTTAAAAAGCCACAAGCATTTGTTACATTTCATCATCTCCTAAATCTCTTCTTTATAGGCTTCATTTTTTTTGTTTTTCCACCTCTTTCCTCAGGTTTGATCGAAAGAAATTGGGATTTCCCAGGCACTAGCACGGTGGAGCTGGCCTTTTGACATCTATCAGTTTACTCGGTTGATGGTGCCATAAACGGATTGTGGTGATGGCTTTACGGAATTAATCTTATCCAAAGGAAGAGTTGGAAGTCCTCAACTGGCTGGGAAGCATACACTTTCTGATGCTTGAGTTACACCTCTTTCTTTCGTTCTTTCTTTTTGTTAGGTTTAACTTTATGATGCCCTTTAAGCATCTAATGTTTTGGGCAGTAGGCATATAGTTGAACTTGTGTAAATCAGGATAGTCATTGGGATTTTATATCATTATGTCTTAGCATATGATTTACTGAATGTACTAGTTTCCAGTGTAAATCAATGTTTAGTAGAATGACTTACCTTTGGGGTACTATGGCCTATGGGTTGTGACTTTTCTTTATTTTGTTACATAAGCACCATAAAATTTACATACATGAATGTGTAGTGAGTCTTGTGATAACTTCCCCAAATTTTGTGTAAATATTTGTTGGTATGAAGGTTCACTATTGAATCGCATATGATACCACACTTTACTTTAGATAGTCTTTTACTATGTGAATATAAAAAATCATATGTGAGTACATAAGAAATCATAGATTGAGAAGTTAACTCACCACATTTTTTACTCACCTAGATGAAGTCAACTTAATAAATACTCAATTAGATAGGTTAAGAGGTTTTGCAATATATGTGATCTTGTTTTAAAAATCATATCTGAGTCAAGCCGGGATCAAGATGCGGGTTAAGGTATGGGTCAGGATTCGAGGTGGGGAGTTGGGTCTTGGGGCAAGGTTGAGATTCAGGTCTCAGGTCAGAGTTGGGTCCCACATTGGGGTCTTGAGTTGGGGTCGGAGACTCTAGGATCGTTGTTTTGGTCAAAAGTTGGGTTCCATTTCGGGGTGAGGTAAAGGTGTAGTCAGGAGTCAGGCTTAGAGGGGAGGGGGGGGGAGTCACAAGTATAATTTATTTTTTTGCAAAAAATGGATGCACCAATTTTTTTTTAAGTCAAACTATGTCATATTAATGATTGGCTTTTTCGTTGAATGAATGCTCCAAAAATTTTGAAGTAATTTTTTTAAGTTGTAAGTTTTTCCCGACCTCTGGCGATGGCGGTAATAATAACAATGAGACATAAAATAGAATCAAAAGAACTTTTTTTTTTCAAATTTCACCATTTTCGTTCTTGGTAAAGTTGTAGAATAACATTTTACCTATATACACAATATAATTTTCCAATGAGACGTGTCCATCTAGACATCCTCAACACATTATAGCTCCGCCCCTAAGTCAGGTCAGAGTGAGGGGCCTGTTTTAAGATAGTGAAGTTAAATGAAAGTTCTGAAAAATATTTTCCTTACTTTTTATAGGAAAGTCATTTTTCTTAAATTAGAGAAAAAAATAAAAAATACTTTGAAAAACATATAATTCAATCAAATATGAAAAAATTGGAAATTATTTTTCTTTATACCAAAACACCCTTAATAAGTGTACCTACATCCTCATGTGTTTTAAGAACTGCGCAATTATGAATTTTCATCGATTATCAATATTTTATGATGGATAATATGAGTTAATCCAATTTTAAATGATTGGATAATCAATTCATTTAAAATAGGTCAAGTCAAGCTGATAATCGTAAATTTTATCCATTTTGTCATCCCTTATATAGAGGGGTACAAAAGTCGTAGATCAATTTTGCCATTTTCCTACTTTTGCTTGGTGACAAAGAAAATCTCTCCCTCGTTACGTCGCACAAAAAACTCCATTTTTGATAAGCTTATTTCTTAAATATATATTATCTCCAAATAGTACCTAATTCATCCATTAAACATCGAAATTAGTGAAACATGAATAATTAAGCTCAATTAATATATTAAAACATAAAAATATAACCAAAGAGCGGTGGAGATAAGGGGAACATATCCAATGTAATCTTACTAATGAATATGAAAACGTAAATGCAACATTATTTTTCATTATAGCGATATTAACGCAAAGTTGACACCACCAACAATATATGTAACAGATGACAGATTTGTTGCATTTTTTATTTGAATATTCGACGAAAGTAAAAAGTCATATACTACCAACGTAAGAAAATGATTGACTACGAGAGCATGTATCAATTTGGAGAAACAGAAATTGTGAGAGGATATATTCTATAACGAGGCAATTCCAGAATATTGCTGGCAGTAAAAGATGACTTGATTTCATATAGTGGTTAGTTGGGTTTGAGCAAGTCGAAAACGAATCAAATAAAAATGGATCACAACTCAACCCGTCCATATTTCCTGCAATCAAATATAGGTTGGATAAACAATATTAAAAATAAATTTGACCCTTTTTATGTATATATGTAAGAAAATCAGAATACGGGCGGGTTAACCAAATCTGGGTTATTTTCATGCAACATACCCTTGTAAGACATACTGTGAAGAAACCAAACACAAGGTATATATAAAAGCAAAATACTGCCACCTATACTGATATTATATTGAGCACAGAAGTAAACAGCCATATATACTGAAAAGATAAGAGAGCAGAAGCAAGTTCTGGGCTGTCTGAGTCTGAACCTGGTGAAGCATTTCCCGGTTGATGAGACGATCGAATCCCAGAACTTATATCAAGATCTTTAATGTGAAGGATGTATAAGTGGCGGCGCTTGCTTATGCTTCTTCACTGCCACTTTGATTGCCATATTTGAGTATGTTGAACTTGCAAAGAGGACAGGTCGCATTTATATACAACCACTTGTCTATGCAGGCTGCGTGAAAATGGTGATGACATGGGAGCTCACGCAGCTCGATTCCATCTTCATAGGAACAAAGGCAAATGCAACATTCCTGCAAATGTAAATAACAAATTTAACTTCTAAAACTTGGAAAGTTTGTGATACTTTATGAAAACTTCCTGACTGAGAAAAAGACGAATGTTTCATAAAACATACAGCATCTTCTGGTGGAAGAACATGCTCAGTAGGTGTATCGGTGTCGCATTCAACCATTACTCCTCCAAATGATTCTTGGATATCACCATTCTCTTTTTCAAAGTTGCCTAGTCTCTTAAACTTGTACTTAGGCAGTCTTTCAACATCTTCCTTAGTTGCACCTTCCTGTTTCAAGGGATAAGTAAATTATGAGAGAGATATTGAGAACTACCAGGTGAGAGAGAAGATCCACGCAAGAAAAGCAGCGGTTCCATCCTATTTTAAGTAATCTCATTTGACTAGATTCTCAAGTGGATAAGATCAGTCGAGTGGTCTCAGTTGGAGATGAAATTGCACGTGTTTGTGGATTGAACGAAATTCAAGTCGGGGAATCAATGACAGGACATCAATTCAAATCTTTGGGGAATTCAGGCAAGAGCTGAAATTCCAGTTGCATTTATTGTACAAGGGTGCAGAAATACATACAACTTTTTTATTACTTCGACTCTTATTAGAATAAATAATGCACATCAATATCTCCTTTCAGTAATATAGAGCAGAGATGGTATTGTACTAGATAAAAGATCTTTTCTTAAAAGGTCTAACAAAAGGCTGCGCAAAAAAAATCCCCAGCAATGCTGATTACACATCTACCTTCCTCCGTTTTATGTTTCTAAAACAAACTTGGACGTATGAAATAACCCAAACAAATGTATTATCTTACACAATTTGCAACAATTCTTTGAACCATATTGACAAAAATCAATACGTTGTGCACATTGAAAGCCTTTTTTTCTTTGCTTATGTATAACAAGGAGCTCTAACTCAGACAACATATTAAAAAGAACAGCTGCTCCAAAAGCATAAACAATGAGTGTGTGTTGCTGAATCTGTTTTCTTTTTTTTATGAACACTACACAGAGTATTCATTGATATGTTTCCAAATATTCTCAAGTTAACATTATCTATAAACACAGGAATCTCCTAAACGCTATTATCGAAGTTGTTTTTCCTTCCCATAACCACAAATATTTATAAGGTTACAACAACAACGCACCCACAGCAGGGAGGGTAGTGTGTAAGCAAACCTTACCCGTACCTTGGGAGGTAGAGAGGTTGTTTCCGATAGACCCTCAGCTCAAGGAAAAGCATATCAAAGCAGTACGGGAAAGGAAATACAGAAGTGAAGACAAATATTTATAAGCTTGACTTACAGACCAAAAGGAATGGCGTTTGATGTGAATCATGACAATTGATAGAAGTGACGAAAGGTTTTACAGATTTACCTGATCTGTCACTGCATATAAGATTGCAATAATACATGGGAGACAGCAGCAAACAGCAATTCCAATGACACAAGCCACAGCAACACATATAACAACAAAAAACACATCAAACGCCAGAAATGTGATACAAAGCCTGCAAAAGATACCATTTAAATTAACATAAAGTAGAAGTATAAGAAAATGAAGCACAGATAGAGCCTAGTTTTGAGATAAACCAGTAAAGTTGAGGTGCATCACGGGGCATAGTCTGGCCACCAGCAGATACCCAGTAGAACCCAATTATCCACCAAATGAAAGAAAACATGGTGTTTGCAGACTCCAGATGCTTGGCAACACTGAAACAATAAAACAAGAATCAGTGGTACATTATTAGGCACAAATATGCAGTTTTATTCTTCTCGAAACATTTTTTTTAAAAAAAAAACTACGTTTCAACCATTTAGTCATGCATCGGGAACAACCTTCATTTTTCACAGTTGGCATCAGTTTGAATATCCCCACTTGTGGGATTGCACTGGGTATGTTGTTGTTTTGGTATCAATTTGAATAACTTTGAGATTCATGTTCAACTATCCAAGTTCAGCAGCCTACTGGACAATATTTCTCAAATAGGCCAGTAAAACTAGACCATCAGTGACACGGGTGTCCATTTCAGCACCCGAGAAGTTTTGAAGTAAGTTTACTTTTGAGTTACAGTATAGTGATAAGGATTGTTGCGTAGCACCAAATGGGTTTATGTATGTTCAAGACATAATTAAACAAATAAAACTGTGTTTTTTAATAACAGGTTAATCTTTTAGATGAGCACACACTTTAACATGGTATCAAACATAGCAGGCAGAGATCCTCAGTTTGAGTCTCACCGCCACTCCTTATTTAAAAAGAATTTCCACATGCTTGACCATGAAAAACAACCAGGCTTACATGTGAAGGGTGTGTTGAATACATAGTTAAAAGAATAAAAATGTGCTCTCTTTAACACCTTAAGCTTTAAGATGATATGATCACACACTTTAGCAATGCAAAATTAAGAAAAGAAACTAGCACTAAATTCATTTGAGCACACCAAAATACATAGCCTTAGCTAATTTAATATCACTATATAGTTGATTAGCCAAATCAACTCTTATGCATAATCTATAATCTGAGATATTGATCAGAACCTATACTTTCCTGTTTAGGTAACATGCCTCCCATTATCAAGTCTCTAGAAGTAAAGCTTCCCCTCCCTCACAATTCCAATAGGAAAGGTTCCTGTAAGATTGTTTCTCAAAATGGAGCCTCTAGTGCCTCTCCAACCAAATAGGCCAATATTGACGCAGCAGATTTATGCAGTGATTACCTATGATAAAGCAACATTCATACAAGAAACAAGCAAGCTATCTAAGAAAGACATCTGCAGTCATCAGAAAACCACAATCCAGATGTCATTTTTCTGCACTACTCTTGCTATCCTAATTTCTAGTAAAATGATAACCTCAGCATCCTATCTTGACAAAAGACAGTGCAGAGTAAACCAATTGATGCCTTTATCTGAATACACAGTTTTTCAGCTGGCTGTTATGTTAGCTGTAGCGCACCTTCCCAAATTCTCTGAGCTTGGAAAGATTTTTCAGTATTTTCTTATGATGACGTGGTCAGAGTCCTGAAACTTCCTTCTTTTATGTAAGGAATTATCCTGGTTGGTCCAAGCTAGAAGACAGCTGGACAAACTTCTATTTTGCATAGGGGAAGTAAGATTCACACAGAGACAGCTGCTATCTGGAAATATCTTTCTACGTTAGCTAGCCGGGGCGGGCTTTCCTATAGTAGTTCCGCGGTGGCCTCTAAATGGCTGTCCCAAAAGATTCCAAGCCCTTCCAAAACCAGATTGTACACATCCAACTTCCGATTCCTTAGTTATAGGCAGAGGCCGAACCAGAATTTTAGGTTTATGGGTTCTGAATTTTAAGACAGGACAATGACCTCAATCTAATGTATAACAATCACAAACTAGAAAACAAATACTAATATTTAATATATTTTGAAAAACGACAAACTAAATATGACAAACCACTTAAACACTATATAAATGTAAGTACTATCATTTTAATTGCACTCAACAGTGGTCATATCTTAAAAACAATAAATAACCATTGGCACCCGCATCGCAATACAACAATTTGCTTTTTTGGTTAATTATCAATTTTATGTTGTTTTTTTTCTTCAAAAAACTGCACATAGAAAGAAAAAAAGACCTACGAGAAACTAGGAGAGAGTACTGAATATTCTCTTTTAGAAAGAGAGCATATATATAGCAAGAAAACAACTACAAATGAGGCACAGGTACCAAGTTTAGAACCCACATATCTCCTAGGGGAAACAAAAGCTTTGCAGTCCGCCAATACACCACTGAACTATATACTTGTTTTTGTATGTTGTTTCACATGTTAAAAACCTAAGTTGCTCGGATTCTTCTCTTTCGGTGCCGCACCCATGTCGATGCAATGTGGGTGTGGGATCCGTACCCGATATGGTCAGCCGATTTTGGATACTTTGACCAAATTCGAGGGAGAAATTTTGGAATGATTTCTGTAATCAAAACAGATTCTAAAGTAAAATTGAAGATAAGGGAATACTTTGTATATATAAATTTCTATTGCCACTCCCTTTCCTTTTATCTCCTTCCAAGATTCTCCTCTTGATCATTATTTTCTCCTCGAGTTTTCCAAATAATATCTCATAATTTAGGTTATATAACTCTATTTTTAGATGAATCCCCGCACACCCGTATCCACACATGGATCCGTATCCCCGAATCTTAAAATTTAGGTCATAGAGGATCCGACCTCTAGATCTGCATCCGTATCGTACAACCGCACCCAAGTCCGAGCAACTTAGTTAAAAACTATACGAGTATTTGTTTCTTGAGTTTCTAGTACAAATATAGGGTCGATGCAAAAGCTACTGGGTTCGCCCGAATCCCATGTTACACTGTAGCTCCACCCCTGGTTATAAGTATTTTTAGGGCTACCACTCTTTCAGCCATTCTACAGAAACTAGCTTCAGAGTTCAATTAGTAACCCTAAGCCAACTTACACAACACTAGAAACAACGTCAAGCAATTTCTTGTTCACCAAGCATCCACAAAAGCGAGAATTACCAACAATGATAATATTCTCATTCCATCTCATGTGACAGTGTTTAAACAGGTATATATGCAGTTTAAAATGTTAACTTGCTTTATAATGCAACAATAGTTATTTGAATAGTTTAAATGAATGGGATCATAAAATACCTAGTTTCATCCTCGTTTTGATTCCTCTCCTGCGAATAATCACCAGACTCCCCTCCGTCACTCTCCGAACTCAAGTTCCCAACTCCGGTATTCCAACTAGCACTCCCGCTTCTCTGCTCAGAACTACTCAAATTTTCAGAGGACTCCCTTAACCGTCGGCGTCTATACTCAACGAAAACACAAACCATATGAAGCACACTCTGTAAAGCATATCCAACAATCCAAAGCCTTAACGGCATAGAAGGAGACTCATTTCGGCTCAGTACAAGCACAGAAATCGATACAATAACAAAAGCTAAGTTCCATAAAAGATCTATTATCACTATAGGTTTTGAGTAAGCCCAATCACTTTGCCGCTCCTCGATTTGCTCAGCAGCGGCTTCTCTTACTCGCATCGACGGCTCACGCATCAATCGGCGGCTACTTGCACGCCGTAGAAATCCAGCAGCTCCTCTGAGGCTCGGAGGGCGACGGAACGAACGTCGGTTCCTGGAATTCTGGCTAGTGAGAAACGGCGTCGTGTCAATTCCGACACCGTCACTTGGGCTAACGTCGGTGTTAGGTATGTTATCATTGGCGGCTGTTGCCGTAGACATCGCCGGAAAATTAGTGTGAAGAAAACGACGGGAAATAGAAGTTTGTTTCAGGTAGGGTTGATTTTCAGACAAAATGGTGATATTGAATTTGGGTTAGGAAAGTGAAATGACGCATTTCTGGTGCACACGCGCTTGAGAGTACAGACACCTATTCTATTTTGTAGCTGCGCTAAGTGAAACCCGCCAAATAACACGCTTCTGTTTCTTTTCTTTGTAGTAATAAATAATTATTTCTTTTCTTAAATTTCTATTTTACATATATAAATATGTTATAAGTTTTTTGCCAAAAATATGAAATATTCCATAATTATATCTATACACTTGAGCTAAATTCTTAAATTATCATTGTGAAAAAAAATGTTCTTATTATTTTTTAAGTTCAATGATGTAATGTATGAGGTTGATATAGAAGTGGGGTTTTGGTACACAAGTTATTAGTAAAGAGAGTTTTAAGTATGTTTGGGTTTATTATCCAATGAAATTGAGAGATTGACGGTGATGTCACACATCGTATAGATGCAAGGTGGATGAAACTGAGGCTCACATCTATAGTCATGTGTGGTAAAATGTGTCACCAAAGCTTAAAGGCAAGGTATACAAAGCGATGGTAAGACCAACTATGTTGTATGAAGCGGAGTGTTGGCCAATCAAGAAACCTCATTTCAAGAAGATGAAAGTTGCGAAGATGAAGATAGATGTGCGGGCATATTAAGAGAGATAAGATTAGAAATGAAGATATTCGAGATAGGGTAGGAGTGACCTCGATAGAGATAAGATGCGAGAAATAAGATTGAGATGATCTGGACATGTGTAGAGTAATTGCACAAACACCCCAATGCGGAGATATGAGAGGTTGACTATGGATAGTTTCAACAGATGTAAAAGTAAGCCAAAGAAGTATTGAAGAAATTTGATTAGATAAGGCATGATGTTGTTTTAGTTTACCAAGGACATGACCTCAGTTACCAGATCCATTTTGCTGAGCCTCTTCTTATCTCCTCTGCAACAAGATGCTGACCTCGCGCCCCAAACTGATGGTGTCTCGAAGTTCTCCTGGCGCTCTCCCCCTTTATTATGTAAAAAGTCCCACGTTTTTTAAACATTGTTTTGTTTATACTTCTATACTACTAACTGTACTTTTAGTTAGTATTACGCTAATCCGTCCAATTTTCATTAAGTTTTG
Source organism: Solanum tuberosum (assembly GCF_000226075.1). Taxonomy (NCBI): domain Eukaryota; kingdom Viridiplantae; phylum Streptophyta; class Magnoliopsida; order Solanales; family Solanaceae; genus Solanum; species Solanum tuberosum. Next base: position 141,087 of record NW_006238995.1, on the reverse strand, counting down.
TGTTTTAATTTCTATCTGTTCTTTTACAATTTTCCATTTACAAAATAAAATTATTTTTCCTTTATCAGAACAAAATAAAATGATATTTTAATAAATTTTCTGTTAAAGCAATTTAAATTACATATCAACCGAATTTCTTATGAATTAAGGATTGGGCCAATCCTATTTTCATGAGCTAGTTTTGTCACCACAACTTGTTAGTGACACCCCCTTTTTTGTCCAAACACAAAATGGAAAATACAATATTGAGATGTAGAGAGACAGAGAATAACTGAGATTATTTAAATATAGTTCCAAAGGGACATTAGAGAATACATAAAGTAATGAATTTCACATTCCTATTTAAGGCAAGTGGAAGAAATCAAATCAAATTGATATACACAAAAATAAACCTATTTCAACTAGTAATCCTGTTTGGAAGAACCTACTGATCTTCTGAATGCCCACAAACTAGATGTTTGTTGTAAACAAAAAAATTGATAGATGTGAACTCATCTAGAACTGCCTAGGGCATTCTACACTAACACATCAACTTAATAAACAAAAGAATTTCATAGTGAACTCTAACACTGATCATATTAGCACATGACTCTTTCTGCATTGCATGTCACCATCCTTGGCTGGCCTAGAACATAGCTGCATTTGATGCTGTAGAACACTGCTGATCACATGGAAAATAGACCCCTCTCAAAAAATTCATTTGCGCCATTCACTTCCTCGTGTGCTCAGGAATAAGGCGTTGTCTCAGTTCAGTACGTGCACCAGAAAGTTCTGCATGAGGATTACTACAGTCAGACGGGGCGAAATAATTATAACGATAAAGTTAGGAAGGAAAAAAAAAAAGGAATTCAGCTCAACCTTGAGGTGTGAAGTTGAATAGAGGTGGCAAAGGTCGTCCATTAGGCAAGCAAGCATTTGGTTTCCTCAGATCATCAAAGAAAGGGTGTGCACATGCCTCCAACTGAAAATGAATATAAAAATTATGACTCATTCAAAATGCCTCATCATATCAAATCCCCAAAAGGAGTCTACAAGCATGTTTCTAACATACTACTGGTGAAATATGGTCACCCTCTCAGTAGGCTTCATAAACTTATTGATTGTCCACAAGTAGTTCGTGTGTGTTTTCTCATTAACTACTTTCAAGCTTTATACTAACAGCAGGAAAAGGCGTCATGCACTTACAGCAGTACATCGGAGAGTTGGTGAATACTGCAGCAACCTTGAGGCCAGATCTACTGCTTCAGGGGGTATTTTTCTTTGAAATATCTGCAAAATATTCAGATTTAATCTTCAGCACCTCAGCCTATGAGTGAGTGCACTTGGAAGGGACAGTGGGTCAAAGAACTTCAGCGAGGAGAACAAACAAAAGAAACTAAGATATAAATAAACACTATACTTGATAATTTGTAACAAACCTTGTGCCACGGGTGAGCTTTGATTTGAGGAAACTTGAACTCTGTATAGTTTGGATTCATGCACCTAATTTCCTCTCTAGTTGGTGACCCCAAAATCTAGCATGGATTAAGTACATCAATATCATAAGCAATGTAATGAACTCACCTGGCACTGCTTTAAAAATGGGGGATGAAAACTGATGTCCCATAATAGCATACCTTGATTATCTCCACCAGCTGATCAACACCACTTTCTCCAGGGAAAAGAGGCTATACATAATGCAACATTCAATGCATCAGACTAGTTTATACCACAGTAACTCGAAATATGATTCTCAGAAAAAAAGATTTTCTAAAACTTTTATAGAGAAGTAGTATATCAACAAAAAAAAATACCATAATAATATCATGATCCACCAAAAAAGAGAATCAACTACAAGTACGGAAACATTTAGGTGCAAGCACTTACATATCTACCTTAGCAAAAGAGAGGCACCATAGAAACCAAATCTATGTGCAATTGTAAGAAAAAATTACCAACTTTCTACAGCTAATATCAGAAAGAGTGAGAAGATAGGAACCACAAAGTCGACTCACCTGTCCCAAAAGTAGCTCAGCGAAAACGCAACCAGCTGACCACATATCAATTGCAGTTGTGTACTCTGTAGCCCCAAAGATCAATTCAGGCGCTCTATAATACCTAGAACAAATGTAGGCTATATTGGGCTCCCCAGGCACCTATGCCAAGAAGACAAAAGTCTGAGTAGATGCAAACACCAAGGAAAACGTAGTTCTCAAAAGAACACCACATACCAGCATCTTTGCACTTCCAAAATCACATATCTTTAACTGATGAGTGTGTGGATTAACCTATAGCAATAATTAAAACAATAATACCACAAATAGTTAGAACAGAAGCAATCACAATGAAGGAAGAAGGAAAACAATTGTCTCAAATAACCAAGGAAATAGAAGAGCTACAAACATGTAGAAGGAAAGGAGCATAACCAGCAAGCTTACCAAAAGATTCTGAGGTTTAATATCACGGTGACATACCCCAATTACATTGTGCATGTAATTCAGAGCCCGACATATCTGCGTAATGATAATTATGAGAAAGAAATCAAGTTATAACTTCTGAAGAATCAAGATAATTCATAATAGAGTCAAGATGACATATTGTAAAAGTGTCGAAATTATCTTATTTACACATAGTTCCTACATATAAAAGTAAAATATCACCCAAACGCTTACCTGGTATGTGTACAATTGAACATATATGATGGGCATGTGATGGTTCACTCGGCTGTAGTGCCTTGAAACTCGGTACACAGTTTCAGACACATACTCCAGAACAAGGTTAAGGTAAACTTCATTCTTCTCAGTTGTAGAATAGAAACAGTGTCTCAGGTGAACAGCATTAGGATGATCAAGCATGCGCATAATCTGTAGTTCCCTGTTCTTGTATCTCCTATCCTGCAAGACCTTCTTTATGGCCACAGATTCTCCTGTTTCTAGGCACTTAGCCTAGGGAGAAAAAAAACAGAGAAGAAATGAGCAAACGTCAAGCAGAGCCGCCCAAACGACTTCAATGCTTTCAAATAAACACCTAATCCTTCCTACTGACCCAATCAAACACAATTTTACCTGAAATACAACTCCAAATGAACCCGTACCCACCACACGTTCAGCCATGTAAGACAGTGTCTGGGACAATAACATGAAATTTATTAATTGAATAAGACCCAAATACATAAGAAATCATAAGCCACATCACATCTAAGTCTGTTCAATTCTGAAGATGAAACTTACCTGTTTCTGTCCATTTCGACCACTCAGAGTAGTCACAATTATCTGGCCTGTTTCTGTTCCATTACCACTAACAACAGTAGGCTCCATATCCTATAGCATTTTATCATATCATAAAAGGATTCTCCATAAACAATAAAGCAACATGATGTGCTATATAAATAAGAAGTTACCTTTAAGTCATCCTCGTGGTCATAAGAGTTTTTCTCTCTAATTCTCATTTCATTTGGAAGCTCCTTCTTTCCAGATTTTTCTTGCCTAGTATCGACAGTCAATGTACTTGCATCACTTCCCTCAGATGTAGAAGTCACATCATCCTTTGGCGCTATAGTACATCGCTCTTCCATTTGAATTTCAATATCAACCCTGTGATCTACTTTTTGCTCAATCTTCAGTCTCTTTAGGCTAATATCCCCTCCCTATTAAATTAGTAAAAAAAGTGAGATTATATGGGATATATTGTTGTTTGACGACAATGCACTTAAATCACATCAGGAGAAACAATAACAATTTCATGATTCATTTAAACATAATTTTGAGCAGACTTCCAAAAAAAACCTAATCTCACAAAGAAATAACAATAATCATATTGCAGAGCTAATATGATAAAATTACACCAACTTCCTTTAGATTTACCAAACTCTGTATTAGTCGGTCACATTAACAAGCTAATCAAGTACAAATAAGCATAATATAGAACAATTCAAGGCAACATCTCCAGTCAAAAAGCCCTAAAATAAAATAAAAAGTTGAAAAAAACATGCTACACAAATCAAATCAACAAAAAACGAAGCAAACAAATCATATTTAGACAGAAAAAAACAACAAAAAATTCCATAAATTCGCATATGAGATGAAAAACACAGAGAGAAAATTACAGGATCGGAAACGGAAGATCGTCCAGAAGCAATGCTCTTGAGGCGACGCATCACATTCATCTCTTTCCTTTCCTTTTCTTCCAATTTATTCAAACCCTAAAAATTGTTGCTTCTCCTCTCTCTCTTCTTAATCAGAAACGAAAAGTTTCTGAAAAAAAGAGAGAAGACGAAGAACAACAAACAATAAATTGATATACAGAAGGAGAAGAAATAACAAATATATATATTCTCTCCTTTCTGCGTTCAACAAAAAAGAGACAAAGGAGAAGAAAAATTGAAAATGAAATTGATCTGACAAAAACAGAGTATACTCCTACATAGCCATTTACGTTTCGATTTAAATTCCGAGATTCAAACTTTTAAAAAAATTTAATTTTAATTTTAAATAAAATATACAAATTCTACTTTGAAAAATAAAGTGTGTAATTTTTGGAACCTCAAGATAATCCGTAGCTTCTAAGGTTGTTCAAAATCGAATTGAAATTAATAATACGAGTCGAAATTTTTTTATTAGTTTGTCGATAATGGATTATTGGTTAAGCAATTTCAATGAAGGTTTAGATTTTTTTTTAATTATCTTGTTATCGTCTATCAACTTAAGTGTATGAGTTCATTTGATTTGTCACCTTGTTTCTAGGTTATTTTCAATTAAAAAAAATATATCAAATCTTAACGGTTAAACCAATAACAATCAATAATCGATAAACCGATAAGTTAATATCTTAATGGTATTATAACGGTTTAGCATGTCTATAAATCGATAACCGATAAGTCGAACCGATAAGCTTTAAAACCTAAATGAGCCAACTGATACCTAACCCTAGTAGTCGCTATAGTCTCTGTAATAACTTGTCATTCGGGTGAGCATTTTATGCATATTGAGAATCTTCCAGTGTGTAATATAGCCTACGAATCGCACAAAAAATGTAAAGTGCATTAACGAATTTTATGCAACAAGCTTGACTCAAATGACATGAAGTTTACATACCGAAGAGATAAAAAAGAACGTATAAATTTGAACACAAGAATATTTTGTCTATTGAAAATTATCTTTTTATCTCAATTCTTACCGTGAATAGAAGTAAGATTTACAAATATTTTATCTTCTTCAGATTTTATTTTGAGAATATACACTCAATACAATTTTTGTTTCAATTTATTTATTGGACTCAAATTGTGACGAAAGTTATATAAATCACAATAAGTAACAATATTTAAAAAAAATAAAATTAGATTAAAATAATATTTAATTCATTGAGTTCTATATATAAAAAAATTTCAAATCGGCTGGTCAAAGTCATCCGTCAATTTTTACATTGTTTTTTGTGTACTTTTCAGTCAAACTTTGATTTGTACATAAGGTGTTTGATTATTTTGGATTTGAGTGAGTAAATGGCGAAAATGACCTTGGGGTAGAGGAGGAATTACATAGTGTCTCGTTAGACAATCACTATGTTTATATTCTATCCGTCTTTAATTACTTGTCCACTTTTGAATTGACACATCTATTAGAAAATAATTATTGACATAGTGAGTTTACCATTTTACACCTATTAATTATGAAGTGGATGAATTAAAAATTTAATTTTTTCAAAAGGTTCTACTTTTTTTAAAGTAATTAATTGAGGGTATAATAATTTATTTATTTATTGTCATTTCTGTCCCTAATTACTTGTCCACTTTTGAATTGACACATCTATTAGAAAATAATTATTGACATAGTGAGTTTACCATTTTACACCTATTAATTATGAAGTGGATGAATTAAAAATTTAATTTTTTCAAAAGGTTCTACTTTTTTTAAAGTAATTAATTGAGGGTATAATAATTTATTTATTTATTGTCATTTCTTGATTTGTCAAAATTGACAAGTAATTAGGGACAACTATAAAAGAAAAAGTAGACAAGTAAATAGGAATAGAGGGAGTATTATATTTCTTTCTCATACAAAGTGCGTATATGCTAACGGAATATACGGGAGAGGGCTTTTTGGTCTAACCATTTGACCGAATTGATTAGGAGAAATAGTTCATGTATCATATATAGTATTATTTAATATTGTGTTTGATAGGAATTTGGGTCTACAGGGTCGTTCGATATTATAGGACGTATTGCTAATATCTTCAATTTGGTGGTATTAGATATACATAGGGTTTAATACAATGAAATTAATCTATGTAAAGACAAAAATATCCTTAATTATTTTAACAATTTTGTTTATTTACTTGATTTTATGTTTTGTATTTGTACTAGTAAATTTATTTAAATAAATTAGCTTACAAATTTTATTATTTAGAGAGAATTGTTTGTTGCTAAATAAATCCAATACAAATCAATATAATATTCAAAATGTGAGTTGTATAACATTTACTAATTGAAAAGGTAAATATATCGCCACAATGTTTGTGATCTTAATTGGATGTATTATTTGTTGATATATATGTGATTGTCTAATTATTTATATTTTGAACAATTTATAAAATTGAAAAGAAGCTTTTTGTAGAGTTTTAATCGAAATACAAGATGAAGTGGTAGCAATGAATCAAACACTTGATAAAAATAAGTCCTTCATTACTAATCCCTACTCATTAATCTTTGTACCAAGCAACCCCTTATATTGTTATTATTATTATTATTTAAATGTAGTTTTTAAATATATAAATTTTATTTCAAAAATTTAAAAATTTAATGTTTGAATTCAACGTCAAAGTTTAAAAGTTTGAATCTTGAAATTCCATCCGAACCACATAAATTATGGCAAAGGGAGTACTTTACAACAAGAACAACAACATTCCTAGCTAATGTAATTCCATACGTTGGCTTGTTCGTCAGAGTCGTGTCCTGGTATAGGTGTCGGGGTAGACATTGAATCTTGAGTCGAGAGTCGGGATCATTTTCTGGGTCGGATGTTGGGGTCGAATCTTGAATTTCTCATCGGGTTCGTGTCCCTGTTCGGGTGTCGGGTTCAAATCTCAGATCGATTATTGGAATTGGTTTACAGGTCAGAAATTATTATTTTTAAAAGTATTTTCAATTCTCTAGCGTAAAATGAAAGATATTTTCTTGAAATTATTTTTCATTTACCAATCAAACACTAAAAAGGAACTTTTGAAAAATATTTTATATTCACGGGATAATGGTCTGAAAAATACCCCAACTTTGGCCGAAATTGCTGTAACGATACCAAACTTTAATGAGGACCTATTACCTTAATACCGTATTTTTTACCCCCTGAACTATTTAATAGTGTATTTTAAAGGTATATATGTGCCCACGTGGACACATTACTATTTATAATTATGCTTATTTTTTATGTCCACGTGGGCACTATATGTCTTTAAAATACACTATTAAATAGTACAGGGGGTAAAATTAAGGTCATTTCCAAAGTTTGGTATCGTAATAACAATTTCGATCAAAGTTCAGATATATTTCAGACCCTTATCCCTAATATCTATATGAGTTTGTAAAATTATTCCTACTAAACAAATCTAAAATTCACGTAACGTGTAAACACTATTATACCAAAAACCAATTCCAATTTCTTCCTTAAATCTGAACACCAGATTCATCCAAAAACATCTCATAAACTACGTCAAATCACTCGAAAATTCAGATTTAGAGTCTTCAGTACGCAATCGATCATTTATAACAATATCAACTTGAAACAAAGCTTATTTGCGAAAATCTAATTTTTCAAATTCTGAATCTTCGAGCTTCAATAACAATAGGTGAACACCAATTTTATTTTAACTAAACTATTTAATATAAGTTTATATGCTACACTAACGTGTAATTATCTCAAAAAATAAAATAAAAAGCGCAGAAAAATTATGTTACCAAAACTTTGGAACAAAAATTATTTTGAAATGGTAAAAGTAGGATAGTTATTCTGAAAACAAGAATATGCGTGTGCGATTTTGCCGCAACAGATACCCAGCACATGTACACTAGAATCTAACTCAAAACAACTCTATAAATTGACGCAATAATCTCAAGAACTCCTCAATCTCAGCCCAATTCAAGAACGAAAGCAAATTCAAGAACACATATCAAGAACATCAAACCTTCAACTTTCTAGAACGAATTTAACGTTGAAATTAACATGATTGGCGTGGGGTGAACAAACCCAACACTATGGAAGCTTACATACCTGAAAGAATCATCTTCCTGAAGAACTTGAAGGAAAATACTTGGAAGAAGAACCCTGGCCTTAACGTTCTTGAATTCCTTGAGCGTAGAATTTTTGGAGTGGATGAGAGGGTTTGATTTATGACAACTGGTTTTTCTACACGTTTAGGACAATTTAGATGATCTCCTAAGGGTTTTTAGGACTAAACTACCCCTAAAGTAATAAATAAAACGAGATGGGAGTCGAAATAATTTTTCAGTAGGCAGTGAGGTCCGTATTGACTCCGTAACGCGGAGCCATCGCGGAGCTGCTGCCAGGTTTGGGAGTCGTTAGTAAATCAGTCATAACTTTTTACTCAGAGCTCGAAATTTAGCAAACTAGGTGGCGGTGGTAGGATAATTCAAAGACCTTTCATTAGCTATCTTGTAGCCCGCCTAACTCATCCTGTACTGAGAGGTATGGTCGTTTTAAGTTGACCCAAAATCCATAAATTAATCATAACTTGCAAAATTTCAGATTTTGCTATTTCCAATTTAGTTCTTTTTGGAACTCAAGGTGCTACATCTAGTGACATTACACATAAGAAATTTTAAATTCCTTGGTAAAATCTCACTCACTACGAAGAACGGTTCGAGTCCTAGTTCGAAATTTTTTTCTGGGGTGTTACAATTAATATTACTTTTTTTTATGAATAAATGTTTCAAAATTTTAAAAAACAAATTGCATAATATTTAGCTTTAATATTTTAGTTTAATTTAATATGAATTGAACGAACAAAGCAAATAAAAGGGGGGGTGGGGGCGGGGATTAAGCTTAAAATGAAATTATTTTTACGTTTCAAGTTTTCACTAATCTCTGGTGACGACAACAATAATGAGACATGAATAATGAAATCAGAATCAAACGAGGTGTTCTTTTGTTCGCTTTATGAATAGTTTAGAATTTTTTTATTAACTTTAAGGTAAATAATTACATTTAAATTTTATTTCAAATTTAAATGAAAAGAAATAAAAAGTCCAATTCATTGAAAATTCAATTGGCTACTAAATGTAGATTTCTAATTAAAAATCGTTTTGATGAATAATATCTGAATTACTTCAAAAATAACAAATTTAATAACTATTATTTAGAAAGTAATTTAATTAGCTTAAAGGAGCACGTTAATAGGAGATTTCTACTAAAAATGTAATTGTGGGAATTCGAACCCACGCGAGCAATGTAAGCAGGAGAGCTTCAGATCACTGCGCCGCAACTTCTTACTATGTTAAGGGTGTCCAAAATATTAAATTTAACCAATTCAAGTAGCATTTTACTTATACATACAGTAAAAAATTTCGGCGAAGGGTGTCCAATTGGACACCCTTGGTACACTATAGCTCTGCCACTGCTCGAGACATGCCTTAAAAATTACCCATAAAGAACTCAATCAATGAAATTTGGTGATTTCATCTTTCGCGAATTAGAATGAACAATCAATTGATAATTCAAACTGTTTTTGCAAAATCACTACTAAAACATTTTGTAGTATCGTTCTTGAAAGGTCTTACAGGAAGCACATTTTTCTCGGTCTATGTATTTCTTTTGATACAACCTCTTTTTCTTTTTTACTTAAATTTATTGAGATCATCGTCTTCTGTTTTAATTTGTGCGCCTTACTTTCTATTTTACTCAAATTTAAAAAGAATGGTTTTTTGGGGACAATTTTTCATTTTCAACTTGACATGTTTTAAAGTCATACAAGCGTAGACCTAAAATTGACAATATTATTATTAGTAGTAGGCAATTGGGTTGTTAGTTTGTTACACATTATATATTCAAATTAAAATAACTTAGAAAATTGGACAAATCTAAGACAAGACATTTTCGAGGGGAAATTGTCAAATTGGAAAGATGGACTATTGAAATGTCATCAGAACAAGAGCAAACACTTGATCAACTGATTCCAAACGAAAGTTGGCAATAATGCAGAGTTGCATTAATACATCAATGACATATGAATACATTGCTTCATATCACATGTAAAAGATCAAAGTATAAACAAATCGAAATCTTCAATACCTCCATTTTACTATTCTCTTTCGTGCATTGAATTATTCAACGGTAGTAGATTGGGCGTTGGTGATGAAACTGGGCTATATTAGATCCTAGATCTTCAAGTTTAATGTTCAAATTACTTTCTCAAGTTCACGCTTAGTGAAATGTCCAATAATTTAGGACCAAAAACAACATATCATAGTCTTTTTGTTAGTATTACTCTTTCATATAGTTGTAATAGCTGAAGATTGGTTGCACTATGGAGTATGATGATTCTTCAAGTTCCCAATCTAGTAAGTGCAATCCTCTTTATGTGCTTGCGTTTTCATTCTTTTTGATAACTGATTATAATAATTAAATTGTTGTTTGCTTTCCGAAAATTTAACTCTTCAAGGCAGATGGCTCAATGTTGAATCTATTAAATTTAAAAATATTAATGGTGAATTTAATAATTTAAATTTTACTTAAAATAATACAAAAGATTATAGAATAATATAATTGTTCAATTTTATATATATATCAAAAATATTTTAGAACTTTAAATTAAATTACTTAAATATTCATATTAATAAATTATGTTTTTACAACAACATCTAAGGTAATATTGACGATTGTTACATTAGTTTGAGATTATTATTTTATTTTAAAATATAGAACCCACAAAATCAAATCCTGGCTCTAGCTCTGTTTTTATTATGAGAATAATGTACTTTCCTAATAATTTAGATATGCAACTTGTAATAACATCAACTCCATTCTTGTAGTCTGGGGTCTTTGGAGAAGCAAAAGAAACTATTGGAATTCTATGAAAGAGAATCGAAAGCCAAACATGTACAACATCAAGTCAAGTTATAAGTCACATATCTCATTTTTTTTAGTATAATTTACACAAATCCCATATTGTAAAGTGTAAATTACATCATATCCCTATTTTTTTTTCTAATTACAATAATTCCTTAAAATTTGTACCTTCCGGATACATAAGTCACCATCCGGATACATTAATTCTAATACAAGAAAAATATTTTGGTTGCGCCAAAAAGGGAATAAAATCTTAAAATTAATTAAATCCCATAAATTACGCTTATGTTTCTTCTTACTCTCAATCATACAGAGGCAAATCCTAGTAGAAGAAGAAATTCAAAATTTCAAATTGCTCCCCCCGTTCAACGAAGAAACCTTTCAGATTTGTTTCAAAAACTTTTGTCGAAATTTTGGGTAAGCGAGATGAGTTATGAAGGATATAAAAGTGATGAAATTGTTGTTGGACAAACGATATCCTTTTGAATCTTCAAGTTCATCGAAAATCCTTTCAATTTTGATTCAAGATTATCAAAAAATTTAAGATTCAAGATTCTTTCTTCTCTCAGTTCAGTGAAGATCCTTTCAATTTTGAGATTCAAAATTCTTCTCCTAGTTTATTAAAGATCCTTTCAATTTTGATTCAAAATTGTCGAAAATTTTGAGAAGATACATCATGAATATCTTTGTTACGTAGCATTTTACTATTTATGTATCTTATTTAAATTGATAAGTATTATATTTATACTAGATGCATTAAATAAATAATTGTTGCCCATAAGATGTTAGATTTGAGATCGATACATTACTGTGTAGCAGTTTCTATGTAATTGGTACATTTAGTATAAATTCGAATTTACGTATCATATCTAAAAAATTAGTGCATGATACATTACTATTTATGTATCTCGTTTAAATTGATAAGTATTGTATTTATAGTAGATACATTTAATAAGTAATTGTTGCCCATAAGATGTCAGATTTGAGATCGATACATTATCGTGTGGTAATTGCTATGTAATTGATACATTTAGTATAAATTCAAATTTACGTATCATAGTTAAAAAATTAGTGCATGATACATAACTATCTATGTATCTCGTTTAAAGTGATAAGTATTGTATTGTTTGCCTTGAAAGATATGTATAACTTACATAATGTATCATTTTGTAGTTGATAATAATGTATCTGATACAATAAGGTTGTGAAAGAAGAATGTACGTAAGCTGAAATAAAGTGTATCTAAAATGTATCACAATAAATAAGAACTAAGTTATCAATTAGATACATGAACAAACACGATTCATTAAAGAAATTTGTTTATGAAAAACACCAGAATAAAGAGAAAAATATTAGACTGTATGAAATTTTGGTGAAATTGAAACTAATATTATTAAGAGACAATGAGAAGATTAAATAATAGCAATACAAGAATCTTAATCAATTTCAATGAATGATTAGTTGTTAGAGTCCATAACTAACTCAAATTATGGAACATTTACAAGTATTATATTATTATTTTAATCAATCACACGAGGTGAGTTTTATTAACCAAAAATAAAGAAACCAAATACAAATACCAAACCCAACACTGATTTGGAAATAATAGAAAAACAAAGCAACTATTAAACCAAAAAAAGAAAAAGAAGGAAAAAAACAAAATAAAAAGAAACGACAACAGAAAAGGCAAGAACTTCAATCAAAATGAATTTGAAATTTGTAACCGCTAAAGAAATGGAGAGAATTTAGGGGTAAAATGAAGGAGTGAAATGGGGAGTGGGAAATGTGAGTGTAGGCTGAAAATAGGAGTGGAATATTTATGTATCCAGAAGATTTTATGAATTGGGGGAATTAAAGGATTTTTGAATTTTTTTTAAAAGGTAGGGATAAATGAATATTAAGGTAAGTAAATGTGTGTATATAAGTAATTTTTCCTTTTTTTTTATTAGACTAACAAACTTCCTTTTTTCTTTGTCACACCACTTTTACACAATTGAATCAAAAGTAGTTGCAAGACGCACACCACCCTCAAATCCAAATTACGAAGGAAATAGAATAGCATGAATAAAAAACTAAGTCAGAGTTTCTATCGAGATGAACCTTTGAAATCTTGGAAGTTAGAGTGCTTAAGTAGTATGCTCACAATTTTAATTTTAAATATTGAATTAATCAAATATAATTTAGCTTGAAAAATTGAGCGAAACGTTACAACTATTTTGAAATGGAGGAGTTCCACACTTGTATTACCAAACTATAGTTAGTTAATATATTATAAATTTAATCAGAGTAAGATAATATGGTTTGATTTAAATACTGAATGAGGATAAATTTTGATCTTAATTATTATATGATAAAGAGTTAATGATTAAAAAAATACATGCACAACAAACAGTTTCCGTGACGGAAAAAGCGGCATCGTTGACTCCAGAGAAGTAACGAAGGGCCGTCGGCAAGCAGCACCGGCATCAACAGCGGTAGTACGATTCTATCCGTTCAAGTCTTGGTCTACCGGTGGGTCGTCCTATGAGTAACTCTCGCAAACAAATAAGAAAAGAGATGGAATTCAAGCCAACAAAGGAATGAGGTAGGGCACGGGAAAGGTAAAGAGAAGGCGTTGTCGTTGGTGCATAACAGAGATTTCCTATCGACGATCTTTCTCGGTGCATAAATCTAAACTATCACAATAGGGTTTAGAAGTTACTATACTCTCGAAGAAAAATTATTATTATCATTTAATTGAACTTAACGTTTAGCATATGGAGACACAATGGGGTTTAGAAGGGGTACTGAAATAAATTAATAATATTTAATACAAAAAATGGGAAAGCGACTGATATTTTAATGACCCGAACCGTCGTTAATTAGGAAAGGAAAAATATTAGGAAACTGAGGCCACCATCTCACCAGAGCGGGCCAGATGACGCTAGGGTGACAACGCCTCAGTGGGATAGGTCGTGCCAGAGCGGGAATGACGGGGCTAGAACTTAAATGACGTGAAACCTTATTTTCTTCTTTTTCCCAAAACACCTAAAAGAGGTGTGAATCACTATAGAAACCTTCAAAAGGCTTCTCTAGGCTTGGGAATAAAGGATGAACAGATTTCTAGCGTAGGGAGGTCGGTAGCATGCAGATTTCCGATCAAATACACCGTCTCGATGCTCGAAAACCAAGATTGAAGCAAATATTCCTCTGCAACTGCTTGGCGCCCAGGTAGGCTAGGTTATTTGATTGGGTAGTTATAAATCTATTTTTCACTGCGTAGTGTATTGGTAATTGGCGGTAGAATTCATGTGTAGGCTTTCATACACCGAAATGGATGATTAGATGTGTATTTCTAACTGTTACATCAGACGTATACTGTAGGAGGTAGCCCTATCCCGTGAACTAGGGTTATATGATGGTTGATTTCCTGTGGTGTGACATAAACTTGTTAAGGTTTTCGTGATATGCATACATGTATGAAATTAGGGATGTTGTGGATCGTACCTCATGAAAAGACTAAGTATGTACAATCGCATGCCATGAACCTAATACTTGATTGTATGGCTATAAGTATGCGTGTTATGGATGTGATCGTGATTGTGATTGTGATTGTGATTGTGATGATTGGATTGGGTGTCACGTACCGACACACTAACATGCATTGGATCGGGTGTCATATACCGACACACTAACATGCATTGGATCGGGTGTCACGTTTCGGCACGCCAACATGCATTAGAACGGGTGTCACGTATCGACACATATACATGCATTGAATCGGGTGTCACGTTCCGGGACACTAACAGTTTGGGTGTGGGTTCCATGAGAAGAACATTGAGTTGTTGCATCTACTTGCTATTGATAATGTGGAACTTAACATGTTTCTTGAAAAGATAACTGGATTGTACTTTATGTTTATATTTGTGGTTTCACGGTGTCGTAAGGTAATTGGGTATAATTCGTTAATGAATGAACTGTGAATGGTCGGTCCCCAACCGGGATGTGGTATGGTGAGTGGGAACCAAGGGTCTCAGTGTTATCATTTGTTATTTAGAAGATGGGTCATGTGCATTGTTGTTGAGGATTGGGGTGGTGTTATGTCGTAGTGTTAATAGTTGGGTATTGAAACAGTTAACAAGCCTAGATAGAAGTACCATGGGGTTGCAGGTTGAGTGGAGAACTGGATGAAGTAAGGGCGTGTCGTGGGTGGTTGGTCGGGTTGGTAGTGGATAAATCTAGAAACTCCTCTAAGAGATAAAAGGGTTATAGTCCAGTGTGCTAGTAGGATATCAATATCTGGAATGGTAAGGACAGGAAAATATAAAAGTAGAGGAAGGAATAGTCTTATTGCATGATTCTTGCTAGTCGATTTCTTATATTTGCGGTGGGTATCGGGTTGACCAATGATGCCTACCAGTACGTGTGGTTGTACTGATACTACTCTTGCTATGCCTTTTTGGCATAGTCTGGTAGCAGGATCAGTAAAGTTTCATAGGTGAAAACGAAGGCAATCTCCAACAACTTCTATTTTTCCTTCCGCATGGTGGGAGCTGCGTCATCTATAATTTTGTTACACCTTGTACTCTTAGTAGCTCTTGTAGCTGTTTAGACTATATCCCTAGGGTGTTAATTATTTTGCAAGTCTTGACTCAATTTGTTGTCAAAAACTCTTATTTCATAAAAATCTTATGAATGTTAATTGTTCTTCAGTTTTCTTAATCTTTTGCATGTCTTAAAACTATTGTGGGAATCAAGGGTTCTCCTACTTAGGTGTTAGAGTAGGTGCCCGCACGGCCCTGTGGATTGGGTCGTGACAAATTGACATTAGAGCACATGTTACCAGTCTCCCGGTACAAGAGCAAATGTAGATTAGACTCTTGCAGATTGGTGTGTTGACGTCCACATTTAATCTTCAGGAAGCTATGAAGCATTCTAGGAAGTGTTTCACATTTTCTCTCCTTTCGTGCGAGTTGTCGCTTTTGGTATAAGTTGAGTTCAATTGGTACCTCCCGATTCCAATTGGTATCTCAACAAAGTAAATTAGACGTCGTGGTCACGGCTGAAGGGACACAAACAAGGTAAATTGGAACTGAGAAGGTTCCAATTGGTATTGTAACACCCCTCAAAATGAAATAGGATAATTAGAGCTTCACGTGCGTGTTAGTAGTTGATAAAATTGTATACATGTTTGAAATGAGTTTATAGGTCAGTTTAGTTGAGTTTGAAGTCAAACGTCATTGGGCACTGAAAAAGCTGTCCAAAGCCGGCCAAGCCAAGGGTGGGTTGGTAAATTTCCCCCTTGGCTAATTAAATGTTTGGGCATTTATTTTAAGAAGTTTTTATTATTTTAGGTATATTAGAACATTTAAATGAGGGTTATAACTTCATTCTTCAAATTAGAATTTCCAAAATCATTCTCTCTCCAAAAACTCTCTCTAGTTCATAGAAGAAGAAGAAGAGCTAGGGCTTGGAATTGGTGAGTTCTTCATCAAATTTCGAGTGGATTCTTCAAGAGAGGTATGGTGACCCTTGATCCTTGGTCAATCTTTCTTTCAAGGAGTCCAATCAAAAGGGTTTCAAAAATGTTTCAAAGGACAAAAATCTCAAATTCTAAATCTAAGCATGGGTTCATTGGCAAAACGTTTTCTAAGCCATTATATTGATGAATTAATGTTTGATTAATGTTTTTAGAATGATTTCATATGGAATTCCTTGAAGAACCCATGTTTTCCCTAAACTCCTAAATTTGCTTATGAAGTGGGTCTTTTTCTATAAATTCAAAGTTGATGGAATTAGGTGTAAAGTGAATTGTATTGATATCTCTTGGGTTGTTTAATGTTTATTCATGATTAATTGTTGATAATGGGTGAATTAAGGGTGGTAAGCCTTATGGGTGAAATATTGGTGATTGTTTGGATTTTGGTGATTTTGGCTATGGCTTTGGATTGTGGTAAGAAAGCTTGAACTCTCTTTATTAAATTGATTGTTGTTGGTAGGTTGAATCCACCTTTGGTGGAAGTGTTATATCTTGTTCTTGTGTGGTATTATTGTGAATTGTAGCCATGAAGGCATTGGTGAAGTTGTTGTATAATGTTGGAATATCGTATTATTGTAAATTGAGGCCATGAAGGGCATTATATGAGTGCTATTATAGTGTTGTATTATTATACACATATGAGGCTATATGTAAAGTCCTATATGAAGCTATATGTAAAGTTT
>NW_006238995.1:93782-122763 GCF_000226075.1 Solanum tuberosum | reverse complement strand
TAAATGTCCGTTTTGGCATGTTTTTGCATGGTCATCATACTTAGTACGTAATTGTGCTAATTCCATATTTCTCTATTTTTCTACAAGTGTAGGTTCCGGAAAGTGAACGGGTTCTATAGTAAGCTTGGAACTTGAAGTTCTTCCAAGATCTTGTGGTATGTCCTCATATGTCGAGGACAAGACTTTTCTATTCTAGTTTTATGATAAGGTTCTTGTAATAGACTTAATAGACTTATTTTGATTGTAAAGGGCCGTGTCCCTAGTATGTTTTCACGTTTATGTCTAAGATGGCTAAGAGACTTAGTATTCCGCTTGTGTACTTTTGAATGATGTTTTTAGAAGTGACCTTTGAGTCTTATGGGATTTTATTTAAAGAGTTTTTAATTCCGCACTATTTTACATATCTAATGTGATGAATGCTAAGGGCTTGTATGAGACCTCCGAGAGGTCGAGTACGCCGTGTCGCGACTTGGGGGTGCTCTCGGGTCGTGACAGGTATCTAGCCCTAGGGATTGTGTAAATGCATGGATGATCAGTAATGGATGAATCCATGGAGCGAAGTAATTAATAATTTTGACTTGTTTGTCAGTTGTAGTTTGAAACTGTAAATGTGTGCTTAGTGTTGTCTGAAATAACTATTGGTGTGAAAGGTACATTTACTTGGATGCTATGATATGATTATGTGCACAGTATTGCTTGGCTGGATTTTGAAATGTACAATATGCTAGCCTAAATGCATGTTCGAAATTGTGCGAGTCGTAATTGCTTGAGTTTCGTGAACTCATTGTTAGAAAGAGAGTCATTACTAGTTTAGGTGCAAGGGTATAGATAAACTACGATAAGATTCGTAAACAAAATATGGACGTATGTTGCGACCGACTATAACCGTTTTAGGTTCTGGGCACATCTAAGGGATGTGCGCGTTTGTGGTGTTGAATTAATGAGAATAGGTTCTGGAGTGTGAACCATGAGAATTACTTGGGATAGACAACCATCATAGTTAAGGGAGTTATCCTAAATGCCTAGTTATAGCTTGGGGGATCAATGGAAAATTTTAGAAATGAGGAAAGCCCTAGAAAAATTATTTGCCTGGGTTCTGTTCTATCTGAGCCGCTGGGGCGGGATTATTCCCGCCAGGGCGAAACCGCCAGCGCGGTACAGATAGAGACAGAATCTCAGCCC
Organism: Solanum tuberosum; assembly: GCF_000226075.1. Lineage (NCBI taxonomy): Eukaryota > Viridiplantae > Streptophyta > Magnoliopsida > Solanales > Solanaceae > Solanum > Solanum tuberosum. The sequence goes on along the minus strand of NW_006238995.1, from coordinate 121,581 downwards.
TGTCTCCCCTGTTTTTCCCTAGTCACACATGTAGACCACGTATCGTACATGGGTTAATTCTTGCAACCCTATCAGTGCTCAGCAATAAGAACAATATGTTATCAAACCTTAGCAATTAATATTAACCCTGAAAAGCAATATAAACCAGCATCCATGTGCTAACAAAAAGTAAGGAAAGCGAAAAGATAAAATAAAGTATTGTTCAAATACAGGTCCAAGAGGGGAAAAAAAACAAATCAGGATCCTTAGGACTGGGAGGTAACATCATCAGAGTCTAGGTCCAACGGGGGTACCTGGCCAGTCATGGCCTCGTCCATAAAGGTAAAATGCTGGAAGTCCCCTCTCTCGACTTTGGGAACCTCATGTCCGGGGGAAACACAAGAGAAGATGACCCTCAAGGTTTTCCATATCCGGACCATCAGACGATTCCTCTCTAGACCCTTCATCATTTCCTGATACAATTCGCGGCTGAGCATCTTAACCTTCAGAGTAGTGCTGGGTGGAACCGGAGTGGTGCTAGCAAAAGAACATCTGAACCGCCTCCGGACGGCTGTCAGGTCCTCCTCCACATGTGTACCTGAGAGTGGGGGCTGAGATCGGGTGGGAAGAGTGTCATCGCCTGCACCATCGTCCCCTACCTCATCATTCACCTCCGCAGCCGTCTGACTGCTGTTGGCCATGTCCGTCTTCCTCTTCTTGCTCCTGGAGGTAGAACCCTGCCTAACTAAAATAGGGTGAAAGGGGGGGGGGATCCATATGAAGTACATCGTCAACGTCAAAAAGTTGCAGCCCCGCCCTCTTGCACATTGCAGTCACCAGCCCTGATAGGAAAACCACCTTCTTGTTGCCCCGGTAGAACACCTTTCACTCAGAGATGATCTGCGCGCCCACGTTAAGTCTGATCCCCTGTATAGCGCAAACTACTTGTAGATCCCATGGAAAGGTGCGGTTGCCCGACGGGCGGATCCTCCTAGTAACCAAGTGCAGCCACCTCTAAGAATCCGGTGACCAGTTAGTGCTAGCGATGTCCTCTATAGTAGCTCAGTAAACCTTGTTCCGGCACGTAGGCTCCACCAGCGTATCCCTCAACCAGCCCAAGTCCATCTCTCTCATCTTGGCCTTATACTCCGTGTTGGGAACCTCGAGTACATCATTAATGAATTGAGCGTTCAAGGGGATGTCAACTCCCTGGATGCGGATGGTAGGGTGGGGATCATCCCAGTAAACGGTAGGTAGGTTGACATAGAACTCCCTCAACCATGAGGAGCATGCAGCAGGGGGAGCCTCTGTCAGTTGAGCCCATCCGAACTCTATCAGCCGAGCATAAAAGACAGACGCCTTCTCCTCTAGGTTCAGTAAATAAAAACCCCTCTAGCAACAAAACTTGGTGTTTCGATGGCCGTGGTACCTTTTCCGACTTGCGGCATCGGGAAAACGGACGAAGGGTAGATTTTCCTCGCTAAAAGTATCCATAGTAGATCAACCTGCAATTGTTATAAATGGTATACGTTAGAACTCCGGAGGGGTTAGATAATGTTTGGCTAAGAAAAGGAAAAGTTTTCTGATTTAAGTGGTAAGGGGCTACTGCCCCACTGAGTCCCACCTAGTAGCCCAAATCCCGCCAGAGGGGGATGAGGGAGGCCACCACAGCGGGATGAAGGCCGCCAGTGCGGCATTCATCTAGGAAGAATTCCAGGTGCGATCATGGCGCCTCTTCATCCCGAAAACCTTATTTTCACAGAATTTCAATAGATCAGAGTCTATAAAGTATCCTAGTACCTAAATATACTAACATTTAGCAAAATAACCCCTAAAGGATGTCCAAATCCGAGTTTTACACCAAGAAAACTATTCAACTTCCCCCACCCTTTTGGTATCATTTCGACCGTATTTTCGTGAAATCTATACGCCCAGAACGTTGTGGAGACGTTGAGGATGTAAGGGAAGTATCCATGCTACGTTTTTCTAGCCAATCAAGCAACCCACTTTCAAAAGTTTGAAAAACTATCTAACGCCCTTCTAATCTATCAGTTAGTGTCATGTAATCATAGTTAAGTAAGTAACGAAGTAAAGAGAGTAAAGAACAAAAGCATTACCTTGTTTTCGATGTTCTAAACGAAGTGGTTGAGAGAGTTTTGGGAATTTTGAGTTTGAGAAGCAGGAAATGGAGAAACCATTCCTCTTTTCTCCTTAAACTATTTCTGATCCCCCGCTACAACGGGAGTATCCCCACCACAGCGACCCTGCCTTAGCGGGAACCCGCCGCTCTGGCATGGCAGGCTGTGTAGTGGAACGCATTTTCCTTCCTCCGTGTGTTGCCTCATTTCCCTAACTGATCTTGTGGGTATAGAACCTTTCGTGCTTAAAGTTGAAAATCCATCATCCTTCGTGGTTTCATAATGGGCCAATGTGTTAGTTTAGAAGCACTCCGAAAAGGGAACATGTTTATCCCTTCGCTAGTCGTTCCAGGATGAACGATGGGTAAATTGGTATCTATTGTAACGACCTAAACCGTCATTAATTAGGAAAGAAAAAATGTCAGGAAAACTGAAACCATCATCCCGCCATATGTCGCTAGGGCGGTGGCGCCTCAACGGGATAGATCGCGCCTGAGAGGGAATGACGGGACCATAACTTAAATGACGCGAAACCTTATTTTCACATTTTTCCCAAAACACCTAAAAGAGGCGTGAATCACCCCAAAAACCGTCACAAGGCTGCTCTAGGCTTGGGAATGAAGGATAAAAAGATTTCTAACGTAAGGAGGTCAGTAGCTTGCAGATTTCCTGTCAAATCCACTGTCTCGATGTTCGAAAACCAGGATTAAAGCTAAAATCCCTCTGCACCTGCTTGGCGCCCAGGTAGGCTAGGTTATTTAATTGAGTAGTTATAAATTTATTTTTTCACTGCGTAGTATATTGATAATTGGCGGTAGAATTCATGCGTAGGCTTTCGTACATCGAAAGAGATGATTATATGTGTATTTCTAAGTGTTACATTAGACGTATACTGTAGGAGAAAGCCTTATCCCGCGAACTAGGGTTATGTGATGGTTGATTTCCTCTGGTACGACATAGACTTGTTAACGTTTTCGTGATATGCATACATGTATGGAATTAAGGATGTTGTAGATCGTACCTCATGAAAAGACTAAGTATATACAATTGCATGCCATAAACCTAATACTTGATTGTATGGCTATAAGTATGTGTGTTATTGATGTGATCGTGATTGTGATTGTGATGATTGGATCGAGTGTCATGTACCGACACACTGATATGTATTGGATCGGGTGTCACGTACCGACACACTGACATGCATTGGATTGGGTGTTACGTTCCGACACGCCAACATGCATTGGATCGGGTGTCACGTTTCAGCACACTAACAGTTTGGGCGTAGGTTCCATGAGAGGACCATTGAGTTGTTGCATCTACTTGCTATTGATAAAGTGGAACTGAACATGTTTCCTGGAAAGATAACTGGATTGTACATTATGTTTATCTATGTGGTTTCGTGGTGTCGTAAGGTAATTGGATATAATTCATTATTGAATGAACTGTGAATGGTCGGGCCCGAACCGGGATGTGGTATGGTGAGTGGGACCAAGGGTCTCAGTGTTATCATTTGTTATTTAGAAAAGGGTCATATGCATTGTCGTTGAGGATTGGGGTGGTGTTATATCGTAGTGTTAATAGTTAGGTATTAAAACGGTTAACAAGCCCTGATAGAAACTCCTTTAAGAGATAAAAGGGTTATAGTCCAGTGTGCTAGCAGGATGTTAAGATCCGGAATGGTAAAGACAAGAAAATATAAAGGTGGAGGAAGGAAGAGTCTTATTGCATGATTCTTGCTAGTCGATTTCTTATATTATGCGGTGGGTATCAGGTTGACCAACGATGCCTATCAGTACGTATGGTTGTAGTAATATTACTCTTGCTATGCCTTTTTAGCATAGTGTAGTTGTAGGATCAGTGATGTTTCATAGGTGAAGATGAAGGCAATCTCCAACAACTTCTATTTTTCCTTTCGCATGGTGGGAGCTACGTCATTTATAATTTTGTTACACCTTAAACTCTTAGTAGCTCTTGTACTTATTTAGACTATATCCCTGGGGTGTTAATTACTTTATAAGTCTTAACTCAATTTGTTGTCAAAATCTCTTATTTCATAAAAATCTTATGAATGTTAATTGTTCTTCAGTTTTCTTAATCTTCTGCATATCTTAAAATTGTTTTGGGAATCGAGGGTTCTCCTAATTAGGTGTTAGAGTAGGTGCCCGCACGGCCCAGTGGATTGGATTGTGACAGATATCTAACCAGAACTTCATTTTGTCATATCAAAAATTTGGATAATTCTTAGTATTTGATTTGGATAAGTCGTACTATAGTTTTACAACTAATTGTTTTAATTTTCTATCAATTAATTGGTGTAAAAAGATCTTTGATGCTTATTGCGTGAGTGTTTCGTATTTGCAAGCAATTACTTACGGGAGTAGTAATTAAATTCTATGAAAGAGTATCGAAAGCCATACATGTACAATATATCAAGTCAAGTTGTCAATCACATATTTCAATTTTTTTTATTAGACTAGCAAACTCTCTTTATTCTTTGTCACACCATTTTCACACATGAATTAAAAGTAGTTGCAAGACGCACCCAACCAACAAAATTGTATTTCACAATTTTTTCAACATAATGGGACTTGACAAACAAAATTCTATCACAAATTTTATGGTATTTTTCCTTCCAAGAATGAAACCTTACATGTACCGATACCTAATCAAAAGTCAAGGAGAAAGTGGTGTCATAATTCTTTGTAACTCATGTAACCATAATGACACGTTCTCCTCATTATCTCCTACTAATTTTCCCACTATTCCTCAAATATCTATCCACATTTTTGTAACGACTCGGAAAATGATAGAGTGAAACTAGAGCCTCACATGTGAGTTTGGAGTCGAGAACTTAATGAAATGATTATATTTGAATTTGACCCAAAAAGTTCTTAAAAATGTGCTTCGGAAGTTACCGGAAACTTGTTTAGCTGTATATAAAAAGATCCGTTTCGTTTTTCGAAAATCCGACTTCATATTCTTGTTTAGGGGGTCAAATTGAGTGGGAAATGGGTCTAACCCAAATTTTAGAGCAACCGTATCAAAATCCGAAATTTCCAAGTGAAGCCTTTTTCGAGGGTCTACTTTGGAGGGTCATATCTCCTAGCACACAAATTATTTGGGTGGCCAATAATATATCCATGGAAAGCCCTTTGAGTTAGCTACCTAACGCACTTCGTTTCACCTCATTCGGAGTTCGGACGAAGAAGTTATGCCCATTTTCGTAAAATCTGTCCGGCAGAAAAAGGCAAATTCCAGTAGCTGATTTTACTGTTCATTTACTGTTCACCCACCTGATTTTTTTTCTAAGTATTGGACCATTTTTTCCAAAGGACATATATTATTTCCTAGATACCATTAGTCCAATTCCCATCCCTAAAAAACATTTCCCTCTTTACAATCCTCCATTTAAGGAAGTCAAGAACTTGGAGCTAGGGCTTGGTTTGAAGGTGGTGTCTTCATCAATTTTCTTGGGGAATCTTAGCAAAGGTATGGTGACCCTTGATCCTTGATTATCTTTCCTTCAAGGAGTCCATTAAAAAGGGTTTCAAAAGTCTTCAAAGAACAAAACTTCTATTTTCTATTCTAGTTATGGGTTCATGGGTAAAAATGTTTTCAAAGTCATTATATTGGCGAATTGAAGTTGTATTTATGATTTTAAGATGATTTTATATGAAACTTGTTGACACCCAATTTTGATCTTCCCCGATTGGAATTAATTCTCGAGCTTCTTAGATTTCAAATGATTTGGAATAATTAGTTTGTAAAATTTAAATATTTTTCAAGATTTTTAAAGCAATTTAGTCGGGTTTATAATATTTTAGATAATAAATGGTTTTTACATAATTACTTATGTAACCAACGTACATTATTAGCATTTGGAAATCATTTTGAAATATTTTGCATTTTTTAAAAAAATTGACTATTTTATTAATTTTGTTTAGTATAAATTATAGTTATAATTTTGAGTTATTTGAATTAGTTAGTTTATAATTAATTATTTATTTTATTTCGTTAAGATTAAGAAGCTCATTAATTAATTTATATCAATGCGTCTTATTTAGTTTTTAACCGAATAACCAATTAAATTCAATTTGGCTAACTAGTTAATTTTCATAGGCCATAATTGCAATTCATGTGGCTATCTCTTAATTTGCAAAAACCTATCCACATTTTGACCCCATTTTCAACTAAAAAACGGCCTAATTCTCCCATTTTCCTCCAACCCATCAGCAACTCCATAATTCCCAGCCCAATTCCTAACAATTCTATAACCCACCAAAGGCCAACAATATAATACCGTGAACGACACCATCGATGCCACACGCGCCTCGCATCCCTCAGGCGGTGGCGAGTTCACGGAGTGGACACGGCGATAGATGGAAATATAATCCCAACGTCTCCTTCAACAGGCTGGTACATTTTTTGTACAGCTTTTTCGTGTTTCCAGCTGCTATTTTCGTCCTTGAGGTTGTGGGATGAGGCCACGTCGCGCCCAAGGACGGGTGAATCAATCTCAGCCGTCTATCTCACTATTTCCACTTTCGGAATGAGGTTGGAGCCTCAGAAAAAGAGGTCTCCCCTAAAATGGTGAAAGGTTTTGCAATTTGAATTTATTGGGCCTTGATCCCCATCCGGATTAGAGCCTTTTCCCATTTTTTGGAACCCTAAATTTTCCACTATAAGTACTCTGTTTCTTCCATTGTTAGGGGAGGATTTTTTATTTTTCTTTTGAGTTGAAAATTTGGGCAGAGAACAGAGGATTTTTTTTGAGTTAGAGGAGCCTTTTTTTTATATAGCAAAAATATAAGAATAGCTTAAGAAGTAGTTTGAATACATATGAAATACACTGTGAAATAGAGAGTTTAACTTGTCTAAGAACTTAGTTTTTACTTTCCTTTTAGTGCTATCCATCGCTCTATCACAAGTTCATTCGAACTCGAGATAGCTTGCTCAGATTTCTATCCAGACTCCCTATTTGCTGTCCGGGGTCAAGTTCGTGTAGTGGTGCGAAGTTGCTGCTCCTCTCTGCTCGCCCCGTCCTTGTTCACTGCTCCCATAAAGGTATATTCCCTTTTCACCTCCGTTCATTTGTCTTTAAATTGGCGTCACACTGGAAGAAATGAAGCTTCCTGATGATTTTTCCTCTCCTTCTCATATTTGTCTCTACTCATTTTTATCTATTTTTGATCTATTACTGATGCCTAGTGACGGACTGTTGGTTTTAGATTAAATGTATCTTAGTTGTTTGAAGCATAAGATAAGTTCTTGGGTTTGTTGTTGTTTTGTTTGGGAATGTTGATTCATGATCTTGGAGCTACTTAATGAATGTTACTGTATTTATTGTCCCTTAGGTGCAACAAGCTAGTTCTTCTTTCGGTTGCGGCCATTTGTCTTAAAATCTGTCCAACGACTAATTAGCATGAACATGTTATTTTGATTGGTCTTAGTCTAGTATGCTTAAGGAGTTTTCTATCGTTTCTTTTGGTTTGGCTAGCATTTATTTCATGTTGTCGGTTTGTTTTACAATTTGTCTAGTTCAGCCTGTGTGTTTTCCTTTTTCTACTTACTCGTTTAAGTCAAATGTTTGTCATCTTCACGCTTTGTTCGAATAAAGTCCATGCTCCCTACCTAGTCTAATTTTATTTTTATTTATTTTTTGTCAAAATTGCCTGCTGCCAGGATCTGTTTTTCCTTTCGTTTGGATGGTGTTAAGTTTCTCGATCTCCATCTAGTTTGGTCTTAATATGGTACTTCATTTTAAAATGGTGATTCGTAGATCTATCTTTAAATGTTTGATTATCATGTTTAGGTTGTTGAAACTATGTTGGTTTGAGCGATATTGTTAGTTTCCTACTTGATCGTCTCTACTTGCCCTTCCTATGTTCCTAATTCTATTCGAGAGTAATGCTCGGGTATTCATAGTGTATGCCTACTGTTTCTCTGGTTCAGATTTCAAAAGGGAATTAAGTTTTGGTCGTTTGTGCGAGTCTCGCAATTTAAAAGATCGCTCACTGTTTATTGAAATGATAAAGTGTTGCTTAATGCCACAATTTTCTAGTTACGCATAAACTCTTTTCATTGTCTTTAGTATTTATTCATTTCACTTCTCCAATTAGCCAATTAGAGGTGTGAAGCAAAGTGATAGCATTTTGTTAAGTTGATGATTTTTATTTTTTAGCTTGTCTGAATAAAAGTTTAATGTGACTCTTTTCGTGAGAATTGAGTCGGGTATGCGCATATCTTGACCTTTTCCTTTTTCTTTTTTTACCTTTTCTATTATTGGTGAATTTGTATACTAATCCAAATATCACTGTTCTAGCTTAAAATATGGCTTATCTAATTATTTATATAATGTTGATATGACTGATAACGGCTTTAATTGTGCACTATTGAATTTGGTTTTAAGTGGTAACAACTTGAATTGCTTTTGTTCCAAATTATGACCGTGTCTTATTTTATTTTCTTGTATTTCAATTGCTAATGTTGTTTCCCTTTTATTTTTATGTAAAATCCGCCCGAGTTCATCGTGAACTCCCTCCTCCTCTCTTTGCATGTCATTTGGGCCACGAAGGCCTAAACTCCTTTATCCCCGAGTCAGCCGACAAGCAAATTTGAAGAACAAGTCCCTCAAAATTTGACGAACAGGAATTGGAAGTTGATACATCAAGAATATACAATAATATACATTAAGTGTATATGTTGTATATTGAGACAGAACGAGGCTCCCAAAAGCCTGTCTCTTTACCCCGACTTGTATTTTGTTATTTTGGGCCTAAGCCCCCCCTTTTGTCATTATTTATTATTATCTTATTAGTATTTAGGACAGGTGGAAGACGGGCCTAAGGCCTAAAGAAATAATTTTCATGTTAGTTTAGGACAGGTGCAGATAACAAAAAATTGGGCCAAAAGCCTAAAACGAAAATGGGCTCGAGTGCTGGCCCAGGCGAACAGAAACCAGACTTGGGCCTCCAAGCCTCTTTCCCTCTTTATCTTTTTTGTGTTTGTTTATTTGCTAATATCTGTTATTAATCTTAAGGTTAAAAAATTCAAATCCCTGAAAGACGCTTATTTCGTTTTAACAATTTTACTAAATCGATCACCTTTAAAAGGACTTAAAGAATTTTTGCAAGGAAAATATCTCACTTAGTCAATTCTTCTTTTCCCCCTTTTAAATAAAATAAAATGGACTTAATTATAAAATAGCATTATGTTTCAATTCAAGTTAAGTTAATTCACTTTTGACCAAATAAATTAATTATCGGATAACCGCATGTTAGCGGGCATTTCGGGTGCTTTCAAACCCTTCCCGAAATGCTAATAAGAACCCCCGAACCCCTTTAAGTTTTCATTAGACTCCTGTTTTAGTCTTTTGAAAACAACAGTTTTCTTAATTTTACTTTAAAATTAAGTGGCGACTCTTAAACTAGTCCAAAATATATTTTTAAATAAAACAGTGTTATCATGACATTGTATGAATGAGAGTTCAATGAAGATAATGTGATCATGTTATGAATGTAAATGTGTTACTATTGAAAGATTATTTCTCAATTTGACACTCATGAATGTTGATGATAGAATATGAAGGATTCTTCAATGTAAAGTATACCTTGAATTGGTAGGGCTTATGCATCATTTTCTTGTATAAATGATTATATTGTTGATTGTTGAATCCTTGGATCGGTAGGCTTATGGCACCCTTTCATGTGTTAAATAATGAACCTTGGAATCGGCAGGCTTATGGCACCCTTTCATGTGTTAAATAATGTACCTTGAATCGGTAGGCTTATGGCACCCTTTCATGTGTTAAATAATGTACCTTGAATCGGTAGGCTTATGGCACCCTTTCATGTGTTAAATAATGTACCTTGAATCGGTAGGCTTATGGCACCCTTTCATGTGTTAAATAATGTACCTTGAATCGGTAGGCTTATGGCACCCTTTCATGTGTTAAATAATGTACCTTGAATCGGTAGGCTTATGGCACCCTTTCATGTGTTAAATAATGTACCTTGAATCGGTAGGCTTATGGCACCCTTTCATGTGTTAAATAATGTACCTTGAATCGGTAGGCTTATGGCACCCTTTCATGTGTTAAATAATGTACCTTGAATCGGTAGGCTTATGGCACCCTTTCATGTGTTAAATAATGTACCTTGAATCGGTAGGCTTATGGCACCCTTTCATGTGTTAAATAATGTACCTTGAATCGGTAGGCTTATGGCACCCTTTCATGTGTTAAATAATGTACCTTGAATCGGTAGGCTTATGGCACCCTTTCATGTGTTAAATAATGTACCTTGAATCGGTAGGCTTATGGCACCCTTTCATGTGTTAAATAATGTACCTTGAATCGGTAGGCTTATGGCACCCTTTCATGTGTGATGATGTCAAAGTAATGAACTATTCTATGGGAATGTAGGCTAAGCACCGAGCGGATTTGGTTAGATGGAAACTCCCCCGACAGTTAGGCATGAGTTTCAATGATCGTCTACCTTATCCCATAAACTATGTGCCCGCATAGGAAGCTAGTGGATCCATTAAGCTATATATACCGGTCTTCCTTAGGCAAGTAGACCACCTCTTTTCGGTGTGGGGACTCATGACACCGGATTCCATGACAAGCTCTCATGGTCTATGTCGGTTAAACGCTTACTTCTCATCATGTGAGATTTCATTATGGTTTCTTGACAGGTTCTACAAAGTGTAGGTAGTAGTATGGGATGCTACCTATACATTGCACGAGTAGGCTTGGAGAGGGTCATAGTGAGTTTCTCTAAATCCTAATGACTGTGACATGAATGTACCCTAAATGAGGTTATTAAAGAATGTTGGCTCTTAAATGCTTAATATGTTATGCATGTTATACTTGGGTTATATTACGAGTTATTTTCCCTTGTCATGTCTTAATTAATGATATACCTCTTATGTATGAATATTGTGCAAAGGTGAAAGAAATGAATGATAAGTTACTTTAAGTGACCTAAATGTGGTGCCTTAGTATGGATGGTGGTATGGGACGCCATCCATACATTGCACGAGGTATAGCATAAGGGTTTCTTGAGGTGAAGGTCCAAGGTAAAGGTTTTCATGTTGATATTGTTTAAAGGTGATATTATGACTTACTTGATGTTATGCTTGTCTTGTATGTCTTTTATGCTATTGTTCATGATATTTCAAAAAGGTGGCATAATGCATGGTTTCTAACTAAAATGTCCCTTTTTAAAGCATGTTTTGCATGGTCATCATACATAGTACATTTTTTTGTACTAACCCATATTCTTCATGTTTTTACTACAAGTGTAGGTTCCGGCAAGTGATCCCTCTTAGCTAGTTTGAAGTGTTGGATTGCTTTCCTCCAAGACTTGGTATGTCCTCATGGATTCGAGGACAAGACTTTTAAGTTCTTTTGTTCATGTAATAGACACTTTTAGTTTTGTTTTGATTGTAAAGGGCCGTGTCCCTACTTATGTTTTTGTTTGTGTCTAAGATGGCCATGTGAGACTTAGACTTCCGCTGTGTGTTTTTAAAGTTGTTTTAAGAAGTTTAAATGTGTGGATGTAAATAAGTTTTTTATTATTCCGCACTATTTTCATTATTGAATGCAATGAATGACTATGTGGCTTGTATAAGACCCCTTCGGGGTCGAGTACGCCTTGTTACGACTTGGGGGTGCTCCCAGGTCGTGATAGTGGCCGGCACTCAAGAACCATTACTGGTCCCCAAGCGAACCCTTATCCTGGCTGACTACAAACGGAAGACTAACTTGAGCATACATAAGCATCAAATTGAAAGAAACGTTTAAAAACAGTTTACTGAATCTCAAAACTTTATTGAATATACTGAGTATAAATCATAAGTTTAAATAAAACATCTGAAACTGAAAAACTTTCCAAAACTGTCTATCTATGAAACATCTACTATTAAGAAAGGATGTCGGGACAAGACCCACGACACCTCAAAACTACTAACTAGAAAGTAACTGTGAAGTCCTCTAGAATACAATGAGGCTCACCAAAGCTAACTGGAGTGTAGAGTGATCTCAACGAAGCGCTCGTTGATAATCATGAACGCCTATATCTGCATCATAAAAGGATGCAGGTCGAATGACATCAGAACATGAAATGTATGAGTATGTAATATGGCTGAGTAAACAAATAACTGAACTGAATGACTGAAAGCAACTCAACTGAATCAAAACATGAACATGAAGTGAAAACCATTTAAGCTTTACAATAGGATATGCAATAAAAGCAACATGAAAAGAATAATCTTTACTTGTGGAGAGTTTCTCTAACTGACAACCATTAGCATGAGCCTAGCAATGATACAATGTTTCGCCTCATGTTGTTAGGGCCATCCTAGACTGTGCCAATGTATAGGATGATATCGTGACTATAGATCCAACTATATGTCTTCTCAGAGGCGGTGAGGAGTCGCATGAAGAATCAATGATATCCTATCTTACGCTGGCTACGTAGTTCTATGGGACTTCCGAATCATAAAAGACTAACCCAACTATGTGTTCGATACTACTCCCAAAATAATTAATATAACTTTGTGCTCAATTCATCCATTACAAAGAATGGACTTCTTACATTACTTGAAATACTTTTCAAAACATGAGACGTGTTTACCTTCTTGAAAACATGCACTTATGAACTTATCTTTCAAATCCAATAATTAACATAGGTATATATATAAAAATAAAATAACATTAGAAACTCTTAAGTCTTTATGAAATAGAACCTTTAAACTTTTTCTCAAAACTCATCTTTACTTCCTCAAAAACTCAGTTTAAAACTCAAGTGTTAGCTTTGAAAAACTTTTCAAGATTTATAACTCAAAATAGGGTTCATGCTGAATTATAGACATGAACAAATCAACTTAAGGATCTCAATAAAAATATAGAAACTCAATTCTTAGGAATAGAATTTCAAAAGAATCAGTAATTTAAGAACTCAAAGTCAACTTATCTCAAGAATACCCAAATCTAGGGGTAGAATTCTAGATTTCTCTTTTACTGATTTGAAAGTAGATGTAGGGCGTGAGGACGAACTAGTCCAACACTATGATAGCCTTACATACCTGGAAGAACAAGGTTCTTGAAAAATCTTGAAGAATCTTGAAGAAGAACTTGATTAGAAGCCTTGAAACCCTAGCTTGAAGGTAAAAAAAAAATCAAGAAAACCTTTCTTGAGATTCTTGAATTAGTTTCTTGAAATCTCTATTGCCACGATTTATGATTTTCATTAGTGATTCATAATTGTAGGGAGAAATTTTAGTTTGAAAGAATAGAATTCTTGGAGAAAAACTTACCTTGAAGAAGAATTTTGAAAAAGATGGAAAGAATCTTGAATGGAGTCTTTTACTTTGATTTTTCCTTAGGGTTTTGTCTTAGGGTTTGAGAGAGAAGAGAATGATGGATTAAAAGATGGAAATAGGATTGTTTAGGGCTTTATAGGAGTTAAGAAATCTGTTTTTAAGGTTTTCCTAGTGGTATAAGGAGAAGAAAATTACTTTATTTAGAATTCTCCCGTGGCTAAAACGGAACTGCAATATATTATTTAGTAAAATGATCATAACTCTCTCCTCCGAACGCGGAATGACGCAAACTTGGTGGCATTGGAAAGATAATTCAAAGACCTTTAATTTAATAGGTTATGGGTCACGTCTAAGAAGAGATATGATCGTTTGAAGTTGACTCAAAGAGAATCTTACATCAAAACTTAATCGATAAGGAAACTTTCAATTCAACTTTGTGCTATGAGATTCTAGTTACCTTAATTAATATCCAAAATCATTCCCACACTAAAGAAACAGAGCGAATACACAAGAAATAAATACACTTGATACAATGAATATAATATGAATTCGTCCTCTCTCACCTCTCGCATGATTCTATCATGTAGCTAAGAATCATAATTTAGCTATATATAAAATTATAATTAAGCCTAAACTATAATCGGTTTTGAAAATTCCTCCAAAAAAGAACATTCACACTCCTCCAAGTCCCTTGTGGATTTATTTTTATTTTTATTTTTTTGTATGTTAATGAATTTATTTTTGCTTCTAATTACTATAAATATAAATAAAATAATCACAAAAAAAATGGTGGGAAATTAATTTAGTTAATGGATTATGGACCAACAATGAATTCGCAAGAAACTGATCCTGAGATATGTACTAAGAATTTGCTTCTTGGGCATTACATTTCTTAATTATATTGATACACCATTACTTAATTTATAATTTGATGCTAGGCTAATATTTTGAATAATAATGTCCTTGTACCATAAAAAAAGCATTCTACTATTGCACCATATAAAACCATTCCACTAGAGTAGTCATTAATACAAGATAAACTCTATGCCTCACAGACAACCCAAAAACTCCAACAACTTTTATATTATTACATACTCATAAACAACCCAAGAACTCAAATTAAACAAGGAAAAAAAGTCTAATTAACAAAACTCTAGAAAAAAAATTTAGGTTGTGTGTATATATATATATATAGGTAGGTAGGTCATAACTTAGTTGAAGCTACATGGGAACTTACTTAGCCATGCTAGCTAAAGAAAACCAATTCTTTTTTTTTTTTAGTAGTAGTAGTAGCAGCTCTTAATATTTCAATCTTGATATCACATACCTTTCATCTCAAATTACAAAAAAATAACAAAATTAGAAGAATCAGCTTTAAGCCAAAAACCCAAATAAAATTTAATATATTGAAGGTGTTGATGCCCAAATTTTAGTCATGGTTCTTTTCTACCCAATCTGATCTTCCTAATGTGAACTCCAAGCTAGGGTTTTTCTGATCCAAACTGCAACCTACATAGCTCATTGCTCTTGAATATTCACATTCCTGCAATAATTTCTTCACATATTTAGTACACTTAATATCATGATTTTTATGTTGAAATGGAAGGCAATATAATTGCGACGGACCACATTGTCTAGTTATAGATTTAGTTTGGTCAAATAGGTAACCTAATCAACTTGTTTGGAATTGAGACGTATGCAGTTATGTTGGTCTAATCTAGTGTCAACTAATTCAACTATAGCAATTCTTTTCCTTTTGTTAAAATGAAAAAAGAAGTTGTAAATGTTTTACTTATAATGGTGTCCCTTTTTTCCTAGTGGAGAGGGGGATAAATTCTCCACATATATAGTGGGTGAGTTCATTATTAAAACATAGAAAAGAGAAGAAAAATAAGGGGTCATTAATAAAACATTTTACAATTCACATTTCTATTGATTGAAGGCTAAATAATGTGTTTTGCTTGATATCACAAGGATTAAATTATAATTAACCAAATAACCAAGGAACCAAAAGTACTATAATTCCCTTTTTATTTTAAATATTGAACATCTTCTGAAATTTAAATTATAATTTTGAAGCTATAACATCAATTAAACATTTGATAGTACTTCCATGCAAAGTAAAATGAGGAAAACACTAGTATTACATTAAAAGATAGGGTTATTCAAAATGTACGTAAGTTGATCTGAACAATATGTTTATTAGGAAAAACGAGAAGAGATTGAGGGAAGTACCTCTATATGGTGGCCAAATCTTTGTTGAGATGGAAAAGATGATGATCTGATGAGTCCATTTGATTCGTTGAAGCTAGCTTGTGATAATCTTTCTCTACTACTGAAAATTTAAGTAGAAAATAAACTTTATATACTATAACATATACTTTTAAAGTTTTCGCATACTCCTTAAGAGAAATATTTATATTATAAGATCATTTATTTAAAAATAGAATGAATTAAGCACATCAAGGGATTTTGGGCTTCTTTCATCTCACAATCAGCCCATTAGTGTACTTTTTCGCTACTCCAAGCCCATTACTCTTCAACCCGTTATCATCCTACCCCTCGGGAGGATCAATAGTCTTCTCATTTCTTAGTATATAGCTTAACTCAAATGCTCAATCTATCGATGAATGATAAAAGTGTTTAGTCATTTGAGCAAGTCTCGCTTGTCCCGTTATTTCTCTCTCCTTCACCATCAACACTCTTTTTTCAAAAGAAAAAAATGACGATGGATAGAGAACTAAAAAGAATTTGGATCTAGTAAACCCTAGAACTAGACTAATTACAGGTGAAGATGGGGTAAGAGAAGTCTAAATACACTTATTTTTTTATTAATGGTGCAAGAGCTTTCAAATTTTTTTTTATAAATGGAGTCATTTGCAATTTTGTCTTAGCTTTATTTTATGATGATTTTTAATTTTTGTCGTTCATAACAAACAGTGTTTCCACGGGATGTAAGTTTATATTTTCTTATATATATCATAATGTCCTATATTTATGTCCCAACATGACTTCAAATTTAAAGAACTTTATGTCTTATTAGACATAAATTATATTGTTAAAAAGATAAAAATTGAAGACCAACATCTGAAGGCGAAAAATTAAAGTTCAACCTATTAAAAGACTAAATTAAAATCCAACTCATCCAAGAAAGCCTTAGTTTCCTGGAAAACAGTGTGCAAACCACATGTTGCAGGTGGACTTAATATCATTGACACTACGTCAAAAATGATCTTTAGCGGCAATTAATTAATGACAATAGCTTAATTGTCACTAAATATGTATTTTTAGTGGCAATTAGCACTCTTTGTATATACCCCTAAAGTCTTTAGCAACACTGGATCTAATGACACTTAACTAATGCCGGTAAAGCTAGACTTTAGCACTCTTTATTAATGTGTCTATTTATTGCCGCTAAAAGCTATTTTTGACTGAGTCTGCAAAGACACTGGGGGTGGGAAGTTCTCTACCAATAAGATGTATACCTACCTTATGCCTATTTTCTCAAGAGTATGGAAGAACATTACTTATATACATAATTAAGGTTGAAATTGAAGTGTTCGAGTGATACAGTAACACAAATTAAGATATTTATATTTGCATTTAAAGTCAGAGTATTAAGTAATCAAAGGAAAAGGACAATTTATAGAGCAAGTTTTCCTAATACGTACGTAGAAGCTACATTTCAAATTTCAAATAACAAGAAAGATATTACATATTATATATTATTATTAACTATATACACATAAGAGACAAACACACGTCCATAGAAACAGCATGCATAAATAAATACTTTAATTAAACAAATGTATAACTTTGAGAAAAGGAGGCACTTAAGTCAAGAGACAGGTCTTTTTTTTTGGACATATATGCTAAAGTCTCCTCGTGAAGAGAATAACAACAAAGTAAAGTAAAAGGGTTTTGTCTATATTAAATTTAATTAGAAAATTAAATTCATTAATTCCAAAATGCAAAGAAAGAGAAAAAAGAAAAGATAAAGTAGTTGTTGCAGTAATTAAATACTACACTTTAATTTATGTAGTACTATTATATATGTTTCTTTAATAAAAAATAAAGGGCGTACATATGTTGAAAAATCTTCAGGTGAAAAAAGAAAAAAGAAATATAATAAAAAGAGAAGAAAAAAAAGAAGCAAAAGCTGCCACAAGAAACTCTTTATATAAGTATATAATATTAATATATTTAGAATAATTATAAAATGAAGTACGTGGGTTTGCATTTCTAAAGATTCATGCAAAAAGTAAAAGAAAATATGTTTTATCAATTTTATTCATCATTACTTCAAAAGTTAATTATGTACGTGTGAAATATTTGCCCCGTGAGACCAATTTTTTTTTATCTCAATCCATTTTATTTGTTTACTGTATTAAAAATATATTTGTGTCCACATTTTTATGTGGACGTAAATATATATTAAACAGAGCTACATTTAACTATACCTTTAAAGTGTCTTAATTGTAAAAATACTTCTTATACTTCAAGTGTATAGACATTAAATTCAACCTATTATAGCATTTATATATACTACTACATATTATTAGGTTATCAATTACTCCCTTCGATCTAATTTGGACACGTAATTTAGAAAGAAAGAAAGACTTTTAAATTTTGTGATATAAATTCAATAAGCAATATGTAAATAAAATTTGAAGTCATTATTTCAAAATATAATTATTTTTTAGACAGACTAAAAAATGAATTATGTCAAATAAAACGAGTCGAAGTATTTTATCATAACTATTTATGTGTAACTACCTCATCAACGACCTGATTACCTAATTATTTTTATATCATCAGTGTATATAACGTAAACGCCATGAAAATCAAAAGACATGATCATTTATTCAAAGATTTATATATAATTTATGTGTCAATTGTACCTAGAGGAGTTGCTCCAAAGAGTTGTAGAAGGTTCATCACATCCATCTGATGGACCTCTTTGATCCAAAATCCTGTCTATAGCTAACAGATCTTCTTCACCTGATCCATCTGATTGCCCTTAATAAATTACCGATAATAAATTAGCGACAGACAAATTTTATTCATAACAATAATAATAATATATTTAGTGTGATTCCACAAGTATAAAGTGAACGTACGTAGATAAGTCTCAATCTTTATAGGATAGAGAGATGGTTTAGAAAATTTCTATCATTAAAAGTGCTAGCAAAAATCTGTTACTAATCCTATTTAATAATGAGTTAGTGATGGGTTATCAATAATACGATTAGCTATTAAGTTATTTAACGATAAATATAGTTATTAATTCCTTTTTGAATATAGTGAATTAATTAATTACCTGAGGAAGCTGCAGGTTTGTCAGTGGTTTTAACAGTGCGATACATCTGCATTAGAAAAAAAACATTTTAGAATTTTAAACAACAATTCAATAAATACAAAAAGATTCCATTTATACCCCCATATATCTCCTCACTCTCTCACACTCTCGGGTGAAGCTAAGATTTGAAGTTTATAAATTCAAAATTCTAATTTTTCGAAAGTATCCCGTCAAAAACTACATATTCAATAAACCTAAGACAAATACACAATCTAAACTAAAATTATTGAGTATAGTCAAACTCATAACTCATATTTTAGCTTCACCCCTACTCACACATAGATATATACGAGGGTAAAGCTATGTAGGAGTACGACGTAAAATTACACTATATATAAAAAGATATTTTATTTACTAACGGTTGCTTCAAATCACGAAAAAAATAATATTGTGACTCAAAATGTTTCATAATTCATTAATCACGAGGTTGATGTTTATGATAAGGTAACAAGAAGTATTAGTATTATTATTATTATTATTATTGAATAATGATGACTTACTTTTGTCTGTTTTCTTTTTCTTTATCTCTCTGCTATACTATCAGACTTGTTTTCTTTAATTCAGTCATTCATTCACTGCATTTTTCATCGATTACTGTGCCACATAAACAATTCACCCACACAAGAAGAAAAAAGAAAAAGAAAAATAGATTTAATTAAACTGAATTTTCCTTTTACATTTTTTCTTGTAATTTATTTATTTTACCTGCAAATGACTTTTGACATGAGCTAGAGTGAGATCTTTGACATCCATTAGCTCCAAGACTGATTTTGGAGTAGCCCCTAATTAAAAATTCAAGAAAATTCAACATTAGAATTAAATATGCAATTTTTAGTATATTATTAAGCAACAATAATTTTAAATGCACTAAAATGTGATGATGAATATGAACATATATGAACCTAAATTGCAAAAGTCATGTATTGAGTTACAATAGTGTAAAAAATAAAAATAAAAATTGAATCTATCAAATTTAAATCGTGAATCTTTTTTTCGAAACTATTAATATCATTAATGTTCTCATCACTTCTCTCATCAAACCTAATGTACCCTAAAAATCAAATCAAATCAAAGGAAGTTGGAAAAAAAATCAAGATAAAGATTTGGGGTTTACTTTCATGTCCATTGGCCACCAAAAAAACATCAAAAAAAATAAAATGAAATTTTTACAAGATAACTCAAACTAGGAGATGAAAATTAATTTTAAGAATTGAAGTTTTACTTTCATGTACACAAACAAGTGCATTATATATGTAAAAAAAAAAAACTCAAAGTAGGGGATAGAGTTTTTACTTTCATGTCCACCAAGAAGCTCAACAGCATGAACAAATCTAGCATGAAGTGAAGTTGTCCATCGCATTCGCGGTGCCCTCATGCTTCTTTTAGTTGGAAATTTAGGTAAAAATCTTGATCTCATCATCAAACTATTTTCATGATGAGAAGAAGGTGAACCTAATCCAACTCCATTATAATATTGGTTATGTTGATTGTGAAATCTATTAGCCACAATAGGTATCCGAGAAGAAGAAACATTTGTACCACATGAATTATTCAAAAATGATAAATGATCCAAATTATTAATATAAGGTGTTGAATAAAGGGATCCAAATGATGATAATCTCTTTGGATCTTTCTCCAAGAAATTAGAAAATGAATCTTGATGATGATGATGATAAATAGGAATACCCTTTATGGGGTCTAATAAAGAAACCCCATGTGGTTGATGATTAATCATATAACAACTATTCATGTTTTGGCTTTGTTGGAGAAAAGGGTTTCTTGAAAAACTCCTATTTTCTTCATTATTAGTAGTTGGATGAGCTAAAGAAAGCTCAGTCAGACTATTATGTGTTGATGATGATGATTTGTTTGAGGAATTAGTATTATTTGGAGGGCTAATATGGAGAGAAAGATCAGGGATTTGTTTTGATGAAGATGAGTTTGGTTGAACAAAAACCCCTTCTAAGGGCATCTTGGATATGACAAATTCAAGATTTGTTCTTTTTTATGATGTTTTTGGCTTTAATACCTCAAAAACCCCAAATTGATGAAATATAAAAGTAAAAAGTTGCACACATACACAAGATGTGGAAAAAGAAAGATGAACAAACTTCAAGTTTGATTCTTGATGATAGATTTAGGTGGAAAAAGAGTTAGGGAGAGATTGTTAAAAAGCTAAGTGTAAGTGAAGAAAAAGTGAGGGGCAAAGATTTTGAGTTTATCTTTTATCTTCTTTTTAAGTGGACATGTTTGTGAAAAAGGAAGAAGAAGAAGGGATAATGGTGTTTGTGAAAACAATAGAAAAAAAAATATTTGTTTTGGTAATAAATGAAAGAAAGGAATCAAGAAAGGCTTTATGGAATGAGAAAAAAGGAAGAAAGGGATAGGAGACTTGTGTTCCTCGAGAAGTACTGTTTATTAGAAAATGACACTTGAACACAAGGCTCCTTTCTCTTTCTCTTTCTTGTTTTGTCCCTTTTTTTTTTAATCTGATGTTCGGTATTCGTATTAGAATTCGATTAACTCAGATTCACACTATATAGGACCCCATTTAGAAGGAAGCGCTCTCTATCAAATATTTTTACATATTCATATCTCAAATCTAAAACATTTGATTAAGACAGAAACAACTTCATTCACTACAACACATTTTCGATAGTTTCTTTCTCTTTCTTCTATATAGTAAAAAAATAACATAAAACAAAGCAACCTAAATTATTGGTAACAAATTTCTTACGTTATTGATACACTCTTTAAAATTAATATAAAATTTATAATCATGAAAATAAATATTTTTTGTTTTTAATTTGTTTATCTTATTTTTTTTTAGTTTGTTTTAAAAAAATGAATCTTTCTTTTTTTAGCAACTCTTTAATTTAACTTTTCAACATGTTGAAAACATCAAAATTAAAGCACATTCTGGTACATTATACATATCTTTAGTTTAAGATTCAAATTTTTTTCCTTATTTTCTTAAATTTCGTCTCCAGTCACAACCAGATAAACAAATTTAAACAGAGGAAATATCTGATAAATTCTTGAATTTTATGATCTTAAATTTGTTACGTGTATACTATATATTGAAATACCCTTTAAATTTTTTGATTTTATGTGAGATTTTTATTAATTAAAATTAAATAATTACAAAAAATAAAGAGTAAGACAATTACAATAAATTGTAAATAAAAATGAAAAAGATGAAGGGTCACTTTTTGATTGATTTTCCTCTCCGTAGAGAACGGGTTAAAAATGGTTGAAGAGTGAAAGAGACACTCATCTCCCCTTGATTCTTTTTCTCCCACTCTCTACGCTTCTACTTCTTGTCTTTTTATGTGTTTCTATTTCATTTTTTACCCAACATTAAAATTTATATATAGTCTGTATCGAGTGTTTACACCAATATCAGATGATACATGACAATACTAGGTGTGCACTTAATTTGCCCATGCATTTATCTCACTTAAGATGGTAAGTTTATATAGTTTGTTTCTTACTATGTATTTTTTCAGTGAGTTGATCATTCGGTAAGAAATGAATAAAAAAATTTATGTTCTATAACATAAATTTCTCACTGATTTGCTAGTAGTGAGTGTACAAGTACACAATGGGAGTCGGGGAAGTTTTTACCCCATATAACGGTCTAAACCTTATTTTTAAAATTCGTGTTTAATCGAACAACACTACATAAATTGGCATATCAAGAGTATAAGTTATAGTCTATGATAAATAAATGAGATTAATAGCATGGAAAAATAAAAATCTACCCTACTAATTAAGCTAGAATAAATTAAAACTTACTGGTAGTGTAGTGTCATAATTAGTTTTATTGTCCATGTATGTAACTTATATTTTGTTTAATAAGTTAGGTCAAACTTAGACATATGCAATAAAGAAAATAAATGTAATATATATGAACATTAAAGTACAAGTGAGGCATTGACTTGAGAAATTAAAGGTAAGAGGGAGAGTGTGAGAACCACAAAAAGGGGTATTTGTTCTCTAGTAATAGAATAATATATATGTGGTGTTAACATGTGCACAAACCTAAAAATAATTAAAACACACACATATTATCTTCTAATTACATTATTTCATACTCCCAAATATTCCCTTCTAATCTTTCAACAACTTTGTCTGGCATCTTGGGTTTTAATATGTCTTCCTTCACATGATCATACACCACTAAATATGAATCATATCCACACACAACTATTAATGTTTTCAAAGCCCTAGGCTAAATCAAAGCATTTCTTTATAATTATCATTTTACTTTCTTTTATTCTAAGATGATATATTCGGATAGGATCAAACTAATTATGTATATATGCATTTACATTGTATAAATTAAAAAAAGTATTTTTATCATCAGTCATCATAGGCGAAAAGAGTGATCATGTTTCGTAAAGGGGGTCATTTGGATTCCCTTCGTCAAAATTCTTTTACTATAAATATACCATATCAAAATTATTCGTTATAAATATATGATATATATTGAATTTCTTTCATCTTTATTCATATATTTACTTTTTATATTTTCAATCCCCTTGCGAATTATATGGCTCTGCTACTGATCATGAAGTTAGTTATCAATTTAGTAAGTAATTATCAATTAAATGTTCATGGACATTTTTACTCCCTAGTGTGACACCTTTTTTTCTTTCTTATGCATTGTGATTCCTACTTGGTAATAAAAACATTTTATTTACCAAAAAATAAAAAAAAAAGAACTTATGAGCAATGATATAATTGTATTTGTGTGATCTATAGGTCATAGTTCGAACTGTAGAATTAATTATTAATGCTATGAATTATGGCAATTGTGTAAGATATACCTTTTCTGATAGTACAACTTTTTTCTAAAATCCTAAGTAAACGTGGAATACATTATATACCGAGCTAATCGTTTTAGTGTGACGTGACTATGTCCAATGTTACACTAAATGACATTAGTCTATAGGTGGTGCTTGGCTGGAGCATTTAATGCTAATGTTTTGGTACTATGCTTTGGTATATAATTTTATATTTTTAGGTCTCCTATTTTCGAAAAAAACTTTTGCCCTAAAATATATTCCATTGGAAATACTGTTGTAGACAAACTTGTATGAATTTTAAGCTTTGGGTAATGTATTGCCTACATAAACAGTATGGAATGATGTACACTTGAAGTTTCTGTCGGAATTTCACTATTATCAATCATTATAAAATAATTTATTTTTGAGTTTTAACTCGATCATATCAGCACTAGAACATCAGATCTCCTCAGAACGTCGAAGTTAAGCGTATTTGGGTAAAAGTAATACTAAGATGTGTGATTTCCTGAGAAGTCTTTGTGTTGTATCCCTCCTTTTAATCAGTGGTCTTGGGTTCGAGCCTTGGGTATGGAGAGAATCTTGTTGGGAGCTTCACTCCTGAACGGGCCCTGCAGTGTGATCCAGGTTTAGTCAGAGCTTCAATACGGACTCCGAACACCTGATGAAAAACCAAAAAAAAATTCATTGTAAGTACGTTTAATATGCCTCCATGACCATGAAGTTGCGGTGGAATAAATAAATTTTATCCCCTTAACTAAAAGTTTTAAATTCGAACTTTAGAAAGATATTTAATCATGATAAGAACGTTTTTCTTTTGAGCAAATTTTAGGTTTAGCAAACATAAAAATCATATTTGTATGTTATAGCTATAGTTTAATTTGTATAATTGCGCTCCATAGCAAACTTTATGTTTGCTATAGAGCATCAGATTTGTATAAATCACTGGCAGCCTCTCATTTGTATAAATCGTAGTCAGCCTCTTGTTTGTGTAAATCCCTTGCAGCCTCTCAATTCAATTGTATATATGTAACTACTATGTATATGTATCAATGTTGTGTTTGTATATCTGCATAAAATTTGAATTTGTATACAATTGAATCGAAATAAAACATTTGTATAACAAATCTCTCTCTCTCGCTTTATACAACACAAATTATACATTGTAATTTGTATAATTTGTGTTTGTATAAAGCGATAAAGAGAGAAAGGCAAAAGAGAACTGGTAGGGAAAGATCTATATTTGTATAATTATAAATGTATAGGACGAAAATATATGTATTTATATATGTAGTTTTCTCTCGCTTTATACAAACACAAACACAATTTATACATTTGTGTTTGTATAAAGTGAGAGAGGCGAGGGAGAGTGACGAGCGAGATTCGCTAGGGAGAGAGAGAAATGACAATTGTTTACTACGAGTTACAATTAAATAAAACTATAATTATAGCATTTAATTTAAAATTTATAGTTTGTTATTTTATACCATTTTCCCTTTTCTTTTAATGGACCTTCTACCAATTAGTTGGAGCACCAAAATGAGAGTCGCACACCAAAAAGGCATACCCAAATAACAAAATATGCCTCCACACATTGATATATTGCTTTTAGTTAGTTAGATTTTATTTATTTCATTTTTATTTATCTCAATGTATTTTAGTCAAAAGGTGTTTGGTCTCTTACATTCAATCACAATTTACGATAATTGTGACACATTTTTTGCATCTGATTTAAGAAATTAAAGACATTCAATAGTCCAAATCAACTATGCTTTCTAATTCAATTTATGTGACACAAATCAAATTTCAAGGATCAAACAAGATAAGTTTTGAATTTTGACTGTGCATGAATTCGGATGTGGCATCTTTAATTATTTTTTTTTAAATTCACATATTTGAAAACTACATAAAAATTATTATAAGACAAATTAATTAATAATTAAAGGTATTTTAAAAATACATGAAAATATTACAGTTAAAGAAAAATTTATTTGAATCTCGAAATTTAAAAGATTTACATTAATTGAGATGAAAGGAGTGTATATTATCTCTTCGTACGTACAATAGGTCCCTGATAATATATAGTGAAAATTTAATGACGATATAAGATAAATTATTAGTTGATGATATGTTTAAGCTTTTCTAAAAAGTGTATCTTATAATTTAATTAAAATGATACATGTCATTTTCAATTCGAAATTAGATTATATTAAACGCAAAGTAACTATTAAAATTTTCGAAAGTCATTATCATACTACTTTTGGACATTTCTATTATACATACATGATACATGAAAAAAGGAGAAAAAATATATTTAAAAAAGAAGTTGATTAAACAATTGTTCAATATTGAAAGGAAAAATTGTCCACATGCATACATTTATAATTGGGGTTCACTTTGAAAAGAATGTAACATAAAAGGATATGGAATACCTTACAAGTACTTTATTATATTTTAAAATATTTTTGTACAATTTTATATACTCATTCCCTATCAGATCAGAACCATGAGATTTAAAGGGTCCCATGTGATAAAACATTTTAAAGAAAAAAAAATACGACAAAAATCAATCATATTTTTATTATTAATATAGTTTTTTTATTATTATTTATTTATTTATTTATTATTATTATTATTATTATTATCTTTTCAAGCTTACCCGTTTATAAGATTTTTGGTCTCTAACCTATTGGTAAATTTTTCTTTTGCTTTTTGTGATATGTCATTCGACATAATTATTTTTTAATTGATTAAAATGTGTGTTTTCGTCTCTTCAGATATAGAAGATATATTATATTTAATTATTTTTAAATTATATTATTATCAAATATAAAGTAACAATAAACTTAATACGTATATTTCGCATTAGTAACTACATAGTTGAACAATTAATACTTATTGTAAATTTGTGAATATTCACAAAAATAATGGATTGAAAATGCATGATTTAATTAATTGAAAGTTTAGTTTACTTAGTTAGACATCATAGAAGCAAAGAATTTATCGATAATTGAGGGCCTAAAAATACTATCTTCCGTTTTTATTTGTTTGACCTATTTTTCTTTTTGTGCATTTAAAAAAGAATGACTCTTTTTTAAATAACTCTTTAATTTCAATTTTGTTTACCCAACATGTTTAAGAATTAAAATTACAAAAATTAAAAAAAATTAGCAACTTAATCTTTTCTTTTGTTGCTCCAATAAATTGTGATAGTAACAACTCGATAGAAGCTCTCTTTTGATTGTCCAAATTAAATGATAGAACAAAGAGACAACAAGAACATCAAGATCAACTATTGTTATAGAGAGGGTTAATCATTAATTTAAAATCACAAGATTCAAAAGACTTCTTTATTTTTTTAAATATCGTATCAAATCAAAATAGGTAAAAAAAATAAAAAATGCGCAAGTATATGTATAGATGCAATTTTTCAAAGAGTTGGTTCAGTGCAAAACAAGTAAAAAAAATTCATGGTCTGTAGTAGGGGTGTTCATGGTTTGGTTTGGGTCGGTTATTGGTCAAAACCAAAACCAAACCAACTTAATCGGTTTTAAAATTATCAAAACCAAACCAAACCAAATATAATATACATTTATCGGTTTGGTTGTTTTCGATTTTGGTTTGGTTTGGTTCGGTTATTCGATTATTAACCATACATAAAAATAAAAGAAACAATTCATTCAAAACGTGAAAAAAATGACAACAATCCATTCAAACAAAAAAATAGTTAGAATGACTGGCATTACAGAACTTTCAATTATTGAATTTACTGAATAAAACTTCAAAATTCACTATTTTGGCATAGAAGGAAGAGACAATGACATTTTCAGTCCCACAAAGAATTTCCATAGACACTCATATACATGAAACCAATAAGAAAAATGTTCTCACCTTGGACATTTTTTCTTTCATAAGTAAATTATAAATAAATTTTGATGAAACATATATAAAATCTTTAAAATTGTTTATGAATATAATATATTATGTATGTATAATAATAAAATTTATGTATATAACTTGTTGGTTCGGTTCGGTTATTTCTTCGATTTTTTTCGAACAAAACCATAACCAAACCAAATACTATCGGTTCTTAACAATCTAAAACCAAACCAAACCAAAACCCAAATTAAATCGGTTCATTTAATCGGTTTGGTTTGGTTTTTCGGTTTGGATCGGTTTTTATCCAAACC
>NW_006238995.1:88800-90455 GCF_000226075.1 Solanum tuberosum | reverse complement strand
AATGACTAATTGTATACCGAATCAGATGGCAAAAAAAGGGGATGTTTGCTGCGAATAGGGGTGTTCACGGTTTGGTTTGGGTTGTTTATTGGTCAAAACCAAAGCCAAACCAACTTAATCGGTTTTAAAATTATCAAAACCAAACCAAACCAAATATAATATACATTTATCGGTTTGGTTGTTTTCGATTTTGGTTTGGTTTGGTTCGGTTATTCGATTATTAACCATACATAAAAATAAAAGAAACAATTCATTCAAAACGTGAAAAAAGTGACAACAATCCATTCAAACAAAAAAAATAGTTAGAATGACTGGTATTACAGAACTTTCGATCATTGAATTTACTGAATAAAACTTCAAAATTCACTATTTTGGCATAGAAGGAAGAGACAATGATATTTTCAGTCCCACAAAGAATTTCCATAGACACTCATATACATGAAACCAATAAGAAAAATGTTCTCACCTTGGACATTTTTTCTTTCATAAGTAAATTATAAATAAATTTGATGAAACATATATAAAATCTTTTAAATTGTTTATGAATATAATATATTATGTATGTATAATAATAAAATTTATGTATATAACTTGTTGGTTCGGTTCGGTTATTTCTTCCATTTTTTCCGAACAAAACCATAACCAAACCAAATACTATCGGTTCTTAACAATCTAAAACCAAACCAAAACCCAAATTAAATCGGTTCATTTAATCGGTTTGGTTTGGTTTTTCGGTTTGGATCGGTTTTTATCCAAACCATGAACACCCCTAGTTTGTAGCATAAAATTTTTTCTCTAATTCACGAAGAAAAAAAATCTTTATTACTAGTAGTGAATAGTGATAATACTTAATTTATTTTATTGCTTATCTATTATATAATTACTATACATTTTTATTCTCCACCACTTTTATTTATTTTCTCCCAGCTAAAGTATGGAATGTTAGGAACATTTTAACAAAAAAGTAATGCTACATAATCATGTATAAATACGTAGTATATTCTTTCATAGAAGAAGGTTCAAACCCTACCTAGTTTCACTCTGATTTATTTTACGATAGATCTTCGATCCAAAAAGATAAACAAATTATTTCATTTCCTCCCCAAATAATGTCCTAAGTTTTGAAAAGGAGAAAAAAAATAGGCAAATTACACTTTACACTAATTTTCAATAAGTTAGAATTTGTATGGCACAAAATGAGAATATATCCATATATACATACAAACAAGTGAAACTAAGCTACTAGAGCTAGTGTGTAATGTCTTGTAATGGTGACAACTCAAGATGAAAAGGAACAAAATTTTAGGCTCAATCTTCAAAGTATAACATACACACATGAAAATTATTTTCCTTTTGAAGTGATGTATGGTCATATTGACCCTTATATTTGTACCATCACACATAAAGGCAAAGTTATATTTACTAAACTCAGGATTCATATGAACTTAATAATTTTTGTTTAGATTTTATATATATATATTAAAAAAATTATTAAATATATATAAATATTAAATTACAATTCAATAACTAATTAAAATAAGTTATAGATTTAATTAATGACAAGTTCATAACTCATAACTTTTATATCCTGAGTCCTCCCATGATAACTTTTATATACTCAATATATATATATATATATATATATATATTTTATT
>NW_006238995.1:57153-88638 GCF_000226075.1 Solanum tuberosum | reverse complement strand
TATGAGTATAACTATATATATATATATATATATATATATAATTTATTTATAATTTAAAAGACTACATTTTATAAATGGTAATGTTTAAAGTTCATCTAACTTTAAAAAGATGCATAGAAAGATGTCACTATATATGGAGCTTATTCTAAGCAAAAACACTTGTTACCAAAATACACACATGAAGTCCATTTTGTATGGAAAGTAACTTTCACCAAGTGAAGTTTGAAAAATTAAGTACATTGAATGCATGCATTAATTCCAAGCTTATAAAAAAGCATTTACCTTTGAGGGAAAAGTGACAAGACATTGCCTCCTACCATATTATTATCATGTTCTTGGAAGAGTTCACTATTTTTAGAGTTAAAGAAAAGGAAGTGGGGGGACTAGGGCTTTAAAAATATTAATCTTGGTAAAAGGATATTAGGAATTAAGTTATAAATTGTCACATTCCACATTCATGACATATATTGTCTACTTTGAACTTGAGTCCGCACGAATTTGTTTCAAGCTGCACCATACCAACTCCTAAAAGTATGTGTATCATGTGAACTTGAATTATATCTTTACATAGTTCTTTACTTTGTTTAATGCCATGTGTATCTTATTTTTAGAAATTTATCAGCCTAAAAGTCTGCCAACTGTTGATCTTGCTTGACTCACCTTCATCAGCTTAACTTTCAACGAGCGCGTCACAAATATATTTACATTGATATTATATTTTTTTGTAAAAAAAAAACTATTAATGTAGAATACATATGATCGCATGTTAGTTATCACTTTTATCAAGTTACTAATTGATGTTCATCATAGTGATTTACCTAATTTAATTTAATACTAATTACACCCACACTTCAACTTTTTATGTGTATAAAAATGAAGATATATAATCTAATGACAAATCGAAACAATACATTCATCATAATTACTCCTCAGGTCATCATTTATACTTTTGTTCTTAGTTTGTGTTGATCTTTAATTTTTGTTTTTTAGAATTAATAACTTTTTTCGCAAAATATAATATATATATATATATATATATATCTCATAAATTATGTCTTCACTAGGCAAAAATTTACATTTTTTCGTGTGTTTTTCGTCACAGTTTCAGAAAAGGTACGTCATCAAATCAAGTGACAAACCTTTTGGGAAAGTGAGTCAATCAATTATATAATCCTTTATAAATTATTTCTAATACTAAATTTTTTACAAGAGAATTATATTTTTATACATATAAAAATTACACATAAAAGATATGTGCAATTTTATTTTATTCATTTTCTTCATCTATTTCCTCTTTTTATAACTTTAAAGTTATTTTTATAGGATAACACGAAAACAAAGAAAAATGTTTCTATTATCCATGACATCCATCTATATTCATAATTTATACCCTCTCTATTTACTGACTTAAAAATACTCCCTCCATTCCTTTTTAGAGTATATGTCATTATTATTATAAATAGTTGGTTCATAATATTTGTCATTTCATAATAAAATCAATGCATAAATTATAATATTCTTCCTATTTTACCCTTATAAGTTATTAGCCTTGAAAATATATATTTGACTAACATAGAAATACTAAGTGAATAATTCATGTTCATGGGTCAAATTAATTCATCAAAATAAATTAATTCATATTCATTGATTGAAAAGTTGAGTTCAAAAAAAATTAAATAAGGGTAGAATAGTAAACTTACTTAAATTTTTAATGCACGTGAAATAAAAAATATTGACACATAAATAGGAATGAAGGAAATATTTATTAGAAAGAAAAGTGTATGGAACAATAATATATATATATATAAACAGGCGATCCAACCAGAAAATAAAAAAAATGAACAAGAAGATAAGGGGGGAAATAACTTTTTAAAATTCAATCGATATAAATATAACATGAAAATAAAGGAAATAAACAAGAAGATAAGGAGCAAAAAACTTTTTAAAATTCGATCGATATAAATATAACATGAAAATAAAGGAAATAAACAAGAAGATAAGGGGCAAAAAAACTTTTTAAAATTCGATCAATATAATATAACATTTTTTGCGAAGAATGTTTTTAACTAATCACAATTGGACAATAAATATGATGTGGAAATATCAAGAAAAAATGTCAAAAGGTTTTAAAAGGACAATAAATATGTTTAAAGAAAAACTTGAGATTCTCAACAAATCAAATTAAAATGTGAAAAAAAAAGACGAAAAAGAAACCTTTTGCTTTTCCTTAAAGTCAATTACATCAAATATTTCTGACCAAACTCTCTTTTTTAAATTGGTATTCATTTAAAGTTATGTCGGCAATAACTTGAAAATTTAGGGGTCAAAAATCAAAATTATTGATATAATTAATTCAGTGGGGAACTGAGGACTAAGTTTGGAAAAAATAAAATTGTTCCTTTTATCTCAAATTATTTGTCACAGTTTTTACTATTTTACCTTGATTTTATTATTTAATATTTACTTTTAAAATTATATATATATATTGATGTTGAATTACTAAATACAAAATTAAAGGTTATATTTTAATCATATTTAGAATTACATTCTCCGAATATGCACAATTTAACATAACACATATTTAGTGGGACAGTTCAACAATTAAGTTTGTGAAAATTTACAAGAAAATAAATAAAGATATTTATTTTAATTAGTTGAAAGTTAAATGAGCAAATTAATTTTTGTTGAAATTCCCGGACTAAAATGCAAATTCATGTTTAGTTGAATAGTTATAAAAATGAACCTCTATTTTAATTATTGCATGTTCAATTTTTTTAAGATTCATTTATATTGAAAAGTATTTTATTTATTTTTAAATATATATATATATTGAAAAATAATAATTTATATTTAGTAATAGAGTAAATTTTAGGTTTAGCAAACATAAAAATCATATTTGTATGTTATATCTATAGTTTGTATAATTGCGCTTCATAACAAACTTTATGTTTGTTATGCCTATTAATATGTATATTTCAGTATACATATACAAAAGAATCAATTGTATAATTTGTGTTTGTATAAAGCGAGAGAAAGAAAAAAGAAAACTGGTCAGGGGAAGATCTGTATTTGTATAATTATAAGTGTATAGTACGAAAATATATGTATTTGTATTTGTATATACAATTTTCTCTCGCTTTATACAAACACAAACGCAATTTATACATTTGTGTTTGTATAAAAGTGAGAGAGGCGAGTGAGAGTGGCGAGCGAGATTCTCTGGGGATAGAGACGAACGAAAAGATATGTATATATATAATTTTCTCTCGCTTTATACAAACACAAAAACATTTTATATATTTGTGTTTGTATGAAGTGAGAGAGGCGAGGGAGAGAGTGGCAGCAAGAAATGGAGAGTGGCGAGCAAGAAATTCAGGGAGAGAGACGTATGACAACTGTTTGCTACGGGTTATAATTAAATCAAATTGTGGTTATACCATTAATTTAAATTAATAGTTTGCTATCTTATACAATTTTCCCTTTTATAAACTCTTTTTTTAATAATTAAACAAATACTTTAAACTTAGTCAAAATTTCAAAAATACTTTGGAAGAAAAAAAAAGAATTTCTTTTGAAAAAAATTTCAATCAAATACATTTAACTCTGTATTTGATTGGCTGAGTGCCTTTTGCTCACGTGCTCCCAATTGATGTGTTTCTTCTTTGAATTTTACTTCAATAATTGTTGTAATGATATTTCCATTGTCAGAAAAGTTTTGAGAACATTGGTTGATAAATTGATGTCATAAATAACAGCGGAGCTAGGTAGGGTCAAAGAATAAAGGACGTTCGACCCTTACTCCATATGATAGAAAATTATAATGTAGATATAAGATTAAATTATCTTTTAATGTATATATAGTAAATGTTGATTTTTTATTTATTTTTTTGTATGTGTTTACTTCATACTTTTTAATTCTTTAATGAAAATTCTGATTTTGCCACTAATCATAAATCTAACTTTGTTAAATACCCCTCATGTAGACACTTCTTTTGGTAGTAAATAATAAATTTTTGAATCTTATGATCTTACACTAAAGATAAATAGAATGTCTCTGTTCACTTTTACTTAATTTGTCCATTATTTTAAAATTATTTTTTTATTTTCACTTCATATCACACTATTATTTCTTAAAGAACATGTAAATTTAAAGTAAAGAAGTAAAAGTGAACTGAGGGTGCACCATTATATACAGTGGCGGAGCCACCTTACAATGAGGTGGGTCATCCGACCCCCCTTCGGCGAAAAATTATATGATTTATACACGGTTAAAATAATTTTTTAGGTATATATAGTAGATGTCGACCCCCCTTCGGCTACTTCGTGTGTCTATTTTTTTAGATTTTGAACCCCCTTATTGAAAATCCTGGCTCCGCCACTGATTATATATATATATATAAAAATGATGGTATGCAAATTCCAAAGGAGATTAAAGAAAACCCTGATCCCCTTTTTGTGGGGGGTGGGGGCTGTCATGTGCACGTGACTTATTATTTTTATACACCATCTAATTATTATTATTATTATTCTTATTATAAAATAATAATAATAATAATAATAATAATAATAATAATAATAATAAATAACTAAAAGTTCACCACATCATTACGTTACAATATTTGCATGCATGCATGGCCAAATTAAAAATAAACTCATTATTATCAGAGAAATAAAATATAATTACTATAATATAAGTAAAGATTAATTAATATTATAAGAAAGTGAAAGGATATATTGGAGATTGAAATTCTCCGATTATTCTGGCCCATCTTTTGACTTTCTTTTCTACTACTACTTCTTATTATTATTCTTTTCCTAATTTATGCGTAAAAAATAAAAATAAAAATAAAAACAGTTACCAATGGGAGATAAAAAATTTATGCATAAAAAACAATTATCAATGGGACATCCCAACAACATTTATATTCCCTCTAAATTTAGTCCCTGTTTGTTTTCACCTTTATAGTTTTTACCCCACTTGTCTCTTGTTTCACATTTCTACAAAAAAAGTGTCTCAAATGCTTTAAATTTTAACATATAGAGTTCGAAAAATTTGATCAGACACTAAAAATATTATAGTGTCTCAAATGCTTTAAATTTTAACATATAGAATTCGATAAGTTTGATTGAACACTAAAAATATTATTTTTGATTTAAAGAATCTAAATTATTAAATACATATTGAAGGAATCATTTTTGTTAATTTATGATAAATTTAAAGGATCAAAATTGTTAAGAAACTATATTAAATCACCTCTCAAACATAAAGAGCATTTTAGTCATTTTCTCGTCTAATACGATACATATCCTTACATATATTATTATTATTATCACTATTACTTAATAAGATAATTTTGTACGAATTTGAGTAGACACTGAATATGAATAAAATTTTACTATTTGTAGAATAGAAGTCCTATAAAAAAAATTCTCCTACTGATTTTTTTTCACTTTTAATTAAAAAAATCGCTAGATATATTGTTTAATGAAATTTATAAAATGACAAAAAAAAAAAGCAAATCAACTTTTATGATTACCAAAATCCATGAGGGGCTTTTGAAAGGTCCGTGTTCCGCTCCCTTTTGTTACATGCTATATTAATTTTTTTGATTAAGTGTCTAATATTCATGTAGGATCTTCATTAATTTATATTTACGTTGCATAAAATTCAAGAAAAAATTATTTTTAACAACAAAAAAATATAATAAGGACTTGAATTTGAAACCTCCCGTAAAGAATAAGGATACTATTCATTTCACCACAACTAAGGTGACATTAAAAGAATAAGAAAAAAAAATAGAGTTTAAAGTCATATATAATGTGAGGATGATAAATTTATAATTTTTATGTTGTTTTTATCTAATAGTCTTAAAAGTCAAAAAAATTATAATTTAAAAAGACTTATTTATAAATATTTTTTCAAGCATCCTAATAATTAAAAAATTATATATACTAACGATGTAAGTATATATCTTTAATAACTCAAACAATTTAAATTTTTCCCATAAAAAGTAAAACTGGTACTAACTTTCTATAAAGTAACTTTGAAAAATAATAATGGCAGAAGTGTCATTTCTTTCTTGTAGCATAGACTCTTTATTTTACCCTGTTTTTATTCCTTTTTTGCTTTTTTTGCTTGGAGGAATAAAAATATAGAAAATAGCAAACTATGATCAAAATAAAATCTTGTTTCGTCAAAAATTAATTTTATGTTATAGACACTTATGACCTCCATTTTATATTAGTCATAAATAAAATATTATCGAGATAAACAAAACATATAAAAGAGTTGCATAGCATTATACATTCTTTATATGGAAATTATAAGGAAGTATAATATTGAAAGAGAATTTAATATTGTAAATTTATAATTATCTTATCTTATAAATGAATTAATTGACTTAATTGAGTAACTATTTTTTACTCAAGGATGACATAAATAATCACCTTATTCTTATTTATTTATTGAAAAAAAAAACAATCTTTACTTTTTGGGTATTATTACTATGTCCTACAAACACTAAAGTTGCTTTTAAAATTTGTGCTAACTTTCTGATTTTCCAAAAAAGAATATAATAACGACATAGAAGGTTGTTATAAGTCAACAACATCTCTAAAAGAATCCCACATATTATTTTTTTTAATAAAGAAAGAATTATAATCATGTGAAAACTGAAAATGCTTGGCCATTAGTGAGACTTTTGTTTTTTTTTAAAAATAAAATAAAATAAAATATACAATCATGAATAAAAATTTGAACTATTTTTATTAGCAAAAATAAAGACCCTCATCGATAAGTATAAAAAATTAGTCTCTAGATTGAAATAAGCAAAACATTTAGAATCTAAGTATTAAAAAACACCTCTGAATTTAGCGCAAATTATTAGTTTCAAATTATTAATAACCTTAAAAACACATTTTTACTTGACTAACTAGACTTAAATACACCTTCGATCTGCCACATAGCAAGTAGTCTCAGATTCTTGTAGGAGTATGTGACTCTTAATAAACAATTGAGGAGTGTTTTCAAAAATTTAGGAGTGTATTTCACTCATATTGGAAGATGGGATGTGCATTTAAGTTCAGTTGGTCAAATAAATAGTTGTTTTAAGGCTGTCAAAAGTTCGGAATCGAAACTAATAAATGACGCCTAGTTTAAGGATGTTTTCAATACTTCTCTCAAACATTTATGTTATATGGTCCAAAATAATTTTTTTTTGTTCAAAAAAATTGTTTAGTGACATTTTTGAGATATTTGAAAAAAAAACATTAAACTCTTTCATAACCATAAATAATAATTTAATAATTTTAAATACAATAAAGTAACTTTAAAAAATTGTACAATCCATCGTAAGAAAAGAATAATTGACGTTCTGCACTGCACGTACTTCTTTCTATGCTTTGACTATTGTACAAACACCATCAAATCAATAATGCTCTCAAATTTACTATCTCATAGTATAATTTTAGAATTTATTTTTCGTATTTTAAGAGATAAATTAAGTTAATCTGAATACAAAATAATTAATTTCGAAAGAAAAAAACATATCTCTTTTTTACTCAATTTATAATATGTTTTGATATTTCTCTCATTCCAATTTAAGTATATTGCTTTTATTTATGGTTTGTAGTATAAAGAATGCAATTTTTTTAAAAAAAAAAATATTCAGTAACTTTTTCAATTTCAATATTCTACCTGACGAGTTTAATATCATTAGATTCAAAGAATTACATATATTTTTTAATCTAAGATAACAAAATTTAAAAATCTTCCTAATTTATTTCTTAAATATTTATTCAGTCAAACTAAGAATCTTAAATTGTGATGTAGAAAATAATTATTTGAGGGGTTGTCTCAAAACCCTAGACATTAATTTGAATTTTCACGTGGAGTTTTTGTTGTTTTGTTTTAGTTGTACTCAAGAAACTTCCAATTATTTCTTTTTGCTGATTTTTATGTTCAGACAAATAAACCAATAGTATTAAGCTCCAATCACTGCAGTTAGGTGTTTGTTTCTTGTCTCATGAAAAAAATAAAATAGAGACAAATTTAGCTACATTTTATTTATTTATTTATTTATTTATTTATTATTATTTGATTTGCAAAATGTGGATAAATAATATAATGTTGAGTTAATAATGATGAATGAGGATTATTAAATAATTAACAACATCAGCCTTCAAAGATCTATAATGTTGGTTATGTATTCATATGAATTCAATAATTTTTGTTTCAAACTTCGTATAATAAGGTTGGATTTAGAAGAGAAAAATTATAGATTCATGAAATTCATTATTATTTATCCATAACAAATATATATTAATTACCCAATATAATTTACAAATTATTTATAAATATTTGATTATAAATTCAATTATTATAATATGATAATAATTTGATTTATATAAGAATTGATAACTTTTAAATTTAGAATTTGCCTCTAATATATATATATATATATTAAAAATTCACTAAACATCTATATATACATATTTGTGGGTAAACTCTAATGTTATCATGTAAGATAAATTTGAGGTCACTATAAGAATCGTGATAAAATTTAAATCTTGAATTTCATCTCTTACGTTGACTAAAGGAGTGAAGGAAAAACATAAGCAAAAAAAAACAAAATAGTTTCTTTATTTCCAGTTTCTCACTTTAAAATCGAAAAAATAATAATTAACGAATTATCATTCCTCCGAAAGAATAATTTAGGTCAAGTGTAAAATCAAGAAGAATTAGCTAAATTGGCTTCACTAGAGACATGTACCAATTTTGTGGAACTAATTAGGCCCCATTGAAACATGATTTAAAACTAGTGATTTGAAATTGAATTAATTTAGAATTGACGTTTACTTTGAGGTGTAATCTAGATTTTTAAAAGTTGATTTTTTTCTATATAGACATGAAAACTCCACAAATTGTCAAAATTATCAAAATTTCTTCTATTATAATATAATCTTATCAAATAAATAAATCATAGTTCATAAACAAAATAGTGAAATATTCCAAGACATCATGACATTGATAAATCATATATATAAATTACGCTAATGAAATAGTTATTACAATTAATTATTTTTAAAAGTAAAAACATGTTTGTAAAGTCTCAAAAAGAAATTTAAAGAATAAATTAATAAAATTATATTTATATTTATATTAAAAAAATTAAAAAATAAACAAATAATATAAAACGGAACTGCTAAATTACTCCCTTTTAAGATTGAGAGGACACTTTTTGAAAAGGCTAAATTTATGGGGTGGGGATAAATTAGGACATTCTGGGATTTAGGGCTGTTGATGGTTCTGGTTAAAAAATTAATTTGAACCGCAATTTGAATCAAGCCGATTAAAAAAACCGATTTTTGATTTGATTTGGTTAGGTTAGGTTCCAAATTTTGAAAAATCGATACTATTTGGTTTGGTTTTGGTTTTACTAAAAAATAACTGTAAAAATAATCAAACCGAACCGATAAATTATATATATAAATTTTATAATTATTTATATATTATTCATAAACAAAATATTTTGTTAAATTTTAAGTAACTCAAGTCTTTAACTTTACTATTTTCTTTAAGTCCAACACTTAAATTTTAGCCCATCTATTACAATCATAAGTCCAAGTGATCCATCAAAATTCATTACTTTAGTCTTTACCTACCATACCTTTCATAAGATAGTTATACCTTCTCTTAATTGAATCACTTTGTTCGTGTAATGATAACTTTAGTATTGTTTAATTGCTTAATTGAACCAACAATAGCTTTTCAGTGGATTGCTCATGTACTAAGTGTTTGTGTCTATCAAGATACGTATGTCTGAAATTTTTTATTACTTTCAAACTGAAAAAACCAGAAAAATTGAACCAAACCGACAGTTATTTTTTTCATTTGGTTTGGTTTGGTTTTAGATATTTAAAAAACCGACTAGATTAATTTGATTTTGATTTTAACCAATAGCCGATCCAAACCGAACCGCGAACACCCCTAGTAGAGTTAATCGGAAAGAATTAAAAGGATAAAAGAGGGAAAGTATATTGACCAAAAATAAAAATCCCTTCGGAGAAGAGAATATATGAGACTGAAAGAACAAAGAAATTAAAAAATTAAAAAATAAAATAAATTAAATTAAATATTAAAATCATTTTCTCTACTCTTTTAAGCTTGTCATTTTTTGCTGCATTCTTTTGTACTATTTCCTTATTTCTTCTATTTTTATTTCTTTGATAAAGTTGAATGAAGGAATAGTAACAATGAAAGGTTTGTGGTTGTCTTGGTAAGAACACTTTTATTATTAACTAAAGTTAAATTTACAATTTGAAAATAAAATCGATTTCAATAAGAATGTTTTATCTCTCTAGAAGTAGAATTCTGAAACACATTATACTGATTATTAAGCCATATAACAAATATTAGATATATTTTTTTTGTTGAAAAAATAAATGGATATATCGCAAGGTTAGATCATAACTATAATAAAATAGAATGATTAAAATCTTGTTGCATAAATATGATCTTAAGGTAGGTTTAAAATAGTCTCTTAAATATAATTGTACAACTTTGATCCATTAAGTTTATATAAAATGACTTTAATATGTATCGAATATTTAAATAAGTTATTGTTGTACAACTATAGTAAAATGATTTTTTTGGTAGATTTATAATGTCTAATGCAATTTTTACTGTTGCAGTTTCTGAAAGTTGAGTTCGTTAAATATTTGACTTATTTAAAAGAGAATTAATGTATATCGAAAGTGCTCATTTTTTAAAAATTTAAGGACCATAATTGCTCACGATTATATTTAAAGAATTATTTCAAAATGTACCACCAAACATAACAGTCCATTTTTGTAATTTTCTCAAGGATTATTTTTCCTCGTGAATATATATATATACACATACTAAGCTTTTATCATGTGCAGAGTTTAAAAAAAATTGTCCAGAAAAATCTATTATACGCAGTTATATCTTGTATTTCTCAAAAGATTATATCCATGGTTTAAACATGTAAACTTTCTGATCACACGACTCTAATTTTACTAGTTACGCCAAATCTCCCTTTCAGTATTTAAAACTCACTAAGCTTGATCAATTCAAATTCAAAACTTACAAAGGAAAAGCATTTCCTATAAAATATATTCTTGTTTCTCAAAATTCAAACTACTAAAAATAGAAATATTTCTGATAAAAGAATATAATTTCAAATTTTATTTTTGTAGTTAATAATAATGAAGAGATCGCATTCCTTCTCACTAACTTCCTTTATTTCAATTTATATTACTCACTTTTTTTTTTGTTATTGAGTCTAAAAAATGATAAATTTCTATATTTAGCACAATATTAATATGACTTTAAAATACCTATTTTACCCTCAATAAAATAATGGGATAAGGGTTTGAAAAATACTCCAACTTTGATCGGATTTGCTGTTGCGATACTAAACTTTCATGAGGACCTATTACCTCCCTAAACTATTTAATACCGTATTTTAAACATATATATTTGCCCACGTGGACAAAAAAAATAGTAAAATTATAAATAATAATGTGTACACGTGGGCACATATATACATTTAAAATACACTATTAAATAGTTCATGGGGTAAAAAATACGGTATTAAATAGTCTAGGGAGGTAATAGGTCCTTATGAAAGTTTGTATCGCAACAACAAATCCGACCAAAGTTAGGGTATTTTTCAAACCCTTATCCCTAAAATAATTTACAATCACATAAGTATGTATGCCTTATTTTCGATCATAAGTTTCAAAAAAAAAAATATCTTTCTTATTTAAACTCTATATCAAATCAAACTAGATCATATAAATTGAAACGAATGGAGTATCATTTTAGAAAGTGTACAGGAACATGAGTATCACCAAAGAATATGGTGCACCAGACGAGATTGTTCCTTCCTTAATCCGAGATCTAGGATTCAAATCTTAAATATGAAAAAAATTTCTTGATAAAAAGTATTTTTTCCAAATAAATTGCTATACTGCACATATTTAAAATAATCGAACTTCAATGGAGATATCGAAAGATTGAGTTGACATATGGGATGTGAAAAGAGAAGGGGTAGTGATATGGTGTAGGGTGGGTGGGTGAGGAAAATGGGGTGGTAATAAATGCAAGGGGACAGAAGGGTACACATCTTTTTACAGGCAAAGCAGAAAAGATGGATGTGAGAGAAAGAAAGAGAGAGAGGATATATATCATTTTGTAATCAATTGCTTTATGATTGAAAGTCCAAATTATAATGTCAAAGTAAAAATATAAAAATATTTACTTCTCTTACTACTCCCTCCGTTTAAAAAAAGAATGAGCTTTTTTCCTTTTTAGTCTATTTAAAAAAGAATGATTTTTTTTTTGTAACATTTTAATTTCAGTTTTTCACGTGGCATGTTTAAGGCCACAAGATTAAAGGGCAATTTTGTACATTTGACAGAACTTTAATTTAGAATCACAAATTCAAAAGTTTTCTTTATTTTTCTTAAACTCCGTGCCAAATCAAACTAGGTCATTCTTTGTGAAACGGAGAAAGTATATATTTTTTTTAGTCATAAACTGACCTCATACATCATTAATACACAAAGAGGGAAAAGCCAAAGTGAAAGAAAGAGAAAAAGTCATTCTAAACTTCTCCCTCTCCATCTCTTTTTCTTCTTCCCATTTTCACCAAAAACTTTATAATGTTTCTCACATAATTGACAAGTAAAGTAATAAAGAGTAAATAAAAGGATATAAACCTCATATAATTAATATTAGTTGTGTGAGTCATATTTCTTTTTAGTATTTGTATTAAGATTCGATTAAATTTTCCATGCTATACTATCTTATATTGAGGTGTAATATATGCTTCCTAAACAAAGATGATTTTATATTTAAAACTCAAATCTAAATTTTTTGATTAAAAAAGTACTCATTACCTTGCCATAATCGAAATGATAGAAGTATTGAAAACACTTTTAAACTTGGTCTGAATTATTAGTTTCATACTTAAACTATTGACTGACATAAAAACACCATTTTACTTGACTAACTGAACTTAAATACACCCCTGATCTTGCACAAGAATGAAATACACCCCTAAATTCTCGCCAAGTTTAAGAGTGTTTCCAACACTTCTCTTGACTTTTTATTAAGAGTTTCATGCTTCTACAAGAGTTTAAAACCACTTATTATATCATGTGACAGATCAGAATGTATCTAAATTGGATGAAGAAATTAAAGAAGGGAAAAAAAGGTGAGAAAAAAAATTAAGGCTGTCCTAATTAAAGCTTCTTTTTCTTCACTTTACTTTTGTTAGTCATGATGGCATTATGATGAGAGAATAGAATTGTGGTTTCTTTGCAGTTGTATTTATTGACATCTAGTGGCTTCCCTCATCCTTCAACATCCAACATGGTCCCCTTCTCCTTGATGGTGACTTAGAGCCTAGATAGACCTAGGGGAACATGAAAAGTAAAAAATGAAAGAAAAGTCATGACCTAATATGTATACATATGGATATTTGTTTCATCCGTCTTAATTTATATGACAATACGTAATTAAACAGTTAATAGAAGTCATAATATTTTTCTGTGATCAATTACCATAGGTATCAAAATAAGAATGTGGGGAGCTTGACGTTCAATTTTAAAATTCAAGATGATCAAATGTGTCGAATCTAAGTATCAAGCCTTGGGAATTTTTATAACTTGTAGATCATAGTGTATAAATTCATTAGTATAACTATATAAATCTTAGTAGATGGAATTATCTGATATCTAGTAGATATATCATAAAATAATGACAATGCATAAATTCTAAATGATGGTAATAGATCTATGAAGGAGGGTGGAGGTGGTGAGGGTGTAACTTATAAGTAATTAGTAAGAGAAGACACTTTTTATCAAATTTTTTTATATTCTACGAGCTTATTACATGTCGATGATTAGAGATGCTTATTACATATTCTGAATTGCTCAATAAAAAGTGTCAAAATGAGAAAATGTAGAGTTTGAGGAATGTTTTTAAAATTCAAAATTGGTATAAGTATCAACTTAGATATTAAGTCTTTTAAAACTTTAAACTTTATAGCTTGCAATTTATAATGAAATTCACTAGCGTAGCTATTTATATATTTTAATAGGTAAGGTTACTTGATATCTATACTGATAATATAAAATATAAGTTTCTAATCAAATAATGAAAGTGCCACAAAACAACCCTCTCTTGGCGTGGGAGGTGGGGTGGGGGTAGAAAGGTATATGAATGATTTTTCACATCTTTGGGTAATTAAGGACCCTATTAGTGGGAAGATTGAATTATTGAAGGGATATGTCCTACTTTTTTTTTTTATACTCGATATTGGATAATTATTTTAAATTTTTAATTAATAATAGTAATAGTAAAATATATTCATCTCATCGTAGTCCTCGATCTTATTAATTAAAGGAGGTTATGTATTGTCAACCTCGCATTTAAAGCGAACCCATGTTTTGTATTACTACTCTATAGTCTCCACATAATGCCAATATGTTATAATGTTATATAATGTACCTCT
Organism: Solanum tuberosum; assembly: GCF_000226075.1. NCBI lineage: Eukaryota > Viridiplantae > Streptophyta > Magnoliopsida > Solanales > Solanaceae > Solanum > Solanum tuberosum. The sequence goes on along the minus strand of NW_006238995.1, from coordinate 74,092 downwards.
GCATACTGTACATTATACCTGTTTTAAATATATTTGTTTGTAGAATTATTATTCTATTTGTCTTGAATCATTTGCCACTTTTTATACCATTTTAAGAATATTAATTATAATATTTAAACATGAATTTTCAAATGTGATCGAAATATACATAATATATATATATACTGATTATGTATATACACTAAATATACATAATCTATACCGTTTGTATGTATTTTATAAACTAATTGGTTGAAGTGTTTAGGGACATAGTTATTCCTACATTTAATCCTTCAGTTATTAGTAAATTGAAATGTGTAGTTTTGATCCCTTTGCCTGATCATAATCACAAATTTATAGCAATTATTACCGTTTCACCATTTGATTATTTATGTGTTACGTTAAGTCGGTATTGTTGCTCCATATTTAATGGTACTATACTTCTACAAATAGTCCATATAATACATTTACTACAAAAAAAAAGAGGGGACCAAAACCACATATTTCAATTAATTAAAGGTTAAATGTGTCGAGTCTATATCACATGGATCAGAATAATTTTTTTATATATCAATAACGGGAGGTATCAAAATTCAAAAATGCACTATCCCTATATATTTTAAAAAATAATTAATTTATTGTTTTTTCAATTCAAGTTGACAGAAAATTGAAATTGTGTTATAATCACAAACTTCAATAATTTGAACAAAAAATTTCACCTAGGGTTGAAATATTTTACATGCAACTTTTTAAAAATATTATTTATTTTATAAAAAAATTGATAAATTTAAGTCAGACTATTTTTGGAATTTAAAGGAAATTTTTATGGTTGTTTTGTTGCTGTTCTTCTGACCTATTTATTTCCATTCTTTCCAGAGGAACAATTGCTCCAAATAAACCCTACTTTTTTTTTCTTTTTAATTTTTTTTAATTTTTATTTTTCCTATTTTTGTTCTTTTGGTTTTGCAGTCCGTGAGTATTTGACTGTGAATTCAAATATTCATAAATTGGGTATCTGTCACAATATTTATTTATGTCACTTTGTAAGGGGAAGGATTAAATGTTAACAAAAAATAGGAAAGGCTCTAATAAAGGTAAATTAAAATATGCTGAAATTTGAGTACTTATTACTATTGACTTTTTGTGTAAATGAAATTTAATTTTGACATTTGACAACCTCTTTATTATACAAAGATCACGTAATATGTAAGATCTGTGTACATTCTATTTTTTTCAGACTTCACTTATGAAATTATACTGATATGTTATTGTTTTTTTTTTTTTACAAAGAGCATAGGAGTAAGTTGCTAAGTTAGGATTGTTTCCAACATCCTTTTTCTGGGTTCAAAAATAGTTTGTCCATCTTCTATGATTTTGTTTGATCATTTTCAGACCCCAAATTTAGTATTATGGGACTGTCATAAAGCCATTGGCTCTAACAAATTGAACATCTACTCTAGTCACCTCTCATCGTAGCGAAATTAGAAATTTCACTTAAAATATGTACAAGATTTTAATATATACATCTTTTGATGTACGTAGCTCCATCCTACCTTTTCAACATGCACTATTGACTATTGAAGCGGTCACATACCACCTAGAGCTGTAGTCGAATGGTAGAATGGTTGAGATCATTCTTCCTGATCAAAGATATCACACATTCAAAGCCTAGGAATGAAAACCCTCTTGGTTTAGTGCGCTTTACTCCCCTTTCGCGAGCCTATCAGATGCAAATCCAAATTAGTCAAGCCATAACATTTATAGAATAGTTCAGTCAATGGATTGAAGATCACTAAAATAAGTACTCCCTCCGTCCCATTTTATATGATGTACTTTGATTTGGCACAAACTTTAAGAAAAATGGAAAGACTTTTAAAACTTGTGGTCCAAAATGAATGATAGAAATTTGTGTGGTTGTAAATCATTTCATTAAGGGTAAAAAAGACATTTTATAGGCAAATTGTTACTTAAAATAGAAATGTGTCATTCTTTTTGGGACTGACTAAAAAGGAAAGTAAGTCATATAAATTGGGACAGAGGGAGTAATTATTTTTTTGAGATAGTCACATCATTATTAATTAATTGTGTGACCTTTACTTGTGTTATATTCCAAGAAGCAGGTAATAAGGGATTTGACAATACAATGACATAGACAAATTGGGCTTTGTTTCTTGGGACAAACCTGTTTGGCTTTGACCCTTGTAATAGTAGTTGAATTTTGGGATTCAAGATTTTCAGTGAGATGAAATTGATTAATATTTCCTATAAAAAACTATACACATAAGCTAAATTTCTTGTGTCAAGTCTTTTTTGGGAAAAATTTCCTTTCAATTGATTTGTATAAAGCATGTATCAATGCAATATATGATGGCCACTATACTACTCTAGCTATAAAAAAAAAAATCCTTTTTTGGTAATTATTGTGCACAGTAGATATATTTATTGATATTTAATTACTCTGGAGCTTTGAAAATGAAAAAAAAAGTTGACATTTTTATAAAAGCAACCATTGGAAATCACATTATGTTACTGATGGCTGATGGGAAATATATGTCCCTTCTGTTCATTTGGAAGAGTTACTGACTGATCTTGATCCAAGTGAAGTTAACTTTGGATATGAAGACATGATCTAGTGAATTCAAAATTGTGGTTAGAAACTTTTTTTTTAATCCAACTTAAATACATCTCAATTATTTTATCGGATACATGTATTATCTTCCACCATCATAGGTGTCAATCCTATCCTATGGTTTGTTTTCGATCCTTTGCATGCATTCAATATCTGATGATATAGACTTGGAGAAACGCCACCAAGTGTTGAACTAGGTTGATCAATAACTTGTCGAATGCAAGACCCACACCCAATAACGGTGTCGCAATTTGAGGTTTGGCAACGTCCTGCCCAATAACGATGCCACGATTAGAGGTTTTTTGAATATCGAATGCGATTCTAATGCTAAGTGACATATCGGAAGGCGTAGACGGAAGCAGGTAGGCAGATGCCAGCGGACATGCGACCTAACAATAATATAAAGTAAAAATTAGGCAAATGACATAGTATAAGAAAGAAATTACTTCCTTTCCCTACTCTTTCATTAATTACCAAAATCCTTTTTTAGTGTTTTTCGGATACATAATATAGCAGCGCAGATACTTTAATTAATAACGGGATACTTTAATTTATAATGGGCGGATACTTAAATTAATGGGCGGATGCATAATATAGCAGCACGGATACTTTAATTAATAACGGGCGGATACTTAATCTAATAAAGTATCCGGTTAAGTTGAATTGGGGGGAAATAAGGGATTTTTGTATTTTAGTAAAAGAGTAGGGAAATATTGAGAATAGGTAAAGAAGTGTTGTGTATTTAAGTAATTTTTCCTAATATTATAAAATCGTTGCTTTAGAGGATTACTTTTTATTCAAATTTTAAATGAACTAAAAAATTACTATGAATTAAAGGGTAGGTTAGCACAAAACACATATAATGACTGGGAAAAAAAATGTAAATAACATAACAAGAATTCAATAATCACTTGAAAATCGAATTAAATTTACCGAGGATTCACGACGCAGAATTGTGAAATGCTTAAACTACATTCTATGCACTTCATCACATTGTTGGAAAATCAATGTTATAGCAGAATGTGAGAGAACTATAGCACGAACCGAAGCCAGAAAGATGGTCATTCTATTCGTTGCTAGTTAGTTAGCTACACTCGAAAAGAAGTACAAACTAAGTCGATCAATAACTTGTCGAATGCAAGACCCACACCCAATAACGGTGTCGCAATTTGAGGGTTTGGTAACGTCCTTGCGCAATAACAATGCCATGATTAGAGGTTTTTTGAATATAGAATGCAATTCTAATGCTTAGTAACATGTCGGGAGGCGTAGAAGGAAGCAGACAGACGTAGGCAGATGCCAGCGGACATGCGACCTAACAATAATAATATAAAGTCGTTGCTTTGGAGTATTACTTTTTATTCAAATTTTAAATGAACTAAAAAAATACTATGAATTAGTGGGTAGGAAGCACAAAACACATATAATGACTGGGAAAAAAAATGTAAATAACATAACAAGAATTCAATAATCACTTGAAAATCGAATTAAATTTACCGAGGATTCACGACGCAGAATTGTGAAATGCTTAAACTACATTCTATGCACTTCATCACATTGTTGGAAAATCAATGTTATAGCAGAATGTGAGAGGAGTGAATGCTTTCTGTAGAAAGCAAAGAACTATAGCACGAACCGGAGCCTGAAAGATAGTCGTTCTATTCGTTGCTACACTCGAAAAGAAGTACCAACGACGCTAAACACAGTCGGATTAATGCAACATTTTCGAAGAAAAGCCAACAACTCCTCTTTACATCGAGTAGAAACATATGCTCTATGTAATAGCTTCGTTACCTACCTTTGAATGTTAAGCATGGCTTTAGCTTCCATTTGCTCTTCCATTAAATCCTCACTAGCATATTTGCTCAGAAGCTCCATCTTCTTATGTTCCACCACCATCCTCTCGATCTCTTTCTCGTCTGGCAATGGTACATGTACCACGTATTCTTTTTCTCTATCCTTCTCCTCCCTCTCCCTTTCCATCCTCTCCTCCTCTATCACATCCTCTTCCTCCTCGAACAATATCTTTGATCCCAAACCCACCTCTACTACCTCCCCACTTTTTACCGCCTTCTTGGCTTCTCTCTTTATCTCTTCCATCTCCATCCATTCTTTCACAGCTGCAGCTCGCATCTTTTTCTCTGCTGGACCCTCCAACTTTACCAATATTCCGTCCTCTTCATCTCTGTACCCATAGTAGCTGGCATCAATCCTCTTGTATATATCATACCTACAGATTTTCAACAAACAAATCAATATAAGAATTGCCGAAATAAATACCAGGCAGAAGAAATCTAAAACGTATCCACACAAAAAACATTAAATTGACAAAGTAATATTTACAGCATTTCAGACAAGAGTCCAACAAATCTTCTTTTAGCTACATTGCAGTTACAAGAAAACACATCTGGTTTTCCCAAGCATGAAGAAAATATACTGAGTTGCCATTTCTGAGATGACATCATACATGCATAAACAGCATAAAGCTACAAAATTTCTGATAAACTAAATTTTCATTCATACGTAGAACTTCCAACCTGTTAATTCACAATCTATCCACATTCCGCATATATTTAAAAAGTTCAAGTCATAAGACCACTTGCAACCTACTAACTGCAATCTGTACACACATTATATCTTAAGAAAAAATCTGAACTTTCTTTTACTTGAATTACGTTTGTAATGACTATAAGAGTGTAAGTGCAAGAAGCAAGTCATAAAGTTGGTGACAAGGCTAGTGGGCAGGAAGAAGTGCTACTTGATAAGTAAGTGGTATAGCAGGACTACTATTGGATTCAATCTTTAAGTGGAAATGATATTCAGTGCAACAAATACCACTGCTTATGAACTTGAACTGAAGTTTTATAAAGGGCGGCCCGATGCACTAAAGCTCGGGGAAGGACCGAACCATAAAGGTTTATTGTACACATGCTTACCCTGCATTTTTGCAAGAGGTTGTTTCCGCGGCTTGAACCCATGATCTTGGTCACATGGCAACAACTTTACCAGTTACACCAAGGTTCCCCTTCCTGACCTGCTTATTTGATAACGGTAAGCAGGCTGGAAGAAATACCATCAGATGGGGTTGCTGTCAACTTTCTTGTTCTCTACTTCAGACATTGACAAAATGTGCTTCTTGGTGTACTAAATATGCATCTTCACTGAGCTTCAAGGCTTAAGCGAACCTTTGCCTTTAATCACACTGATTTTATGCTTATGTTATGTCATATCAAGCCATAAGCCCATAAATTTTGAGCTAATTGTAACATGGAAACAACATTAGTTTTCTCACTTTGAAGCTACTAAGAAGCTAGCTGACAACAAACTTTGAGTTTCTGAAGACTTAGAGGGTGTTTAGATTGGTTTATTTCAAGTAGTTTTTGGCTTTTAAGCTCTTTTTTATTTTTGGAGGTGTTTGGGAAAGACAAGAAGTGCTTGATATTTGGCATTATTTTTCAAGCAATGTTGCATTTAAAGTATAATATGGCAAACCCCCCTCCTTGAAAAGTAGTGAAACCACACCCACACCAAAACCTACAAGTAGCAGAGTACCATCCAGATACACCTTCCAAGGTGGCTGAACTTTGACAACCATCACATTTTCAGCAGTAGGTAAGGTAACTCATCAGATAACTTCAGATTGACCAATACTAGATTCCAAAAGGAGGACATACTTGTCCTCTCACTTCCTTATGAGGCCATATCCAATCTCATGTTGAAATTGGAGTCTGGAGATTCCACATTGTTAATCACTCACTAAAGCAGGTTTTAACATGAAAATCCCCATTAATCAGAATTTTTAGAAATTGAGACATTTTAACTCATACTTGATGGGAAAAGAAAAAACTTGACTGAAATTGCTTTGACAATGAAATAAAGTCCTAGCTCATGGAATGTGATTTCATTAATGATGAAGTAGTAGACTTCTTGGTGAATTCTCCACCTTAACAAAGGAGAGCATGGTTTGATTAAGTTCAATTGAATCTAATTCATAAGGATCAGCAGGGTAGTCAAAAGAGAAAGTGCAGAAAAGCGTAAGAATTCTGTCCTCTATTCTAAATGGGGGTATTATGGACATTTTCTATGTGTAGATGTCTATCACGCCCTTCGTAAAAAATAGGATTTCACTATTCCAAATTTTAATTTGGTTCTCTCTCATCGAATTAATTATGTCATATGTTCCCAATGCATTAAGGATTTTTTTTTCTCCAAGAAATATAATATTTTGATGGAGGGAAATTCTTTCATCTTTCCTGGCATGCCACATACATTGGAAAAAACTTAAGTAATAACAGCTCCTCTTTATCCATTTCATCAAGGTGCATGCTATACATCCATTGATAGTAGCTTCTCTTTTTTATTTATGTTCATGCATAACATAATAAATTTGAATCTTTCACTTTTATCCGCAAGTATTAAGATAAACTAAAATGGAAAAAGACATAAGTTACACCCCGTAGTTGTCAAAAAAAGTCATTTATACACTGATACTTTATGGGTGACCTATTACCTCCATGTTCTTATTTTATGTGGTACCAACACCACCCTAATTGCCACATGGCAAAGGCAGTGGGTTTACCTTCAGTAAGGTGTGTGAATGGCATCTGGACCATGTTAAAAGAATTGTTTTGCCGCATGTCAACAACTGATTGCCTTATTTTTTCTTTTCCCTTAAATACAAAAGTCATATTTAATTAGAAACTTCAAGGTAAATTTATATCTTTCTTCTACACCATAATCACACTTTTCTCTAACACTAATGTGAAATGCTGGAACCATTGCCACCCACCATTTCAGTAACAGACCACCACAACTATCAAATTAATTTCACTAATAACCCTTTTCTTAGAATCAAGTATGAATAACTAATAAAGCCTTCTGATGATAGAATTGAAATTTCTGTAGATGTTAAGCAAAATGAGACATAGTTGACTATTATATTTGATGCAAGATGGTAAATGTTTCTTTAAAATTCGAGAAAATAACATTGAGAACTGGTATTCTAAAAACAAAGCATCATTAGGCCTAAAAGTACAACTAGAAAAAATAATATTTACAAATCAAAATACTCTCTGTGAGACACCCATTAGAACTTGGTTATAATCTCTTCTTCACAGAGAATGCCAATTCATATATGAATATAAGACTTTGTCTGGCAGAGTTCTTGGGGTTTCAATTTGTTTATTGAAATCGGAGATGGAGATTTGCCGGCAGTGACTTTTCCAGCGAGGCAATGATGGAGAGGAATAGAGTAGAATTAAAAGGTAGGAAAAGAAGAAAAGATAATGTAGAAAAACCATGTGGCTGCGCATGTAAAACAGTGCTTGACTTGAATCTGGTTGTGCCATTTTTGGGGGTAAGTAATTCATCTTGAAAAAGAATAGGGAGGTAGGTAGTAGGTCACCCGTAAAGTATCAAGTATTAGTGTGTAAATGAATTTTTTGGACAACTACAGGGTGTTACTTGTGTCTTTTCCCAACTAAATTAATGGATGTTGTATAGCATACAACTAAATGAAAAAAAAATAGAGGGGGTCATAGTTGCTTAGTTTTTCATGTACGGAGTGCTACAAAAAGTAACTTTTTTTCTCCATCAGATTATGTTATCAATGCAATTGGAAAATAGGATAAAATTAATTTTGATGAGAGAACAAAATTCAAATTTGAAACTGCGACAGTACCTTTTTCACAAAAGGTATATTAGATATTTTTTACACGTAAGAAATGTCCATAATACCCCCATTCAAGCCATTTTGGTGTGGTTGCAATAAATCACAAAGCATAATTATGTCGGTATGAAAAGTGATTTCATATATACATTTTTTGAATCAGGTGATTTCATATATACATAGATAATGTATATACAGGTTGCCCGAGTTTTGCATTGCAGGGTAGGGGCCCTCTCTACTGCCTACGTGGGTTTACCTCTAGGGGTCTCGATCAAAGATCAAGGCATTTGGAATCCAACCATTCAGAGGGTAGAGAAGAGGCTGGCAAGGTGGAAGAAGAGGTATTTGTCAAAAGGAGGGAAGGAAGTGTTTATTAAGAGCACTTTATCAAGTATTCCTACATATTGCATGTCCCTATACAATGCACCTACTCTTGTTATAGGAAAGTTGAAAAGATTACAAAGAAACTTTATTTGGGATGCGGCGGATGAGGCAAAGAAGTTCCACTTAGTTCAATAGGAGACCATGACAACTCCTAAATGGTGGGGAGGGCTTGGGGTTAAAAACTTGAAGGTTGTGGAGATTCGAGACAAACGGAAAAGTTTTATGGAGAAGAGTGATAACAGATAATATGGAGTAATGAAAGGGGGTGGGAAACTAATGCGACCACTGTCTTTTGGGTGTGGTGTGTGGAGAAACACAATGAAGGGGTGGTAAGCCTTTAATGAAAACATTGCTTTTAAAGTTGGGATTGGGAATAGAGTTAGTTTTTGTGGGCAAAAAAGGTGAGGAGTTTGGCGCTAACAGATGATTTCCCAGTTTTGTATAGGACCTTGACAAGAGGAATTGTCTATACAGCGAGCTAGAGGTACGCAAAGGGATGGGACTTTTTGGGATTTGAGGTTCAGGAGGGGAATTTCCAAGATAAGATTGGGAGGTGACCGAGCTTCAGAGACTGCTAACTTTACTTCACAAGCATTGCGAGCCAGTTGACAAACCCAATGCTTTGAGTTGGGATTTGGAAAATAACAAAGGTTTCTCTGTTAAGTCCTTCTACGAGAAGCTTTTGGGTAGGGCAGAGGACAGTTTTCCATATGATTCGGTCTGGCACCTTAAGGTGCCAAGGAAGGGGTGTTTCTTCACCTGATTGGCAACTAGAGAGGTGTTGCTGTCGGTGTAAAATCTTAGAAAAAAGAAGGTTGTTTGCATTAGTTGGCGTTTCCTGTGTAAGGAGGCAGGTGAGGACGTAGATCATATTTTGATACATTGCAAACTAGTCATGAGGATATTGTGGATCTTTAAATGGTTTGGTGTTTCTTCGGCAATGCTAAAGTTCATGAAGGAGTTGATGTTCAACGGGAAGAGTGAAGCTAGCTAGGGGAAGAAGGCGCAAAACTTTTTTTGTGGATCATTTAGAAAGAGAGAAATATGAGTTTTTGAAGGGGAGGTCCTATCCCTTATTTTCTTTTAGTGCACCCATGTAGTTCTAATTTTTATAGAGGATTGAGCGTCTTTCGGAGAGAACCACATTTTTCAGGTTTCTCTTTTTTGGTATACCTCTTGTCTACGGCCATTATGGCCTTGTCATTATCAATGAAATCTTTTACTAGATCAACAAACATGCGTGCATATAACATGTATAATCATATATATTATACATGCATATTATACACCTATAGGTACATATATACACACACATGTATATACATACTATACATGTTGGGTTTTGCTGACCTATAACATTGCTGAAGTAGGTTAACAATGTACCCATTTTTTATTTCTCTTAAATATCCTTACTAATCTTATTTGTGATGGGGATTTTTCTGTATTTTACCCCCAAAAAGTTAAAAGACAACCAATCCTTTCTTGTCATCTCCCCCCCCCCCCACTCCCCACTCTCTTTCCCTTCAGAAGTACCTCCCAGATCCAATGAAGCTCCGATCATGTCTTCAACAAGTAATTTCGAACCAAGGAAATATTGCCTTTCCCATACTTATAGACATCTGTTTCCAGAAGGTAGAAATTGTAGTAGCTTGAAAAATCAATTCTTGATTTTTGTTTTTTAGGATACAGCCCACCAGTTGAACATGATCATTTCTAATGATATTCTATAATACACTATACCCGAAGGATCATGAATGACTTTCCAAGTTCTCTGAGCAACATATCCTTATCCAAGACATGTTCAATAGTTTTATCCTTACTATATTATTTTGTATTCTAAAGAGAACCTATTGAAAACCATAGAACATCAGTTTTTTCTCTCATAAAAAAAACCCATAGAACATCAGTTTATCATTGCTTCCCCTTTCTCTCATTTTCTCTGTTTCCTCCCAAACAAAGACCATACTTGAAGTAACTGGGAAAATTTAAGGAATAGAGAATGCAATTGAAGCAATCTAGGTTTAGTTTTTTGTAGTAGTGGACGCTAGCTTTAATGTTTTTTTTTTTTGGAACTGAACGCTAGCTTTAATGTTTTTTTTTTTGAAACTGAACGCTAGCTTTAATGTTATTGCTTAGTTACAATTGGGAAAAAAGGAATTTATTAGACATCTGTCAAAACACTGTTGTCAAACATATCAATGACATTAATAAACTTATCAACCAAAGTAAATAAATAAGCAATTTTAGGCTAAGCACCATCTCTTATTTAAATCTGTTGAGCAAATACATGTTTGTGATGGGAAACCAAAAACCATTGTAAACCAATCATTGGTAGTGCTTAGTCTTTCACTAATCTATTTGTATGAACCAAAGAACCATCTCCAGACTATCCTATTCATTTATCTGATTTCATGTGTGTGCTCCAGTCACTGACGAAGACAAACAACAACATTGCACCCTATTGCAACCAATGAAGAATAACAATGTCTCTTTTTTTTTTTGAGAAGGAATAACAATGTCTCTTTAATTTAGGATCATGTATCCTTTTCACTGCCTTCCAATCTCCCTTAACTGTTAGAAGGTCTAGGTGGATTTCCTTGATAGCTAAGTCGATACTCAAAATCCAGCACTATATGTAAGCATTTCCGTTAGTTATGAACTTTCTTCAGTTGAATAGTATTTTATCCCTTATTTCTTTATGGTGCAAGATTCCTTTATGCATAGAAGGTTGGGTGTTACAAAATCTCTTTTTTCGTAGGTTTTTTGCTTTTTTTTTGTATACTTCTTGAATATGAGCATGCTTTTTAGATTAATAAAATTTATTACTTTATCAAAAAAAAATGTAAGCTTTTCAGCGAGCTTGTATTTCATCACATAAAAATACAGGTATGTATCTGCTTCTTCTTCTTCTATCGATGTAATCCCTAAATATTAGTAGAGACAGAATTCAAAACCCAGCTCTCTAGTGATTACTCTTTTAGGTTCGTTTGTATCACAAACACAAATTAATAATTTTTAATACATTCCTATCAAGTTTTTCTACTAATTCTGGAAAAGCTACTAGTGATATATAACATAACATCATACTTAACAAGCATAAATAATGATATATATATAAACCAGACAACATACTCAAGCATGAATGAGGTTAAAATCAGTCAATCAGCAATGTATATAAGTAACTAAAACATACCTAGTTCTTCTTTTTCGCAATTCAGGAGGTTTCTCAAACAGCTCCCTAACACCAGGCAACTTTTTAGCAGCACCAAAATACCTGTACCCAGGACCACGTCCACCCGGATTCGGTACATCAACAATATTTCCATCCAAATCCGTCATCTTCGCTGAATACTTGGTATAATTCGGTCCGCCAAGTTCAATAATTCTCCTCTCCCAATGAACTTTCTCTCTAATTAACTTATTAATCTCATCATTCAGGTCTCTCAATCGGTGTTCCCCAAGTCCTTCATTTTGAATCTCAGTTACTTTTCGACCGATTTCTCTCATGATTTGCTGCCTCCATTTATCCGCTTCAGCTAAATCACGGCACTCAGAGGCTAAATAAGGTCGGCGTTCTTTGGGTTTCTTCTTTTCTTCCTCTTTCATTGTGATGAACCTGTTTAACATTGATTGAGCTTTCTCCTCGTTACGCGCCATGGCTGGTTCTGTGGAGAATTGAGAAGATGTTAAACCCTAGAGAAGATGATGAAAAAGAAGATGTTTCAGTTGAGAATTTGGGGGAAAAGATCATAAGCCCTAAAGGTAAGAGCAATATATACAGTGTGTATTGAAACGGCATCGTTTAAATCTCAGGGATTTTTTTATTTTTTTTAAAATAACCACAGTGAATTAAATTTCACCGAATGTTCGTATCACCTTCCACCAACAATAGCTACATGAAAATTAATATCCGCTATTCACGATTTGGGTAAAAAAACGATCCAAATCAATTAACTCTTGTTTGATCATAAATTTTCGAGATCTAATCATATGACCAAACATATATCTAAAGATAAATTTTCAAAAGCTATCGTCAAAATTTATATCCAAATGCTAGTTAAGCCACATGCATTCTTCTAAAACTTGAGACTTGTTGTGTTGCAACTATAATCTTCAGTTCTAGTAAATCATGAAATTAGTAAGTGATCATCTATTAGCGTATGCTTGTATTTTTTTAAATACTAACAACAGTGAGTACAAACATGCACTTTGATAACTCTAGAGTAACAAAACTATTGTTTGACGTATTAAAATAGCTAAACTTTATCCATTTTTAACGATAATTATAAAGATTAAACTTTACATACTATAACTATTGCACACATAACTTTAGATATATATAAGCAATAGAAGAGTTCTTGAATTTAAATTTGCTTGGCAGAAAATAAATGTTCTGATGCTAAACTTTGTTAAATATACTCACTTCTTAATTTGCCCCAAATGATCATGCACAACTCCAACAGTACTCAATGACAATTAAATGAAGAGTAATTCTAATAAAATATTATTCAACATTGAGCTATTACAATTATATGAAAGAGTAATACTAATAAAAAAAGACTATTATTTTTGGTCCTAAATTTTTGAGTGCGAATTCTGAGAAAGTAATTTAAACATTATACTTGAAGATCTAGGATCCCAATATAACCCAACTTCATCACCAACATTCAATCCGCGATCATTAAACAATCTCATGCACGATAGAGAATAACCATTGTACAACTTCCTAAAGCAAATACTTCCACCTTCATACTTTTTAGGGTCATTCTCCTCAGTTATATCCCACATATTAACACACACCTCGTACCCGTTCGTCAAACTTTTGGCCATGTCTAACTTCCAGTATCTAAGAATGTACTCAAACATTTCGAGAAATGGAATCACCAACTTTTCTAAAATGACCTCATTATGGGTAATCTTTTTCTTAATTTGCCACGGATCTTCCAAATCGATTATTGGGGCAGAGTATACGTCTCTTATCTCCACTAGTTCTCGAGTCACTACCCATGATGTGTTGTTAACTTGACATGCTTCTTCTTCAGCTTTCGATGAGATGAATTCATGAAAGAATGTCTTCTTAATGCTAGTTAAAAACTTATGATCAACCATTGAAGAAACTATCTGAAGAATACAATTCCCCCAAAAATTTAATATATTGAAAATAGATAGTAACATCTCTATTTATAAGGGTGCAAGACCTACTTTGAATAGAAATTGGAAACCTATTTCCTAGTCCTAAACAAATTAGGATTTAATTTCTTTTCCAACTATGAGTAGGAGAGAGAAAATTATTATTATTATTTGAACAAATTAATTTACGTGGTTTCTATTTTATAGGCTGAACTACTCAAAACAGACGCGTTCTTCAATTTGATGAGAAATTTGGTCTAAAAAACATTTGTTTTAAAAAAAAAAATATTATTTAAGCAAAAATAGAAATTAACGGACGCGTTATCTACGGCATTTTTTGTAACCCCTTTATCGCAAAACTAATAATTTTTCTTATGTTAAAAGTATTTAACAGTTTTAGATGTAACAAAAACAAAATCGTGTTTACTTTTTCTTTTGTTTTTGTTGTTGTGGATAGGAGAATGAGAAATATGGAGGAATCAAATTAACTGCCATATTGTGATAGCTAGCCAACCGAGTTACGAAGATCCCCAAAATCATGTTTACCTTTTGCTCAACCCGTGCGTGAGATAATATGAACTAGAAATGTGTATATAATTAGTTGAATCAGTATTTATTATAGACATAATACATAAATGTGTCTTTTAACTTGACATATTCAAATTTATAGACATATTTTGCACGTTTTAATAGCAATTTTGTGTCGATCTGTTGAACCTTTAATCTGCAACATATACTTCATTGTACTTTGTTCCCCCGGTGTCAATGAAATATCTCACAATGTGAATGAAAAAAGACGCAAATGGAGAAAAGTACAAATATATATCATAACTTGGTTCTTCTATACTATTGTACACACAATCTTAGGTATAAGCAGTAACTTGCTTAGTAGAAAAAATATAGGATGAATTGACACTCAACAGGATTTTCTGTTTGGTTACTAAAATTCAAGTACAAAACAAATTTAGATCAGCAAAATCGAGATGTGAAGACTATCGATGATATAAGTAAAAATAGCAGAAGAAACATACAAACTGAGAAAGAAATGTGCTTGCTGTAAAACCTTTCAATTACGAACTTCAAGAATCATCATTTATTCCAATTGGGAACTTCAAGAATCATCGTACTTCATACTGAAAAGATCCCAATTTCAGAATCAAATCTTCAGCTATTACAATCAATACGAAACAAATTCTTGAATCATTTACAGAATTTGAACATAAAACTTGAAGATATCTCAATTTCTACAAAGCCCCTAATCAATCAATTTCTTGAATCACCAGCCTTAGAAAACAAACGTTGAATTCCAAGGATGCCAACACAGCCCAATTTTATCACCTATAACCAATACGCGATCTTTGATCAATGTCACAATCGATAGATGATAGTCATCCTCAGGCAGCTTCCTAACAGTAAATCTTCCACATCCATACTTCTTAGGGACATTGTTCTCCGTGTCATCCCACAACTTAACATGCACCTCGTTCTCGTTCACAAAACTTCTTGCTATCTCCAAATCCATGTATGGAAAAATGTTCAGAAGCATTACAGAAAATGGAATCAACAGCTCTCCATTAGAGAGTTCACAATGGCTAATGGTACTCCTAATGTAGTATATGTTATTCGGATCGAATATCCTGGCAGAGCCTGTCTCTATTAGCTCTCGAGTAATAATTCGTGGTGTGTTGTTAGCTTCTTCTTCAGCTTTTGATGGCATGAAATCGAACATTGTGGTGACATTGCCTGTCTCTAATACCTCTCGAGTCCTTTTCCGTGGTGTGTTGTTAGCTTCTTCTTCAGCTTTTGATGAAATGAAATTGAAAAAGAATGTCTTCTTCTTCTTCAAAGGAATCAATCGCTGCCGTTGTTGATTAGCCATTTCACGATCAAGAATTCGAAATTTCGGAGAGAATTTTTGGCGGGAAACAGAGACAATTTTTTTTTTCTCAAATAGAAATTAAAACTGATTTCGCAATTTTAGGCCTAGTGCCCTATATATAAGTCTGATTAGCCCATAACTGCACCGTTATGTGTGGGGGATTAAGATTTCTTGATCATTAAGAAAATTAATAGAATAAATCATTTTTTTTATATTTCTTCTATGTAAAAATGAAGATCTATCGTTAAAAGGATTTAAAATTTTTAAAATTGTGTTCAAGTGATGTAGAAAACCAATTCTTCCCTAGGTAGGGGTAATGTGTTCACTAGGTCATTACGAATAGTCCCAAAAAATTGGGGTCAAAATAATCCACTCAGTGATATTTCAAAAAATTCATGAACTAATACACATGAAAAACAGAGAAAATTTTGAATTCCTGTTACGTGACCCATAAGCAAAAAAAGTGATGTAGATCGTTTAGAGGCTATGGGTATCGTTCACTAGATCATTATGGATGATCCCGAAAAATCTGCCAAGTGATGTTTCCAGAAATTCATAACCATGAAAAATTGAGAAAATTTTAAATTCATGTGTTCATGACTCCTAAACGCTAAAAAAGTGGTGTCGATATGTTGTTTGTTGTGAACCGAGTTGGATATGTAAGGGTCTATGGATTAGAATTGGTGGAGACTAGTTTAGTTGGTATTATTGGGGTGAGTAAAATATTGGAGTGTTTTATTTGGAATCCCAATTCAATTAGCATTTGGTTAAAAGGGCAAATGAGTTGGAAATAAGGGTTTACACATTGAAGAAAAATGTAAGTTAGCTTCTCATCCCAATTCTTATCTCTATCTTAGTTACTTGTTATTTCAATATTTTCATTGTAATTCATTTGTTTGAGTATTGCAATTACGATTCTAAAGTTGTAATCGCATTCCAATTCTCTTATTAATAAAGTAAGGAATTTGGGTTTGTTACGTTGGTGCTTTCATTGACCGTATTCCAACAGCACAATGTTTCTACCTAGATTCAGTGGCAATGGCAACCCAGAGAGCTAGATTTTTCTGGCGGAGTTGTACTTAGGGGTGGCAAATGATTGGATTGGATCGGATTTGGATGGACTGAATATGGATTGAGCAAAAATGGTTTGAATTACAATCCACCCAAATAGAATATGGGTAAATATGGATTTGGTCAAATATGATTTGGGTAAAATGGTTCTAACCCATTTAAAAAAATCTGTTTTTCAAAAAAAAATTACCCCTCCCCC
>NW_006238995.1:54843-56202 GCF_000226075.1 Solanum tuberosum | reverse complement strand
ATCTCGCTCGCCACTCTCCCAGATCTCGCTCTCTCACTGGCCTCTCTCACTTTATACAAAAACGTAAATATTTCTTTTATTTATATTTTAAGTAGAACAATTGTATATATACATATATTTTCGTTCCCCTCTCTCCCCTCTCCCAGATCTCGCTCTCTCACTCGCCTCTCTCACTTTATACAATTGATCTTTTTGTATATGTATACCAAATCAGATTATACAACTGCTTTCTTTTGTATATGTATAGCGAAATATACATATTTATGTTTGCTATGAAGTGCAATTATGCAAACTTTGCTATAACATACAAATATGAATTTTGTGTTTGCTATATGTGAAAGTTATATGGGCAAAATGGACTCAGGGGCGGATCTATATGTACGGGTGGGGGTGCCATGGCACCCAGTGATCTCGGAAAAAACTTTGTATATATATGTATATATGTAAAAGAATTCTATATATATAAACGTTGCCACCCACCAGGGGCGGATCTATGTGTACGGGTGGGGGTGCCATGGCACCCAGTGATCTCGGAAAAAACTTTGTATATATATGTATATATGTAAAAGAATTCTATATATATAAACGTTGCCACCCACTAACTCCAATGATGAACAACTCAATTGGCAAAGGTGAAAGCCTGCCACATGCCCAACGCAGGTTCGAACCTCGCTGGCGCCACTTATATTTTGGCTTGCTTTTTCTTTTCTTTTCTTTTCTTTTTTGTCTTTTTCATTAATGTGTGAAGGACTTTCATTTTTTTTCTTCCATTTATGTTTATTTATGGGATTAATTACTTGAGTGGATCCTTTTTAAAAAATAATTACTTATTTTAGATATACTCTTTAATTATTACTCCCTCCGTTTCATAAAGAGTGACCTAGTTTGACTTGGCACGGAGTTTAAGAAAATAAAGAAGACTTTTGAATCTTGTGGCCCTAAATTAAAGTTATGTCAAATGTACAAAATTGCCCTTTAATCTTGTGGTCTTAAACATGTCACGTGGAAAGTTGAAAGTAAAATGTTACCAAAAAGGAAAGGGCCATTCTTTTTGAAACAGACTAAAAAGGAAAGGAGACCATTCTTTTTAAAACGGAGGGAGTACCATTTATAGCAATATAAAACAATAGAGTACTAAATATTTTATTACATTTTTCTTTCTCTCGCTTCTTTCCCTTTTTAATTTTTCTCTCTTTCTCACTCCTTTCTTTTTGTTGCTCTTTTTCTCTTACTTTCCTTTTGTTGTTTTTTCTTTTTTTGCTTTCTTTTTGCTGCTCTTTCTCTCTCTCTCTTTCTGTTGCTTTTTTTTTTTCCCTTTTGTTTCTCTCTCTACTTTCTTTCGTAGAGTAGTCAATGATT
>NW_006238995.1:53117-54425 GCF_000226075.1 Solanum tuberosum | reverse complement strand
ACTCACGTAACTATTTATATTCTAAGAGATATGGTCGTTTGAAGTTGACCCAAGTAGAATCTTACATCAATATTAATCGATAAGGAAACTTCAAGAACACTTATCAAGAACTCATCCAGAAATTAAATTGCTCAATATTTATGGATAGATTCATAAAATAAACTCATGATTGGTGTGTGGGTGAATGAACCCAACACTATGGACGCTTACATACCTCTTAGGGATCAAACCCATGGCGAAAATTCGCAACAACTCTCAAGAATTTCGACGAACGCTTCGATCCTTTCTCTTTTCTCCTCTTCTCTCTTCTTTTCTCTTCTTGAACTCTCAACTAAAACCCTAGGCGTATTCTAGGATTACAAAACTGAACCTAATAGGATTAGACCCTTAAAACCTTACTAAAAATGAATTAAATCTGATTTGGTAAGGAAAAGACCAAAATACCCCTTACTATTTTCGGCTAACTTTCATTAACTGGACAACCTAACTTCAAAGGGCCATATCTCACTCATCCGACCTCAAAACTTAGCAAACTCGGTGGCGTTGGAAAGATAATTCAAAGATCTTTCCTACGGCATCTGGTAGCACACCTAACTCATCCTGAGCTAGGAGTTCTGATCGTTTGAAGTCAACCCAAAACTCATACTTAGCTTGCAAAATTTCAGATTTTTGCTATTTCCAATTTAATCAATTTTCGAACTCAAGGTGCTACATCTAGTGAACTTAACACTTAAGAAATTTTAATTCCTCGATAAAATCCTACTCACAACGAAGGATGGTTCAAGTCTTAGCGCAAAATTTTTCTGGGATGTTACAATTGTAATACAATTATGAAACATATCTAATACAATTTTAATACAAATGAGATATAGTTCCGTAAACTTTATTCTTTTCGAGCTTCAATCCAATATTTTTCCTAAAATCAATTCTAAACTTAACCAAACCCTCTTAAAATTGAGATATAAACTTCAAACGATATTTTCAACTATTTGTAGGAACAACCTATCCAAACTAATCGCAAACGAAAAAGCAGTCAATGATTCGTAGACTGAATAAAACTTGTATCAATAATTAATTAGATAAGTAATCTAATTGTAACAAATAAAGAAACATAATAAACTGCCAAATGAATTAAACTTGAATAAAAATTGTATTACACACATATTAAAGTTGAATTAGAAGCGAATTAAACATGACTGCAAAATGTAGCAAATGAAAGAGCATTATGTGATTTGTAAATTGAATAAAACTTGTATCAATAGTGAATTAAACAATTAATTCAATCATAACAAATCAACCAATAAACTG
>NW_006238995.1:37043-53074 GCF_000226075.1 Solanum tuberosum | reverse complement strand
ATTATATGTGTCTTATAAATTATTTTAGTTTGTATCACTAAGAACATGAGTGATGTTTGCAATATGTATTACAAATGTATTGTGCACATGTTATAAATGTATTACAAGTGTGTTACTTAAATTATTTTGGTTGATATCACTAAAAAAGGAGTGAAGTTTCTAATATGTATTATAAATGTATTGTTCGTGATTTTAATACAATTATGAAACATATCTAATACAACTTTAATACAATCGCGATATCGTTCCATAAACTTCACATTTTTCGAGTTTCAATCTAACATTTCTCCTAAAATCAATTATAAACTTAACCAAACCCTCTTAAAATTGGGATATAAACTCCAAACGACATTTTCAATTATTTGTAGGAATTAACCTAACCAAACTAATCACAAATTCGTAAAATTCAAATAATGTATTCAAAATTTGAATCTTTATAATGATCATCAATGGTGAACTCTTGTTTCTATAATTTTAAAGATTTGAAATTTTTATTTGAGAACATGATATTGTACATTTTTTTGACTTTTCTATTCCTCTTCTCGTCGTGTTTTTGGATAGAAATAGTGAAATATGGGCAAAAACTGATTTAAAAACAGTTATTTAAATGAAAATTTCAAAAAAAGAAGAATAAAAAAAGAGGAGGAAGAGAAAGAATGACACAGAAAGAGACGACAAAGAAGAAGAAAAAAAAAGAAGGAGGAAGAGAAAAAGGGACAGAGAAAGAGGCGAAGGAAAATAAACAGTACAATTTTTTAATTCTAAAAAATTGTTATATTTAGTTAGAAAAACTGTATTGCCATAGATGATAATTTTTTTATTTTAAATATTACATATTTATGTGATTTACCCATTTACTATTCTTTATTAATTCAATTTGACTCCTTTTCACAATTAATTTTTAGTTTTTTTCTACTTTCTCTTTCACTAATTATTAATCTCTTAATATGAGTGTTACTTGTTTATTCTTTATCAATTAATGAGTACTGAATTATGAACGTCAAATAAATATTATTAAGAATATATTTAAATGGTAGTTTTTTAAAAATATAAGTTTTAAAAATGAGGAATTTATTACCAGAGTTTTTTTTTTTTAATTTAAAGGTTATTTCGATCTTCACCGACGTTCTTGCTAAGTAAGATGACTAGGCTGAAACTATAATTTTTATTCTTTCCCTACTATGTATCTCCAACAACACATAAAATCAATGGAGTATGAATATATTAAGTTAATACTATTAAACGGTTTATACAAACTCGAATTTTAATGTGAATTTTTTTTTCCTCAAAGTTTCGGCGAATAAGCATCTAATTTCAAAAAGGAAATAAAATTAAATTGTTTAGTTTTCTCTTATCTCAGAATATCTAAAAGAAAATATTACTAACATGCATGTTTGATTGATTTGTTTATAAAAATCGAAAAAAATTAATAACCCGAATGGTAATCCTAAGATAAAGCAGCCGATTCTTTTATCTTGTACAATGTGGCACCCACGGTCTTCAAATCCTAGATCCGCCTCTGATTGTACTTCACATACCTTGAATTCGATGTACATGACTGGCTTCCGCTTTCTTTATTCTACCTTGATGGTGAAGCTCTTGCCTGGTTCAATAGCTTATTTTGCAACAAGCTATTTTTGGATTGCATTTCAAGGGTACATTTGCTCGGCGATTTCGACAACAAACCAACAATGATGTGGTGAGGCGTCTAGCTAATTCATCACAGGTTCATTTTGACTGCGCTAATTCTGTCCCTATAGTTTCACAATCAGTTGTGTTGCCTCCCAGTAATTTTCCAGCCTCATCTGCCCTTGATTCTGCTTATGAAACTGGTGTCAACTCAAAGGTGGACCATGTGTTTGATAAAATGTTAGAGTCGTATACAAGTGTGGATGCCTTGGCGTTGATTACTGAAAGTAACACTTAGACTGAAACTACAAGGACTTAACTCATCTTGGGAATGCAAAGTTATACTCCCTTCGTCCATTGTTAATTGTTTGGATAAGGCCATGCACAATCTTTAAGAAAAATTTAATACAAGGTGCAATTTGACTAATATAACCATACTATCAATCATTATGGCTAGTACTTTTTGAAAGCAATAGTTAATTATTAAGGGTAGAATTGGAAAAAAAGTGACTAGCTAATTGTTTTTTGATTGTTTAAATTGACAATTAATTTGGGACAATTATTTTTAGTATACCTGACAATTGAAAGTGGACGGAAGGAGTATTATGTTATCCGCGCTGTTGAAATTCTACTGGTCTCTTATTCTGATTTACTTCCGCAGCAGTAGGGATGACAATTGGGCGGACACGGGGCAAGGCGGGGCGGGGAGGGTTGAACTTAACCCGCAAAATTTTTAATCCACCTCGCCCCACTTCGCAAAATAACTTTTTTCATTTTCAACCCGCCCCACCTAGCCCCGCATAGACCCGCCCCGCATAATTTTTTTAATATTTTCATTTTTTTAGTTAAGTTTGATACTAAAAATAAAATTCATAAAAATAAATTCATTTTTTCATTAAGTTGTAATAGTTTAATAGATAGTGACTTAAAAAATTATTTTTTTAGAGATCAAATGGGAAACATGTAAGAAATTGTATTATTTTTTATTGAACCATTTTTATTTAGTAGTTTTAAAGAAATTATCATAATAATTAGTGTTCTATCACTCTTATAACATGTAAAAAGCCAAAATTACGTTTGAACCCACATAAAATCACATATACCCGCAACCTGCCTCGCATTAATTTTAAAAAAACCCACTCCAACCCGCCCCGCACAACCTTAAATCCCCCCGCCCTTCATAGCCTTAAACCTACCCCGTGCCGCATCCTCCCCACCCCATTGCCATCCTTACACAATAGATGTATGTTACATGGCGTTTAGAACATTGAAGAACCAAGTGATATATTTTTCCTTACATGTGGGTTCGTACGCGAAAGGGGATCATGTTAGGTCCTTATCTCGGGCATTTGCTGTGATAGGTATATTTTGGGACTCAATAATGTAAATTTTCCATATCCATATCCATCTAAGAATAAATATCTAAATCAGGAAGCAGTATGAATTAGAAAAAATGTAAAATCTGCATAGATGTTACATGGCATTTCAGATTTGGACCTTTTAACTATATGTTGTTTCGTGGAAGAGCAAGCTTTGTCCTTATCGCCTCACGTACATAGAAGTTGATACAGTTCATCTAATTAAACAGTAGATGTATCCCCACGGGTTGGAGGTATCCGTTCTTGTTTGCAACTTAGAGAAGAAGTAAATCAGTGGAGAAAATAAATACTGCTTTGCGAAATGGTAAATAAAAAAGGAATGAAAACACAGGTACAAAAAGGGGATTGTGCTAACTAAATTGGGAATTTAAAGAAGCAAATATTCCAATCTTCAGCTATTACAACTATATTTTTATTTTTGGGAAAATTTACCACTAGACAGAGTGTCTAGTAATCTTTTATTAGAAATAAAAAAAATCTCAATAGAGATAAGTACGAGCAAAAGGGCTAAGCCTTACCTTACCAATCCTAATGAGGTAACAAAAAAACTATGGTATGTTGTTTTTTGTCCTAAATTCTTGTACCTTCACTAAGCGCGATAATTTGAACATTAAATTTGAAGACCTAGGATCCCAATATAGCCCGATTTCGATGGTTGCGAATCCTACAATTGTCCAAATAAAAGCACTTTCCAATTATAACCTATGTCATACAAAGTGTTTTTGAAGCACAAAATTAATAGAAGAAAAAGAAAGAAAAAGAGAAAGATCAATATCCAAAAAACGTGCAAGTTCAAAAATAACCATGAAAAATCAACATCAACTACTAGAGGACAAAAATTGAGGAGGAGCAGTTTTTACAATTGCAGTAACTAAAGCAAATGAGGAGTGTTCAAAATTGCTTTTAGTTATTGGTGTAGTTTTTAGCAAAATAAGTTGTTTAATAAATTTAAAATTTGAATCTTAGTTAGGTTATTTTAGTTGTCGAGATATTTTAGAATTCTTAAATTTTAAATTGTGCAGATTATGTATTTTATGTTGACTATTTAAAGCCCCTAAATGCTTAATAAAATTATTAAAATCAATTCAAAGTCATTCCAATCCAAAGAGAGACATTTTAAACCTATTTTCACTGCCCCAAAATTTTAGAAAAACCAACAATATCTATACACAATAAAAAAGGCACATCTGGGTCACTCCACCTAGTCATATGAAATTGAAATATATTTGTGATGCCAGTCACATGGAGAAGCTCAACAAGCCTTGCAAGAATGCATCCTGGCTTTCGAGACTAGAACACTGTTGATACTCCTAATTAGGGGTGTTCACGGTTTGGATAAAAACCGATCCAAACCGAAAAATCAAACCAAATCGATAAAATAAAACCGATTTTACTTGGGTTTGGTTTTAGATTTTTGAAAACCGATAGTATTTGGTTTGGTTATGGTTTTATTCAGAAAAAATTGAAGAAATAACCGAACCGAACCGATGAATTATATACATATATTTTATTAATATACATACTTAATATATTATTTTTATAAACAATTTTAAAGATCTTATACATATTTTCATTAAAATTTCTTTATAATTTACTTATTGAAAGCAAAAATGCCCAAGATGAAACATTTATCTTATTGATTTCATGTATATGAGTGTCTATGTCAATTCTTTGTGGGACTGAAAATGTTATTGTCTCTTCCTTCTAGGCCAATATAGTGAATTTTAAAGCTTTATTGATAGTAAATTTAGTGATTGAAAGTTTAGTAATTTAAGTCATTCTAACTATTTTTCGTTTTGAATGGATTGTTGTCACTTTTTTCACATTTTAAATGAATTGTTTCTTTATTTTTGTGTATGGTTAATAACCGAATAACCGAATCAAACCAAACCGAAACCGATAAATGTATATTATATTTGGTTTGGTTTGGCTTTGATAATTTTAAAACCGATTAAGTTGGTTTGGTTTTGGTTTTGACCAATAACCGATCCAAACCAACCCGTGAACACCCCTACTCCTAATATGCCCCTCAACTAATATGGAGTTTTCACATAGAATAGATAGGTCTTTTTATTTTTATTTTTTTATAGTCATAGAAGCAGTAAGTTCTTTTCCAAGTATGGTATGATTTCTATATACAATTGCTCCGAATAGTTAGTTCTATATTCCAAAGGAAAAATAATAATATAATCTTCAAAGCCTTAGATTCAGCATTGAAGAACCAAGGTATCATACGATGATATTACTTGTTTATACCTAATAACGCTAAAAACTCATTATAAACGTACATAACTAACTAATAAATTATAGCTAATTTAACTTTTAATAAGGTTTGACTATGTTAGTCAATATACCCATATATTTTTTATTTTATTTATGTTATATTAAGAATGTGTATTGCACGACATGGACACATGTGCAACGTGTCCAGACATTAGTTATATATGTAAATCTAGTAATAGATTCACATGATATGAAAATTACTAAATAAACACGACAATACTCAAGGAAGATAGACTCATAGTATGAAAATATTAAATAATGTGACAATACACGTGACAAATAGACTCATAATATGAAAATGTTAAATAATGTGACAATACACGTGACAAATAGACTCGTGCACTTACTATAAATTACCCTGGTGTTCCTCTCAAAGTTTCTCTGGCTTATTCAGGAAAAAAACATCTTCTTATTTTGTTCTTTAATTATTTTTCTTTTTCAGTGGAAATGAATACCATCAGCGGTAAGCATTGAAATGGAGTTAATTGAATCAATGGAAGCATGTGCTAGCTGCAACTTTCTCGCAAAGATAAAAAAACATTGTTTAAGAAAGCGGAAGAACATTTAACTCTGGCCAGAGCAGATGTACGTGTTCTGCTCATTTCACCAAGTGGAAAACCATATTCATATGACTCCACAAATATAGAAAAAGTAATTGAAATATTTCTTGAATTGAAATAAGACGATCGTCATTGCGATCATGCTGATGTAGGCAAACCAAATATTTAAGGCATTTGATGATCATGTGTCTATCACAAGAAGAAGCTCAACAAGTCTTGCAAGAATATATTTTGGCTTTTGATACTTTTGTAGAATTCCAACAATTTGGAGTTGATGCTCCTACATACGCCCCTCAATTAATATGTAGTTTTCACATAGAAAATATAGGTCTTATATAGTCATAGAAATGATAAGTTCTTGTCCAAGTATGATATAATTGCTAGATACAATTGCTCTGAATAGTTAGTTCTATATTCCGATGGAAACAAATAATCTACTAACTGTTGGGACGAAAAACTTTATATGAACGATCATGATACTTTTCGCTGTCAATACTGTCGGTGCAAAAGAATGACCTTTTGGAGCGTCTTGATGAACTTAACAGGGAGGTATTTGTAACACCTCATACCTAACAAACCTGGACAACAGAAAAATTTGTGGACCACAGA
The DNA here is from genome assembly GCF_000226075.1 of Solanum tuberosum. Lineage (NCBI taxonomy): Eukaryota > Viridiplantae > Streptophyta > Magnoliopsida > Solanales > Solanaceae > Solanum > Solanum tuberosum. The sequence goes on along the minus strand of NW_006238995.1, from coordinate 46,614 downwards.
GACCTTCACGGGACGTGGACTACCACACGAGTCGTGGGAAGGCTCGTGGAAGCCAGGCAGAGCCATCAGACCACGGAGACCACCACGGGCCGTGGGAGGGTATGTGGACCTGAGCCAGCAGACATCAGCCCAAGTGAAGAAACATGGTGTCTTTCACGGTCTGTGGTCCTTCACACGGGCCGTGGTAGGGCTCGTGGATGGACCCCTTCCAGAACCAGTAGAACCTAGCTAGCAACCACGGCCCACTTGACGGGCTGTGGTCCCTTTGACGGTCCGTCAGTGGCGCTGTGGTTGGCCTCCGTCAGATTTTAAGTTGGGGTCATTTTGGTCTTTTTCCCTATGCGTTGGATATTTAAATCGTGTCGTTTAATACCTAAACTACATCGTTTTACTCAGTTTAAGCCTAGTAATTTAGTCAAAACTTACCCAAAATGATTATTCTCCCAAAATCTTCAAACTTAGAGCAAAAAGAGATGAATGAGTCGACCAGCCTCTCAAGAACATGTAACAGGTTTTCTTCAGTTCCAGCCCCGAAATCAAAAGATTTCTCCGTGAATTTCGTCACCAGGTATGTGGGATTTCACTAGTTGTTTCCTTTCATCTACTAGGTCCCTAGAATTCAATCAGATTCTTGATTCTCTATATCTTGTTTAGACATAGGGTTTCTAAAACTTTAGAAAATTATTGTGATTTGGCTGTTGTATTATTCCTAATCGAATTAGCTTATTTCTTGGAAAACTTGCTTAGTTTCTTGCATGAAACTCAGAATCCTAGTTGTATAATTTCTTTTAGTTCATGAATTATACTAGGTCAGTAAAACAGATAATCATTTACATGCAATAAAATACCTCGAAAGGTTTAAAGATAAGAACCGCGTTTTAACTTCAGGAAATGAAAAACTTGAATCCCCGTTCGATTCACTGGTCAAACTTGGATAAAAAATAGGCTTATTTCAAAGGAGACTAGTAATTAATCCCTTTTATATCATTTGACCAATCGTAACTTCGTGATTTGAATAGTTGAAGTATTTAGCAAAGACTCAGAATAGGTCTTTTTCATAAGAATTCCATTTGTTTAAGTTTCTATTTTTATTTTGAGCCATACAACTTTTGATTAACCTTAGTTCGCCATTTTTTTGGCATTAATCTAGACCATCTAATCTGAGATAAAATCGTATTTGATAATGCCATCTTAACCAGTTTTTCCATTGATTGATTCTATAACTCTGAAGTTTCTTATGTTTTAATTCCGAATGAAATATTCCTAGTGTTTTAAAATAGTCCTTTATTTTAGTCTTAAGGAAGCAAGACGTTGTGTTATATTGAAGAACAGATCTAAATTTTAGACAAATTAATAACTTGGGTTTGTGATAATTTGTAAAATACATATGCTTGTGACAAGTAGGATAAATCACAAAAAATATGTTGAATTTTTCTTACTAATATTATAAAGTGACTTTTTTATAGTCGAAATAAAGATAAAGTGAATTTTTTTTTTATTAGTAATTTTTCTTGATTTATTTCATTATTGGAGATGAATTTCTCAATCGAAAGTAGTTCTACTATTAAGATGTTTAATATATGGTTGATAAAGAACTCTTTGATCATAATTTCCCGTATGAATACTGCGTCGAACATGAAACTTGTGGTTGGTAGTAAAACACCGATTCGCTCGTTGAGACCTAATTCGATCTTCATAGAGTTCTCGAGATATTTTCTTACGAAGTTTTGTTATAGCATCTATAACCGCTTCCGGTTTAGGTGGACAACCTGGCAAATATACATCTACAGGAATTAGCTTATCGACTCCCCGAACAGTACTATAAGAATCGGTACTGAACATCCCGCCTGTAATTGTACAGGCTCCCATAGCAATAACATATTTTGGTTCGGGCATTTGCTCATATAATCTCACTAAAGAGGGGGCCATTTTCATTGTTACTGTTCCGGCTGTTAAAATTAGATCCGATTGTCTAGGACTCGATCTTGGTACGAGTCCATAACGATCAAAGTCGAAGCGTGAGCCTATTAGTGAAGCAAATTCAATGAAGCAACAACTGGTACCATAGAGAAGCGGCCATAAACTAGAGAGTCTTGACCAATTTGAAAGATCATTTAATGTAGTTGAAATAACTGAATTTGGGGCTGTTCGATCAAGTAAAGGAAACTGAATGGAATTCATAACTGTCTCAATCTTATTTTTTCCGTTTTTCTTTTTATTGTCTGAATATTCAGGAGCTAAGACCATTCCAATGCCCCCTTTCGGTACATAAATGTGCATTCTCAGATTTGCATGTCAGTATTTTGAGCTATCCAGTATTTTAGTTATGTTGGGTCATATACATATTCATTTGGGAGTAGGCATAGCACCGAGTTGGACTAGGGTTCAACGTACCCTTATAGTCCCAGAACTATGTGCCCCCGTATGAGTATAAGTCCCCTTTGTGGGCATCGGATTTAGTGATCACGCCAATCATGCCTTTATACCCTTGGCAAGGTATATTGGGTCCTCTCGATGGGGCGTATACATCGGACTCCACGTTTAGCTCACGTGATTTTATGTCGGTTAATAGTAGCTCCCACAATCAGAATCTAGTGCATTTGACCAGGTTTTCAGTTTATACTTGAGTATTCAGTCTCAGTATGTTATTTTCATGATTAACAAGTGATCATTGCATTTAGCTCAGTTTCCAGTTATATTTCAGCATATATATTCTGCTCAGTTTATGTCATTTGCTTAGTTATGCTTTTTGTAGTTTATATATCTTGTTCAACTATTATCTATTTCATGCATGCTCAGTACATTCCAAGTACTAATGCATACTCTATGCTACATCCTTTCATGATGTAGGTTCATGTACTCAGCATACAGATCACACTTAGATTGATTATCGGTCTGCATTCAACAGCTTCAGTGGTGAGTCTTCATACTTCGAGGATAACATACATGCCTTTCATACCTAGTCCTTTCATTCAGTTTTCAGTTTTATTACAGTTAGCTGAGGGGCATGTCCCATCAACTCTATTTAGTTAGAGGCTTTACAGACATAGTAGTAGATTCAACTTTAGTTTTTGAGTGGTTGTTCAGTATCACTAAACTGTTAGTATATTTTATATATTCAGATTAGTTAGGTGTTCCCCACTTTTAGTTATCTATTGATTCAACTTACCCATAGTACTTGTTTTATTCAGTGATTTTATAGTATGCTTATGATATGCCAGAGACAATGTTAGCTTGGGGTCACTCGTGATCTTAGGTCCCGTGTTATGTCAAGGGCGTGACAATATCCATTCTTGTTTGAAACATAGAGGAGAAATCAATCAGTGGAGAAATTATTGCTTTGCGAAATTAAACATCTAAATTAAAAGAACATTATAATAAAAAGAATGAAAACACATATACTAAATTGGGAATTTGAAGAATCATCATACTCCATAATGCAAATGTTCCAATCTTCAACTATTACAACTATATGAAAGAGAAATACTAACAAAAAGACTATGGTATGTTGTTTTTTGTCCTAAATTCTTGGACATTTCACTAAGCGCGAACATGAGAAAGTAATTTGAACATTAAACTTGAAGATCTAGGATCCCAATAAAGTCCAATTTCATCACCAACGCTTAATCCGTGACTTTTGAACAATTTGATGCACGAAAGATAAAAGTCATCATTGTACAATTTCCTTAAGCAAACACTTCCACCTTCATACTTCTTAGGGATATTCTCCTCCGTGACATCCCACACACCAACATGAACATCACACTCGTTCTCCAAACTTTTGGCCTCATTCGACGTCCAGTATCGAAGAATGTACTCAAACGTCTCGAAAAATGGAATTATTAGCTTTCCTACAATAACCTTGTCACATGTAATCCTTTTCTTGATCTGCCAGGGATTTTCCAATCCGCTCAAGGTTGGAATAAAAATTAAAACCTAATTTTACTATTATAAATAGAGTGTTACTGCCTCTCTCTTTTTCTCAATGTATCCTTCCAACAATTTATTCAATGTCTGATCAAAAGCCTTTGCTTAGCCTTAAGAAGACATTCTTTTACAATTTCTTTCCATCAAAAGTTGAAGAAGAAGCTTGCAAACTTAACAACACTCCACATGTAGTGACCCGAGAACTAATTGAGATAAGAGACAAATACCCTCACCTAAAAATGGAATCATCAGCTTTCCTACAATAACCTCGTCATGAGTAATCTTTTTCTTGATCTGCAGGGGTTTTCCAAATCAATTTTTGGGAGAGGGTATATGTCTCTTATCTCAATTAGTTCTCGGGTCACTACATGTGGAGTGTTGATAAGTTTGCAAGCTTCTTCTTCAGCTTTTGATGGAAAGAAATTGTAAAAAAATGTCTTCTTAAGGCTAAGCAAAGGCTTTTGATCAGACATTGAATAAATTGTTGGAAGGATACATTGAAAAAAAGAGAGAGGCAGTAACACTCTATTTATAATAGTAAAATTAGGTTTTAATTTTTATTCCAACCTTGAGCGGGAACATAGAATTCTGGGTGATATTTTTTTTTGACCGCCTTAATTTTTATTCCAAAAAGGGTCTGCTAATAATTATTGAGTTACCTAAGGGTCCTTTAATAATTATTGAGTTACCTAATTAGCCAGATTTTTATATTTAAAGTTTTTCCTTTTATATCTCTCTCTCTATTTTTTGACAGCCTCAATTTTTATTCCAATAAGGGTCCTTTAATAATTATTGAGTTACCTAATTAGCCAGATTTTTATATTTAAAGTTTTTCCTTTTATATCTCTCTCTATATTGGCAAATGTATTTTTTCTCTTCTTCTCTCCTTAAATATTTCTTCACACGAAAAATTGGATATTTGATCTTCCTCACGCATTTTTTTTTACGTTTTGTTCAATGACTAATTTAAATTTTTTATTTTATTGGGCCAATTTATTTATAGGTTTCACTAATTTTCTTATAAAATTTATTATAGATGCCCCCATTTTTTTACAAATACAAAAACTAAATTATAGTATAGCCGCAAAAAAATAGTTTTAATTCACTAAAGAATGAAAGAAAAAACTAAGAGACTCAAATAATGATAATCAAAGAATTAAAAAAATAATTTATATATGAAAATGATTAAAACACAACTTGAACTTTACTATAATGATCATATATACCCCACATGATTTTTAAAAAAAAATTAAAGTAAAATAAATAAATTTAAAACTAATTTTTTCACTTCCGTTATGTGAGCTCCTTTTGTAATGGTAGGGATATGTGAGTCATTTATATAACGGTAAGGGTATATATGAGCCACTTTCATAACGAGGGGTATACAAGCTCTAAATGACAAAGTTGAGGGGTATATCAAACCCTTTTACCTTTCCCAAAAAACTTTAGATAATTATCCAAATAGAGTTATACCATGTATGATGTAGTCACTTTAGATAATTTGTGTTTGATTAATTTTCCAGCTTCATGATTTTTATCCTAGTTTTCGAATACGTGCACATGTATTTCAAGCTAATTAATAAAATCATATTGAAAATATTATAATAAGATTGTGATGAATTACATCAAATTTGAAGAGAAGAAAAAACAAGAATCATATCCATGACGAATAATGAGCCTATTCAACCGATATTATTGTCATTACAAGGCACAAATCATGACCTTTTGGCCGCGTGTTGAAAAACTTACCAGACACAAAAATTGTTGTCAAACAGGAGCTAAAAAATAAAGATATGTGGAATATATCAAAATACCTTTTGATCTTGTATTTAAAAAATGTTATGTGCATGGAACATTCTTGTTATTCATTTAGAATATGTTGATGAAGTGTTTGCTCTTGTTCCCTCATTTGAGGTGTGGTTTCTACTATTATGGATATTCATTTTTTTAATGATATTCCAAGAGTTCATACTAACAAAAGATGGGAGAAAACTAGATTTGTTTCCTTCGATGTTGAAGATGGATTAACTTATGCTGTGAAATATTGCAGACTAAACAGAGCAAGCTGAGAGTTCCCCTCGAGAATGTCTTGGTTGAACTAGCCAAACCTAGAAGGGAAGCATAAATGACTCAAGAGGAGTGTAACATCCACTAAATTTTTTAAGCTAAGTCCCGAACTGTTCCTTCATTTGCGTATAAGGTCGTATCGGGTGATTCTTAAACTTTCCGTAGGTGTTAGGGTCTATTATTTAGTATGGGAATGAATTTTGATATTAATTAAGGTAACAAAAATCCTCTTGCACATGGTTGAGTTGTAAGCTTCCTTACCGATTAAGTTTTGATGTAAAGTTCTACTTAGGTCAACTTCAAACGATCATATCTCTTAGCACATAATGAATTAGGTGACCCATGACCAATCAAATTGAGTCCTTTTTCCAACTCCACCAAGTTTGCCTCATTTTGAGTTCAGAGTAAAACGTTATGAATATTTTACCAGAGACTACCACAACAATGTTTTCTGAGTCAGTGAACTACAAAACCCTTTTATGGGTCGTAGTTTGGGGTCCAATTCCCATAGACCCCATCTATGGGTCGTAGTTTGGTATCGTAGAATGAACCTTTTAGCCTTAAAACTTCAATATGAATTCCATGGATGGGATCTACGGTCTGTAGATCAAACCATAAACTGTAGATGGCCTTGTGGAAGGTTTTCGACAACTTTTTAAGTGGGATTTCTTTTGTATATTCCCATTCATAATCCTAAGCCATTATGTTTTAAATTCAATAAGGGGATTATATTCTACTAAATACTGAGTTTTCATTTATTTTCACTCTGTTATTGTTTAATGCTTTCAGATAGACTAAAGAGCCCGGCAACACAAATGTTTGTTCAACTGATCATTCTGAGTACAACTTCTAGTTCACTTACACAATGAGGATAAGGATCCCTTTGCTTACTCCTCATACTGTGTGCATTATGAAGAGGCAGAAAGTTTTCTTTCTTCATTTTTCCGAAATTGATGTATAAGAAATCTCATATAATTATCTTTATAAACATGACTTTTTATAAACAAATAGGGTTCATGTGATACAAAACATGAACAACAATTTAGAATCAATATTTTTACATAATAGAAGTCAAAATCTCAACGGTTATGGAATTGGAACTCAGAATAAGAAACACAACTGAATTCAGATTTCAAGAAATCAACGATAGAAATCTAAACATAACGTTTCACTAACTGAATTAAGATGTTTGAGATTTCTATCGCTGTTTTCTTGAAATCTGAATTCAGTTGTGTTTCTTATTCTGAGTTCCAAAAAGAAACTCAATAGTCTCTAATCTGAAGTTTAAATATTTAAATATATCAAATCTAAAACTGAATTTATTGAAGTTTGAGAAGGACGAAAAAATAAATAAAAGTATGTTTTTGGTTATATTTTATAAATTTAAAAGGTATTTTTGATTAAATGAAAATTACAAGGATGTAACAAAAACTAAACTAAAATAATAAGGATGAATTTAATTAAGTCAAAAATACATTAAATGCCATGCATATATTTGTCTTTTTGTTTTTATATTTCACCTTGTTTTCTCCTCCATTTTCAAGAACCAAAACAACTATCTTTCTCCTTTCATCTTCACTTCGTTACAACCAAGAAAAAAAGTTGAAACAATCCATAAAACCTAAACCCATCTTCCTCCAATCGTCCATTTTCATCTTCTCCGATCCGGTCATCTTCTTCCCTGTTGAGAAAACCGTTACAGAAAGCATAAAAATCCATCAACAAAATCCCTGTCCAGTCCCCAATTCATTTGTCTAACTCAAACTTTTGATTTCACTTCCAATTTCAGTTAAGTTACAAATTCTAACCCTACTTTTAAATCTGATTTGATACTGAATCATTTTCATCTCTTGCTATGAATAGAAGACAAGGTAGATCAGACAGTAAACAATCTTTAGATCAGGTGTCCAATGGTTTTCTCGGTAATGTCAATGAAGAACAATCAACATTGGTTTCTTCATCTTCTTCAGGTAAAGTTAGCAAAACTCAAGTGAAATGTTCTGATTTTTCTAATAGAAATGTGATTCTAAAGTGGTTAGAAGTAAAGATTCGAGAAGGGGAGTTGTTCCGGATGAGATTATTTGTATAAAAAATGAGTCAACTTCTGAGGCTTTAGTTGCGTTAACGGCTGAATTTCCGTCTGACTCATTAAAGGATGAGAAAATTGAAGCTAGGGTTGTTGGTGTAGTTGGTGGGATAAAACAATGTCACTATATTTTAATTAGCAATCACATTATTACAAAATGGCGTGAAAATGTATCGATTTAGGTGACATACGAAATGTTTGGTGATGTTATACCTAAACAGTATAATGAATTATTGGGTTCTGCCTATAACTAATTGTTATCATACAAGTATATTAATTTTGGGTTGGCGTTGACAATTAAGAACATGATTCCAGCTGCGCCAAGTAAAGACAGAGTGATTGTTATTGGCGCAGGTCTTGCTTGGTTGGCGGCTGCACGACAACTGATGTTATTAGGGTTTGAGGTTATTGTTTTGGAGGGACGAAAGCGTGCAGGTGGATATGTGTATACAAAAAAGATGGAAGGATGGAATAAGGTGGCAGTTGCTGATCTAGGAGGGAATGTTTTGACAGGTATACACTAGGAAATCTACTTGGTCTGTTGGCTCGATGGTTGTCGTATACACTTCATAAGGTGAGAGATCAATGTCCACTCTATCGTGCTGATGGAAAGGACGTAGATAAGTATTTGGATAAAAAATTAGAGGCTGCTTACTATGTACTTTTGGACAAGGCAACCAAGGTTAGACAAGAATTATCTCAAGTTTTTTCTCTTGGAGAGGGATCGAAGACTTTGCGAAAGTATTCTGGTGTTGCGATGAATGCTGAGGAGATGAGCTTGTTTAACTGGCATTTGGCAAATCTGGAATATGAAAATGCAAGTTTACTTTCACATCTTTCCTTAGCATATTGGGACAAAGATGACCCCTATGATATGGGAGGGTATCATTGCTTCTTGCTCGGTGGAAATGGAAGATTAGTTCATGCTCTGGCTGAAAATATGCCTATTCTTTTTGAAAAATTGTTTATTTCATTCGTTATGGTAGAGATAGTGTGAATGTGATTACCGGAGGCCAATTATTTGAGGGAGATATGGCATTGTGCACCGTTCTTCTCATAGTTTTGAAGAGTGGTTTGATCACATTCATTCCAGAGTTGCCTCAATAAAAGCTGGACACAATAAAAAGATTGGGTTTTGGACTATTAAATAAGGTTGCAATGTTATTCCCGTATGTGTTTTGAGACTCCAATGTTGATATATTTAGCTATGTTGCTGATGATCCTAGTTGTCGGGGAGAATTCTTTCTATTCTACAATTGTGCAACGGTTGCTGGTGGGCCTTTTTTGTTAGTTCTAGTCGCAAGAGAAGCTGCACACAAGTTTTAGAGAATGGCCCTTAAAGATGCGGTAAAAAAAGTACTTCAAATTTTATAAGGTAAATGATAGGTTCCACATTAACTTTGCTTTCAATATACCAAAATCTATTTTTTACTAAAGCAAAGTTAATGTGGAACCTATCATTTACCTTTTAAAATTTGAAGTACTTTTGTT
>NW_006238995.1:0-36185 GCF_000226075.1 Solanum tuberosum | reverse complement strand
AAGTTAATGTGGAACCTATCATTTACCTTTTAAAATTTGAAGTACTTTTGTTGCTGCATCAGTAGGGGCAATTCTTTAAAACTTGTGTGCAACTTCTCCTGCGACTAGAACTAACAAAAAGGGCCCACTAGCAACCGTTGCATGGTTGTAGATTTGAAAGAATTCCCCCCGACAACTAGAATCATCAACACCATGACCAAATATATCAACATTGGAGTCCCAAAACACAAACGGGAATAACATTGCAACCTTATTTAACAGTCCAAAACCCAATCTTTTTATTGTGTCTAGCTTTTGTTGAGGCAACTCGAATGAACCTGATAGAACCACTCTTCAAAAATCCGAGAGGAATGGTGCACAATGCCATTTCTCCCTCAAATAATTGGCCCCAAGTAATCACCTTCACATTATCTCTACCATAACGAATGACATGCACAATTTTTTTTTAAAATAATAGGCACATTTTTAGACAGAGCATGAACTAATCTTCCATTTCCACCAGACAAGAAGCAGTGATCCCCTCCCATATCATAGGGGTCATCTTAGTCCAAAAATGCTAAGGAAAGCTGTGAAAGCAAACCTGCATTTGCATATTCCAAATTTGCCAGATGCCAGTTAAACAAGATCATCTCCTCAGCATCCATCGCAACACCAAAATCCTTTCGCAAAGTCTCCAATTCCTCTCCAAGAGAAACAACCTGAGATAATTCTTGTATGACCTCTTGCCTTGTCCAAAAGTTCATTGTAAGCAACCTCCACTTTTCTTTTTATCCAAATGCTTGTCTACGGGATTTCCATCAGCACGATAGAGTGGACATTGGTCTCTTACCTTATGAAGTGTATACAACAACTGTCGACCCAACAGACCAAGTGGATTCCCTAGTGTACCTGTCAAAACACTCCTTCCTAAATCAGCAGTTGCCACCTTATTCCATCTTTCCATCTTTTTTGTATACACCCTTCTACCTGCACGATTTCGTCCCTCCAAAACAGTAACCTCAAACCCAAATAACATCAGTTGTCTTGCAGTTGCCAACCCCGCAAGACCTGGCCCAATAACAATCTCTCTGCCTTTACTTGTCTCATTTAAAATCATGTTCTTAATCGCCAACGCCACCCCAAAATTAATATACACGTATGATAACAAATAGTTATAGGCAGAATCCAATAACCCACTACACCGTTCATGTATAACATCACCAAACATATCCTATGTCACCCAAAATCGACACGTTTTCACATTATTTTATAATAATGTGATTTCTAATTAAAAAATAGTTACATTGTTCTATCCTGCCAACTACACTATCAACCCCAACTTCAATTTCCTCATCCATTAACGAGTCAGAAGGAAATCCAGCCGTTAACGCAACTAAAGCCACATAAGTTGGCCCTTTATTTAAAAAAATAATCTCATCCGAAACAACTCCCCTTCTCGAATTCTTACTTCTAACCACTTTAGAATCAACATTTCTATTAGAAAAAATTGAACTTTTCACTCGTGTTTTGCTAACTTTACCTGAAGAAGATGAAGAAACAATGCAAACGGTTCTTCATTGATATTACCGAGAAAACCACTGGATGCCTGATCCAAACATTATTTACTACCTGGCCTACCTTGTCTTCTATTCATGGGGATAGAGATGGGATAGAATTGTGTTATGAATATAACTTAGCTGAAGGACCTATGTGAGAAGATGTCATATTCCATTTGGGACCCTGGGAATTTTCCTATATATAGAAGAGGGAAATACTCAATTAGGGTGATGCTATGAACTTGTCTCTTATTTCTTAGTTTCTTAGTTTAATCTGGAACCTCCCTCCATTCTTCCTTTTTGTTTCGATTTCTTCCCTTGGAAGGATTTGTTACTAGTTTTGGAGTAATTAGAATGATGAACTCTAATAGTTGTCTGTGTATTTCCAATTATCCATTTCAATACAATATGAGTTCATTACAAATTGTTTGGTATTGAATCGGAATTAGGGTTAGAATTAGAATTTTGGAAGTGAATTGAAATTGGGAGTAAAACTCTTATAGAATTTTGCTGACCTGAAACACCATCTTGTTCTGGACCTGTTTTTCGACCCCAAGTAGTAGGATTCCATGAGATAGTTCTCCCTATACAAAAACTTGAACTTGGTCTTCTTATAAATCCATTTCTCAGCTAGAGAATGTCTCAGATTTTTCATCATCCACACTCTTTCATTGACCTGACCATGACGATAAAATCCTTTGAATCTGCTGTGTGCAAAGGCAATGCAGTGTAGGTATGCTGTTGAACATAGAAAAGCCCTGCTGAGGTCTCGTTTGCAATGAACTATATCATGTCCATCAACGACCCGGTTATCTCTACAAAGCCATCCACTACGGAAAACACATGCATTTTCTTGATTGCAAAATATTCTTCATCACTGGTAGTGCGGGAAAACAAAACAGACGAAGTTCTCAATAAACTATTCAAAAGTTCTAAAACTGAAAATCTCTTCTACATAAAACTTGCAGGTAAAAGTTGAACTTACAATTAACAAAGCAGTTTAATAACACAGCCTTTTCAGGAAAATATGAGATCCATCATCTGCACATGCAATATCTGATCGCGTACACTTCATGATATACATCATACTTCCCAATACTCTAGCATAATCTAATTGTGAATAACTTTCGCCTTCACTCTTTTGAAGTGCAAGGCTCACATTTATTGGAGTCTTGACAATATAGAAATCCAAATATTTAAAATTGTCAAGTACCTTTTCAATATAATGAGATTGTAAGTGTCTCTACTGACGATCAACATGTCATCATCATATAAACAACCAATGACCTTGTACTTTGGAGTGTCTTTAATGCAAACATATTTATTACTTCCATAATTCTTAAATTCATTTGCCAACATGGTTTGGTCAAATTTTGCATGTCATTGTTTGGGTGCTTGTTTTAGTCCATAATGTGACTTAACAAGTCCGAACACTTTCTTTTCTTTACCAGGATTCACAAAACCCTCAAGTTATTCCATGTAAATTTGTTCCCCCAGTTCTCCATTTAAGAATATACCATAACTAATGAAATTAACATCCGAATGAATGTGATTCTAGTTACTAGCAAGTATGTGTCGAAAAAATCAAGACCTTCTTTTTGTCTAAAGTCTTTGACAACAAGTCTTGCTTTGTATTTGTCAATGGTTTCATCGACTTTCATTTTCCTTTTGAAGATCAACTTTGAACCAAAAGGTTTATTTCCCAGAGGAAAATCAATCAACTTCCAATATGGTTGCTTAAAATTGAATCAATCTCACTATTGACATCCTCTTTCCAAAAGGATGAGTCCGCAAAAGAAATAACTTCTTTGAATGTATGAGATTCATTTTCAAGAAGAAAAATTCTAGTTTTATACGGATAGATGTGTCCAATTAACATATTGTCATGACTATCTGAATATTTGGACTTATGACCCAAAAATTGGCCTGCTTTACTATTTATAGCATATTCAATGAAAAGACAATCCATAGTCTTAGGTCCTATTTTGATCCTTTTGGGGATAGAAACTCGGACTTTGGCTAGACACCCCCACACTTTGAAATTTTTCAAATTGGATTTTCTTCCTTTCCATTTCTCATATGGTATTATTATCCTGAATAGACAACTTTTTATTGCTTCCTTTCTGAATGAACAATTTTTTTGTTATTCCCTTTTGTTGTAAGGATTAAGGCGCTCAACATTTCCTTCAAAGTTCGGTTTGGGCAATAGTTTGATGGATGATTTCATTTTCCAAACATATTTCTGCAAAAGGAGATTCATATTCTCTACCTCTATCACTTCTAATCATTTTTATCTTTTTATCCAACTGATTTTCAACTTCAATTTTATATTACCTAGATATTTCTATTGCTTCATCCCTAGCTTACCATTCAGCAAATAGACATAACCGATCTAGTGCAATTGTCAATAAAAGTTATGAAATACTTTTTCCCACCACGATATGATGTTGACTTTATATCACAAATGTCAGTGTGAATCAACTCTAAGGGATTAAAATTCCTTTCAACAAATTTTTAAGAATGCTTAGCATACTTAGATTCAACACAAACTTGACATTTTTATTACAATTTTGTATGATACAAACATTGTTTAGAGTCAACACTTTACCAGATGTCCATTTCAAAAGAACCTTTCCTTAACCTTTAATTTTTGGCTGTCGTAGAATTATCGGGTCCAATAAGAGAATAAGACCCAAATGCTTCTTTTACAACACAAACATGACATATGACTTTTCACCAATATTCATGTCCATATAAAGTTGTATATAATTTTGTGGATCTACAATATATGTAAAATCTCATAAATTTTCTTGGAGTAGAAATTGGAAATGGAAAAATTAAATTACAAACTCACATAGCAAAGAAAGTCCTAGATATACCAGATAAATTAGACAAAACTAAAGATTTACAAAAATTTCTAGGAATTTTAAATTATGCAAGAAATTTTATAAAAGACCTAGGAAAAGTAGCAGGACCCCTATATTCAAAAACAGGAACTAATGGACAAAAGACGTTCAATACGGAAGACATAAAGTTATTACAAAAACTTAAACAAATGGTTAGAACCATACCAGACTTATCTCTCCCGTTGGAAACTGACTATCCAATAGTAGAAATGGATGGAAGTCTAGAAGGGTGGGGAGCAGTACTTAAAACAAAGATATATAAGTATGGAGATAAAAAAGATGAAAAAATTTGCGCCTACCAAAGCGGAAAATACAAAGAAAAAGGAAATATGAGTAGTATAGACGCAGAAATACTAGAAGTAATCTACATCCTAAATAGCTTTAAATTATGTATTATCAATAAAAAGGAAATTTTAGTAAGGACTGATTGCGAAGCTATTGTGAAATTTCATCAAAAAATAGATGGAAAGAGTAGTAGTAAAAGAAGATGGTTAAACTTTTTAGATGCCACGTCAATATATAATATATCTCTAGAACACATAACAAGGAAAGATAATTCTTTAGTAGATCAGCTTAGCAGGCTCATGAAGACTAACTATTTATTTTCAGCATGAGTACAGGAAAAGATAAAGCCAGGGCCTCCAGCTCAAGCAACACTACAGACCAAAGGGACAAAGACTTATACCTCCAGACTTTATTGAGGAACACCTTGTTCAAACCCCAGACAAAATTAGATGAGGCAAGACTGAATACTCCAAGCATGGAAAGACTGCATTTTGAAAGACAAAATTTAATATTTTACCCCCTATCTAACTTAAGTTTCAGGGTAAAGCCAGAAACAAAAATAGATAGACCACAAAGGTGTTTGATTGACAATCTGTGGATAGCATATAACAAAGTACCACGAGACAATAGTTACTTCATTTCAGTAATGAATTCGTTAAGCCATTATTTTACAGAAAAGAATGAAAACAAAAAATTCAAATTCTATGTGGTAGTCCAAGGAAGTCTGGCCGAAATTTTCCATACATGGACAGAGGTAATAGACTCAATAAAAGACTTCCCCACCCCCCTCTTCAAAGGGTTCAATGACCTAAACGAAGCTCTGGATTACATAAGGGGAACTCTAGGACCAAATTATTTCATAAGTCCAGCCTTAAGACAAACCACAAATCCTTTCCTACAATATAATATCCGAAAAGACACAGACAAAATAATATTTTGTGATCACTGATCTTCAATGACAGACGGCTTCAAAATACAAAACCAAACCATTGAGAGACTCGAAAGAGAAAAAGAAAAAATGACCCAACATATCCACCTTCTACAAGAGAGAATAAAAATTTTACATTTCGAAATCAATCAGACTAAATCATTACAAATGGAAGAATATCCAAAGGAACAAAAGAGTTCTCCATCTCAATTTAAAATGGATAAGAAGGGTGTACATTCCCCAAAGAATGTAGAGAAAACTATTGTATCAGCTAAAGGCAGCAAGTCCCGTTCAAACGGTAGCGGGTAAAGACTTATCAAATCCGTTAATGGCTGACACTTTACCAAAAAGTGTGAGAATATTACCAGCTAGTTTCAATACAACAAGAACCACAGAAAAAGGAAAAAAGACTAGAGGATTCCTGTTAAAAATAAAGAAAGACAAAAAAATCAAACAAATGATACAAAGTTCCCTCCACAAGTTACTTAGTGAAAAGACTAAGTAAGTTATAAGTGAAAACCCAAACCCTGAACCAGAGACTGTAGACACTGAGGATTTAGGAAGTAACGAATACAACCCATCGCTAGAACAATTTGCTCAAGACCCAAACGAAGACGACGACTTACGGATGAGTTTCGACTCCATTGCATTACACAACCTAGACACGTAGAAAATACGTAAGCAATGACGAATAACGAGAAAAGACAAAGAAGGATAAGTAAGCCATGACGTAATAGACCACTAGTCTAAAGCAGACAAGAAAGAAGACACCACCACTCTAAAGCGGACAAGAAAAAGGACAAGTATGTTGAAAAAAGCTTTCAAAAGCCATGTGATGATGGGGCCTAAATAGCACCCGGCAGGTAAAGAAAGATTATTCAATATTTTGAAAGCCAAATTTTCAAATCCGGAGAAGGCCATCCTCGCCTATAAATATAAGACCATTTGCAAGAAGAAAAGACAGAGAAAGAAGCAAGAGCGAAGAGCAAGCGGAGAATAGCAAAGAGAAAAAATTAGCTAGCTTTACATTTTTCCTTCCTTTCAAAAAAGAAGAAGTGAAGTTTGTTTGTAAAAAGAGTGTGAGTGTTTATTTTCTGAAGTAGCTGCAAGGTCACCCGGGGACTCCCAAAAGGGAAACCTCCGACCACTATCATGTAAGTAGTTATATGTTTTCTAGATCTTAGTAGTTTCTTCCCAGTTTATGTATTATGTACTGTTATATATATATATATATATATATATATATATATAGTACTGTTATTATAATTATATGATGTTCATACATATACTGTTTATACTCATATAATGAGTCCTTACTTACTCTTAGTGAATGGTTAGTTCTTACCCTCCTAGTAACAACGATGGATTAACCTGTAAATACCTAGAGAAGTTGAAAGTCCGCCATGGTCAGAGAACCGAAGGACTGTGTATCCCGGAGTTTGGTTAAAGAAGAAGTTGCTAAGAACATAGGCTAAGGAAAAGAGATGAACAGAGTAAAAAAAAAGGTAATTTTGGGAGAAATTACGTAGATTTAGTAATAATAAACTACTAAACTAGATAAGGGAGTCGGAGGAGGGAGTAATGAGTAGGATTTTACAATGTAATTCACAAAAACAATATAATTCACCTTCTAATTTGAGCGACCTTTTTATTTGGTATCAAAGCTTATGTTACAATCCTAGTAGACCACCTGTTAAAAGCATTTAATATTTTAAATATATGCCAACCCGAATAGCTAAACGAAAGCCTCGACCTTAAGATACACAGATAATACTCGACCAAGATTATCATTGGTATCTTTTAAAGATAAAAGAAAATTATTCAAATATATACGACTTTCTGATAGAACAAAGACAATTATATTTAGAACAACGACAGTTGTATCAAGACCCTTCATCATCGATAGAAATAAATTTAATAAATCAACAAATTAGACATATAGATTTACAATTACCAAGAATAGGGTCTAGAATTAACCATTTCCGCCAACAAGAATATTACAATAGAAAAGAAAAAACTTTATATCTTGTTTAAAAATACTACAATAGGAAGTTCAAAGAATCTAGAATAGTTAGACTTAGAAATAATTTTTGAGAAAAAATATAGAAGGCTAAAACTTGGTTCCATAATCAAGTGTAACTTTACAGAAGGAGACCACATCTTACATAGCGATAATCATCACTTAAACACTATTACAGACCTAATAATAAATCTAGCAGAACACACTCAGATAAAAGACAATAGTGAAGAAGTAATGAAGAAAACAAGATATAAGAATATGTGGCTGATTTTCTTATTTGCTTACGTTGTACTGAATAGGGTATATATACACAACCATAGCCCCTAGAGTCCTAACAGTTGCTAGCTTAGTCTTCTGTGTTAGAATATGGTTAGGACTCTCCTATATATGTGGCGGCTAGATTAACCCTTATCACTAATATGCTGACTTGTATCTTCATCATCCCCCCGCAAGCTGGAGGTGGGTAATTGCACAACGCCAAGCTTGGTCCGAAAGAATCGAAAAAGAGCCTTTGTCAGTGGTTTGGTGAACACATCGGCGACTTGGAGCTGTGAAGGAACAAACTTTGTGACCATGGCACCTTGGGCAACCTTTTCCCTCACGAAGTGGTAATCAAGCTCAATGTGTTTTGTACGAGCGTGGAGAACAGGATTCTTGGTCAAGTGCATTGCGGAAATATTATCAGTGTAAAGAAGAGGAGGACTGAGTAAGGAAATGCCAATGTCGCTGAGTATATATGTGATCCATGTTAGCTCCGCAGCCAAAGAGGCCAATGACCTATATTCTGCTTCAGCGCTAGATTTTGCCACAGTTGTTTGTTTCTTAGAAGCCCACGAGACGCAATTATAACCTAGAAATACACACAAACCTGTCGTTGATCTTCGCGTGATAGGACAACCACCCCAATCTGCATCGGAAAAACCAACTAGATTGAGAGAGGATTTTGCAGTGATGCGAAGGCCAAGTTGTGTAGTTCCTGCTAAGTAGCGAAGTACTCGCTTGACACCAGTCCAATGAGTGGCACAAGGGTGTTGCATAAACTGGCAGAGGAGATTAACTGCATGGGCAAGTTCAGGGCGAGTGAGGGTTAAGTATTGCAGGGCACCAACTATACTTCGGAACTCAGAGGCATCAACAGGAGGACCTCCGTTATCATGAAGCTCATGTTTTGTAGCAAGAGGAGTATGAATATAACGGGAATAAGTCATCTTTGTGCGTTCTAATATATCCATCGCATACTTGTGTTGGCTAAGGAATAAACCATCCGGGCAGCGTATAACTTCAATTCCAAGGAAGAAGTGGAGATCACCCATATCTTTCATAGCAAACTTGGAGTTTAGATTAGATACCAAATCCTTTAGAAGGGAGATGCAGCTTCCTGTAAGAACTATGTCATCGACATAAAGAAAGAGCAAAATGGTGTCTTGAGAAGACCTCCAAATGAAGAGAGAGGAGTCAGACGGGCTGCAATGGAATCCCAGGTGTAGAAGATGGGTACTAAATTTGTGAAACCATGCTTTTGGAGCCTGTTTTAACCCATACAAAGCCTTCTTTAACCTGCACACATGAGACGGAAAAATAGGATTAATGAAACCCGGAGGTTGTTCCATGAAGACTGTTTCTGTGAGATCACCATGTAAAAATGCATTCTTCACATCAAGTTGCTTAATTGGCCAGTGTAATGTTGTAGCAACAGCAAGGACAATACGTATGGTGGTCACTTTTACCACTGGACTGAAGGTTTCGTCAAAATCAACTCCCTCAATTTGATTATAGCCTTTGGCGACGAGCCGAGCCTTGAACCTTTCCACTGAACCATCTGCCTTTAATTTGGTTTTAAAAACCCATCGAGAGCCAACTATATTCATATTGGATTGACGTGGAACCAGCTGCCAAGTGTCATTAGAGTGAAGAGCATGAAGTTCTTCGTATATTGCTGCAACCCAATGTTCTTTGGATAAAGCTTCTTTGATGGTGCGGGGTTCCTTTGTGTCAGAGGTGATAGAAACAGTCATGGATAGTGAGTGGAAGGTGGGGTTGGGTATGCTATTTGTCTTAGCTCTAGTAAGCATTTTGTGAGAGTTCGAAGGGCTAGGTGGGCGAGACAAGGTAGATGGACAGTTTGGGACAGCTCGTATGGTTTGAGATGGAGAGTGTGATAGTTGAGCAGGATCAATTATTGGTGATGATGGAGAGTCATGTATGTCTGATTGAGGACTTGGTGGTTCAAAAGTACAATTTGTATGTGTGGAAGGAGCTGTTGGAACTGCAGGTGGTTGTTGGATGTTCGGAGGAGCTTCAAGCACTAGTTGTGGAAACTTTAGAGAACCTGCAAAACCAACATAAAAAATTATTAGAAAAAATAGAAATTAATTTCGATTTCTTAAAAACACAACAACTAGATACAAATACAAAATTACAAAGGATTATAGCAAATAATAATAACATAAATAACAATAGTACAATAGAAGAAATAAATAAAAGACTAGAACATCTCCACAAGGAATCTAAGAAATAAAAGAACAGTTAAACCAAATTAAAGACTTAACCCTTTCATGAACGATCCTTTTTATCAAGAAGTTTTAAAAGGGGCAGCACAATTTCAAGTAAATCTCGAAGGTTTATTAGATTATACACCACCAGGAAAAACAGATCTAATAGGAGGAAAACAAAATAATCTAATAATCTTCGTACTATTAGAATTAAACAGAAAACTAGAAGATAAGCTAGCAAAAATTAATAAAAAATTAGACATTTTATTAGAAAATAAAACCACCAAAGAAAACGCAAAGCAGGATAAAAATATACAAGACCTAATAGAACAACTAAAGAAAATAGAAATAACACCCCAAAAGGATAGACCTAAAGTGACAAAAGGGGACAAGGTATGGACTTTCTTTCAAACAGGGGTAGAACCTCTCAAGAAAGACAAAGGGCCAGTTTTTCTCAAGATAGATTAGGAAATAATATGTTAGCTAGAATAATGAACTCATCCAGACCTAGTATCAGTCAACAACTAGATGAAATAATAGATGTAGACAAAGACATAGAAATCTTCCAGCAAAATAGACTAAAACTTGTAAACCCACAAGTACTCTATTATACATGACTATTTTCTTCACAAACACACTTATATAGACACTATAGAGAAGAGCAGATGTGCATATCAGGGGACAATAGTGAAAGTATAAGTTTAATTAGCAAAGAATCAATGAAAGAAATACAAAAAAGAAGGATGAATCTCATGCATATGGGATTAGTAGTAATTGGACTTAAGGGTTTAACTAGGAAAAATCTAGGAACAAAAGTACTAGTTATTTTATATGATGATAGATGGGCAGAATCAAAAAGATCTACAATAGGTCTAACAGAAGTAGATATGACCAACAACGGAGGAATATTTTACTGTAGCCCAGACTTTATGATAAATTCAAACGAATTTGGTAAATACGTAAAAATAGGAATTCAAACTAAAGGTTATGAAGAAATGAATTGTGGAAATAATTTGCTAGTGTGCGTAGGCTTCATAGGAAAATTAGCCACTAGCAGCAACTCCAAGATCAAAATCAAAATAGACAATGCAGTAGGTTTAATGGGAAATAAGGGAATAAACTTAATGAAACCCTTAAAACTAAACTCGGAAGAATAAGCTGGTAGAGAATGGAATTTAGAAAAAAATTGTAAAAAGGAAGTTCTAAGACCGAATGACCACCTTACATACACTAATAATAAAGGACATACCTCAATCAGATTTACCGACTATAAATATTCAGACCAAAGAGAAATAGATGAAGACCTCGACTACAACACCAGCGAAACAACAATAAACATGGAAGGAATGAATATCCAAATCATAAAAGAAGACGACTATGAAGTTGATAAATTAATAAACAAAGCCAAAGAAATACACGAATTAGATAAAAAAGCAATCTTTAGATGCAAAAGCTGTAAACTAAGAGGAATAAATTTCTCTCTAGTAGAAAAACACTTTAAAGAATGCAGAGTTAGAACAGACAATTAAGGAAGAAGATATTCAAGAAGAAAGTGATGACGAAACAAAACGCAGTTTAAAAGAGTTTATGGAAACCGCCTTGACTAGCTAAAGTCCCTTCCAAAAAACCACACCTGTACCACCGGTAGAATATACCATAGGAAACTTACCAAGGCATAGAGTCTTTCGACAAGACCCAACTACAGAACCATAAATGGTTAGAACAATAGGAATAAGAATGTCGATAGAAGCTCCTATTAAACTTCAAGAAGGGAGAGATAGAGGAAAAATACTAAATATAGCAGCACATGACACCCAATTATGGAATTCAGTAATAGACGTATGGAAATGTATAATGGTAGCAGACTATATACATCACTATAGTGAAACAGATGCAGAAACCATGTATAGGTATATGGAGACCTTTTTAGGAGAATCAATTAAAGGAGTATGGGAGGCATACAAAGTAGCTTACCCTCAAGAGTTCCAAGAATTGGTAAACATGGGACCAAACCCATACAACTTTACTAATAAAATACACAGCCTAATAACAGGAGAAGACCCACATAGCGGATTAGTAGTATTACAAAAGAATGCGTAAATAAAACTAGAACAACTTAGCATAAATAACTGGTGCCATATAAAAAACTTCCTAAAAGACTTCTTCTGTTATTGTGCCATAAGCGGGAACACGTTTGACCAAAGTTTAGGAAAGAAACTTTTGTGTTAATAAAACTCAATCAGTAGAATACAAAAAATACCAACAATATAATAATTTTCTTAAGATTGTTGTTCATCCTATATTTCTAAGATACTTAGAACAATAACTTTGAATAACTTGGTAAGAACAAACAAAGTTCAAAGAGTATTTTCAAACTAGAAACTTAAAACCAGTAAAGAAAATAGATTAGAAATAATATAAAAAATATTTTTCTCAAAAAAGAAAATCGAGTCCACTGAATGCATAGTATGTCCTTAAGAAAATTATACCCCTCAAGTACCCGGTGTTAATGGAATATATCCTCCCAAGATAGAACAATCTTACTTACCGGTGTATCAACACCTAAACCATAGTGTCAATGAACCACTCAACGACAACAAAATACACTTAGAATACTAGATTTAGTAGTAGAATAAGACACTTAGAATACTAGATTTAGTAGTAGATGAAGAAGTCCAGAAAATTGGTTGTTTTAAAAATAAAAGGAAATTACTATTTTTTATAGACAACCAAGGGTAGTGTGATGCTTATTGTGCCTTATCGGAAAGATCACAACCCTTTGGAGAAGTCACAATCCTTCGGAAAGGTCACAACCTTTCATAAAAGCCTCAACTCTTCATAAAAGTCACAACTTTTCATTAAAGTCACAACTCTTCATAAAAGTCACAACTCTTCATTTTCCATTCACACCTTTTAAAACTCAACAACTCTTTCATAAAATTTCAACAATTTCTATAGCTTCTCAAAACGTATCGAAACACTGTTGATGCTACTAATACGCCCCTCAACTAATATGGAGTTTTCACATAGAATAGATATAGGTTTTTTTTGTTAGTCATAGAAACAATAAGTTTTTGTCCAACTATGGTATGATTGCTCCGAAGAGTTAGTTCTAGATTCCGAAGGAAACAAATAATCTTCAAAGCCTTAGATTCAACATTGAAGAACCAAGTGATTTATTTTTCCTTATATGAAGAAGGATTTACTCCAATACCCAAATTTTAGGAGGAAGGCCAAAAGGAAGAAGTTCGTAACACCTAGTAAAATGGAAAGGAAAAAGTTTCATAAAATTTTACTTTTGGACCATTCCTATGAGACCCATCTACGGTCCATAGAAGGTCCTATGGGTCGTAGATGGCATTGATAGAAAATAAGTTGAGTTTTGGAAAATCTAAGTCCCAGTAATGTGTTGAGTCGTGGAAACCTCTACGAGCTGTAGGAAGTGCCCGTAGAAGGGTTCCAGACTTATGAAAGAAAATTGGATAAAACTTAGGTTTTACGAGAAGGACCTACAGGTAGTAGAAAGTCCTATGATCTATAGAAAGTTTCCCGAAAGTTGACCTCAGTAAGTGATTCTAAAGTTGACTAGTACGGACCGTAGAAATTCCTATAGACCGTAGGTCAGAACCGTCGATCACTCCGGTAGTTTTAAGTAAGGGAAAGAGTTCAGACAACTCACATTCCCCATAAACCACGTAGCAGTGTGGGACTGGATCGTACCGACATTCAGGCGACTCCCTATTGCCTCTAATTAGAAGACCTATTACATGGATCAATGAGTTGAGTATGTTCTATACCCCGACAAGGTATAAACACAGTTCTGGTAGCATGGGCGAAATGATGTATCATCACGAAGCTCATAGTGATGGTTGTTGGTTAGAGAATCTCCTATATGTAAAGCTTTTAAAAGATTTTATCTCTACTTACGCTTTACATTCAGTTGAGTATCTTGCTTCAACCTCTTCAATTCAGTTGTTTAGAGGAGAAATCAATCAATGGAGAAATTTTTGTTTTGCAAAATTGCACATCTACATTAAAAGGGCATTATAATAACAAGGAATGAAAACACATGTACTAAAAGGGGATTGCGCAAACTAATTGGGAATTTGAAGAATCATCATACTCCATAATGCAAATGTTCCAATCTTCAAATTACAATTATATGGAAGAGAAATACTAGCAAAACAACTATGGTATGTTGTTTTTGGTCCTAAATTCTTGCACCTTTCACTAAGCATGAACCTAAGAAAGTAATTTGAACATTAAATTTGAAGATCTAGGATCCCAATAAAGTCCAATTTCATCACCAACGCTTAATCCGCGACTGTTGAACAATTTGATGCACGAAAGATAAAAGTCATCATTGTGCAATTTCCTTAAGAAAACACTTCCACGATCATACTTCTTAGGGTTATTCTCCTCCGTCACATCCCAAACACCAATAGGAACATCGCACCCGTTCACCGAAATTTTGGCTGCATCCAACGTCCAGTATCGAAGAATGTACTCAAACGTCTCAAAAAATGGAATCATCAGCTTTCCTACAATAACCTCGTCACGGGTAATCTTTTTCTTTATCTGCCAAGGGTTTTCCAAATTGATTTTTGGGGGAGGGTATATGTCTCTTATCTCAATCAGTTCTCGAGTCACTACATGTGGAGTGTTGTTAAGTTTGCAAGCTTCTTCTTCAGCTTTTGATGGAAAGAAATTATAAAAGAATGTCTTCTTACGGCTAAGCAAAGGCTTTTGATCAGACATTGAAGAAATTGTTGGAAGGATACACTGAAAAAAAAGAGGTAGTAACACTCTATTTATAACAGTAAAATTAGGTTTTAATTTTTATTTCAACCTTGAACGGGAACATAGAATTCTGGGTGATTTGTTTTTTGACAGCCTTAATTTTTATTCCAAAAAGGGTCTTCTAGTAATTATTGAGTTACCTAATTAGCCAGATTTTTATATTTAAAGTTTTTCCTTTTATATTTTTCTCTATTTTTTGACAACCTTAATTTTTATTCCAAAAAGGGTCTTTTAATAATTATTGAGTTACCTAATTAACAAGATTTTTATATTTAAAGTTTTTCCTTTTTTATATCTCTATATATTGGCAAATATTTTTTTTTTTCTTCTTCTCTCCTTAAATATTTCTTCCCACGGAAAATTGGATATTCCTGAAGCCTTTTTATTTCCCAAAGGAATAAGGGTCTAATATACCCCTTAACATTGTTATTTAGAGTTGATATACCCCTCGTTATGAAAGTGGCTCATATATAAGCCTAATGTTATACAAATGACTCACATATACCATTTTCCCCTAACGAAAGTGAAAAAATAATTTCAATTTTATTTTTAATTATCTTTTTGTGAAAAATATAATCCATATGTGGTATATTTGATATTCCTCACATTTTTCTTTTACTTTTATTTTTCAATGACTGATTTAAATTTATTATTTTAATGGGCCAATTTATTTATGTTTCACTAATTTTCTTGTAAAATTTATTATAGATGCCCCTATTTTTTTACAAATACAAAAACTAAATTACAGTATAGCCGCAAAAAAAATTAGTTCTAGATTATTTGTCTTTACACTAAAGAATGAAAGAAAAAACTAGGAAACTCAAATAATGATAATCAAAGAAGTTAAATAATAATTTATGTATGAAAAAGATTAAAATACAACTTGAAATTTACTAAAATGATCATATATACCCCACGTGATTTTAAAAAAAAATTGAAAGTGAAATAAATAAATTTAAAACTAATTTTTTCACTTCCTTTAGATGAAGGGTATATGTGAGCTCATTTTGTAACGCTAGGGGTATACATGAATCATTTATATAACGGTAAGGGAATATATGAGCCACTTTCATAACGAGGGATATACCAGCTCTAAATGACAAAGTTGAGGGGTATATGAGGCCCTTTTCCCTTTTCCAAACAACTTTAGATAATTATCCAAATAGAGTTATGCCATATACGATACTGTCACTTTAGATGATTTGTGTTTGATTAATTTTCCAGCTTCATGATTTTAATCCTAGTTTTTGAACACATGCACGTGTATTTCATTCTAATTAATATAATTATATTTAAAATATTATAATAAGATTGTGATGAATTACATCAAATTTGAAGAGAATAAAAACAAGCTCATATCCATGATGAATAATGAGCTTATTCAACTGATATTATTGTCATTGCAAGGCACAAATCATGACTTTTTGGCCATGTGTTGGAGAACTTACCAGACACAAAAGTTGTTGTCAAACGGGAGCTAAAAACTAAAGATATGTGAAATATATCAAAATATCTTTTGATCTTGTGTCTTAAACATGTTATGTGCATGGAACATTCTTGTTATTCGTTTAGAATTTGTTGATGAAGTGTTTACTCTTGTTCTCTCATTTGAACTGTGGTTTCTACTATTATGGATATTGATTTTTTAATGAAATTTCAAGAGTTCATAGTAACAAAAGATGTGGGAGGGAACTAAATTTGTTTCCTTCGATGATGAAGATGGTTTAACTTATGCTGAACTAACCAAACTTAGAAGGGAATCATAAATGACTCAAGAAGAGTGTAACGCCCCAAAAATTTCTAAGCTAAGGTCCAAACCGTTCTTCATTTGTGTATAAGGTCGTATCGGGTGATTCTTAAATTTTTCTTAGGTGTTAAGGTCTATTATTTGGTTTTGGAATGAATTTGATATGAATTAAGGTCACAAGAATCCTCTAGCACAAAGTTTAGTTGTATGCTTCCTTACAGATTAAGTTTTGATGTAAAGTTCGACTTAGGTCAACTTCAAAAGATCATAAGCACATAATGAATTTGGTGGCCCATGACCAATAAAATTGAGTCCATTTTCCAACTCCACCAAGTTTTCCTCATTTCGAGTTAAGAGTAAACGTTATGACTCTTTTACCAGAGACTACCACAACACAGTTTTCTGAGTTACTGAACTATAGAACCTTTTTATGAGTCGTAGTTTGGGGTCCAATTCCTACGGACCCATCTACGGGTCGTGGAAACCTCTATGGGTCGTAGTTTGGTCCCATAGAATGAACCTTTAGCCTTAAAACTTCAATATGAATTCCATGGATGGGATCTACGGTCCGTAGATCAAATCATACACTGTAGATGGCCCTGTGGAAGGTTTTCGACAACTTTTTAAGTGGAGTTTCTTTTGTATTTGCCCATTTTTTTAAATCTCAAGCCATGATGCTTTAAGTTCAATTAGGGATTCATATTCCACCAAATACTCAGTTTTATTTTATTTTACGCTCTCAACTCCCCAACTCAAAAAGAAAATTGCGAGGAAGACAAAATCTAGGGTTTCAAGGCTTCCAATCAAGTTATTCTCCCAACTTCTTCAAGAACTTTGTTCTTCCAGGTATGTAAGACTTTCATAGTGTTGGATTATCTTGTCCTCACGCTCTACATCTTAATTCAGTCAGTGAAACGTTATGTTTAGAGTTCTTTCGTTGTTTTCTTGAAATTTGAATTCAGTTGTGTTTCTTATTCTGAGTTCCAACCTTAACCATTGAGATTTTGACTTCTATTATGTAAAAAAATTGAATTCTAAATTGTTGTTCATGTTTTGTATCACATGAACCCTATTTGTTTATAAAAGTCATGTTTATAAAGATAATTATATGAGATTTCTTATACATCGATTTTCGGACCTGATAGGTAAGTCCATAAGTATACGTTTTAAATACATGTTACTGAAAAGAGTTTCTAAAGAAAGAATATGAATGGTTTCATATGTACTATTTGATAGTTAAGAAAGAGAAAGAGTATAAATGATTTTCTGAAAGTTTTTCAGTAAAGAAAAGTGAAAGTAAAAGTAAAGAAATAGTTTCTTTCTATGTAAAGGGTGATTGGACATAATTGATATGGTTTGTTTTGGGAGTAGTATCGAGCACAAAATTGGGTAAGAGTCTTATTGGATGGATCCTCACTACCTCAAGAAGGCTTATTGGATGGATCCACAGTTATAGTTAGCATCCTATACCCCGATAAAGTATAGGATGACCCTTGCAACGTGGGTGAAACGTTGTATCACTGCTAGGCTCATTGTGTTGGTTGTCGATTAAAGAAACTCCCTACAGAGTAAAGTGTTCTATTCCCATATTGCTTTTATTTCATATCTTATTGTAAAGTACAAATGGTTTTCACTACTTGTTCATATATTGTTTTACTTGATATCTATTCAGTCATCAATCCAGTTATTGTTTTATTCAGCCATATTACATACTCGTACATTCAATATACTGATGTCAGTCAAGTTGCATATGTTTATGATGAAGATACATGTGTTTAGGATCATCAACAGGCACTCTATTGCGATCACTTCACCCTTCTTGATAGTTTTTGGTGAGACCTTCTTGATTTCAGAGGACTTCATTTTTATATTCTGTTAGTAGTATTTGAGGTGTCGTGGATCTTGTCCCAACACCTATCTTGAACAATAGAGGTTTCATAGATAGAGTTAAATGTTTTTCATATTTTTCTCCAGATGATTTTTATTGGAACATATTCATCTAAATAATTTCAAGACAGTGTTTCAAAGCTTTTATTTAAATAATTTAAATATACATCTACTTAAGGCTTCTGCATATCATATTAAAGTCTCATGTCGATAATTAGCCAGGCCAAGGGTTCTCTTGGGGACCAGCAATAGTTCTCGAGTGCTCGCCACGTCCAGGGTGTATGCTCGGGGTGTGACAAAGAGCATTCTATAGTAATATCATCATTTTAGTTTTGATCTTGTATCGTGCAAACAAGAATTTCGACTGCAAAAGATGATTTGATATGCCAGTTTACTTACAACCGTCATTTACGCTAAATTCAAGTATTTGTCCAGAGGTTATGCATCTGTCTCTAAAGGCCATGCCCAACAGTTGCCTTTCTTCTTTTATCTTTATTTTGCAGAAAAATGGAAACAACGACTTGAATGAATGTAGCATTATTCTTGTGCAAATGCAAAAACTTTCAGCCAGATGTTGTTACAAAATCAGTTGTCTTAAGTTAATACATCTCTATCCAATTTTCTTAGTCATTTTAGTTTGTCGAAAGTATCACATTACTGATTGAAGATAATTTTGAGGGATAACATGTCGCATCTGAATTTCAAACTTGAATATATAGTGTGTAACAAACAAACAACCCGACTAACTAATAATAATAAAATTGTAAATTTTAGAGACTTTAAAACGCGTCAACATGGATAAATTTGCTTCCTTATATTCCTTGCATTTCTCATACATTTTATTGACGTAAGATTGTCTAAGGTGTTGCATATATCCCTGTAAGGAACTTGGTCTCTTCGTCAGTGGTTTGCTCCACTATCATCGTAAAGAAGCAGGTAGCAATCTAAGTCACTAGTAATCTTGCAACATCTCTCCTGCGGCAAATTGTTGTGTGAATGAATCAATATATATACACAATCCAAGAGGCACATCTGGGTCACTCCACCTAGTCGTACGAAACTGAAATATTTTTGCAATGTAAGTAACATGCATGGAGAAGCTCAACAAGCCTTCCAAGAATGCACATCCTGGCTTTCGAGACTCTTTCATAGAATTCCAACAATTTCTTCAGCTTCTCAAAACCTACCGAAACAGTGTTGATGCTCCTAATATACTCATCAATAGCGCATGAAAGGCTTGTGTATTTGGCCATTTTTTATTTTTTCTCTTCTTCTTCTCCATTTCTCAAGTCAACCCATAAATTTTACTTACCTTCTATTTAGCCCAACTTATATATAACCTAAGTTGTGACTTACCTAATTTTATGTGATTTTATACCCAATGACAAATATTACATGTATCAACATCCATTATGTTTGCATGATTTTGCTCAGAAGTGGCAGCAACCAATTGTCAATCTAAAGAAGTAGCTTTACTTTGATAGACACCTAAAACCCTCCTTTTTTTATTTGATATTTCCTTCACATCACCTTGATATTTTTTAATATTGCTAGTACCTTTAATTAAGTACCTTCAATGGTATCATCATTTTGTTTGTTATTTTGATTTTTTTTCTAGATCAAAGAACATCTATCTTCATCATGACCTTGGTGATAACAATTATTGCGATACAAAGGTAAATTATCATATACAATCTCCTAGAAAACCTCGATCAACTTACCAGATTTTTCATCCACAAACTGCAACCTTATACAATTTGGAAGCTTCTCCATTATATCAAGTATAACCTTGACCCTAGTTGTGGTAGGTCTTTTTTAAACGGACTAAAAAGGAAAGTTTGACAAAGAACTTGAAATAAAGGGTGTATTAGTTAGAGGTGTAAAATCATGTTCTAAGATTCTATTGAGGTGGAGTTGTTGAGATTTTTTTCTTGAATCATATTAGAAGAAAATGTACCTGTAAAAGAAAAATTAAACTAGTTATTTGGTATATTTCCTTTTCATTCATAGTATAGAATTAACATTATATAAAAAACAATTGTAGTTCAATGCACAAAACATTTTGTGTTAGTGAGGCCCGGGGAAAGGCCAAACACCCAAGGGTGTGATGTAAATAGCCTACCCTAGAGCAAGTATTAGTGACTGCTTACATGTCTTGAACCAGAGACCTACATGTCACACATAGACAACTTTACATTTTTTTCAAGGCTCTCTTTCCGAAATAACATTATATGTAAATCTAGTAATAGATTCACATGATATGAAAAATACTAAATAAATGTGACAATACTCATGATAGATAGACTCATAATATGAAAATATTAAACAATTTGACAATAAATGTGACAAATAGAATCATAATATGAAAATATTAAATAATGTGACAATACACGTGAAAATAGAGTCGTGCACCTACTATAAATTACCCTGGTGTTCTTCTCGAAGTTGCACAAGCTTATTCAGCCAAAACAACTTATTTTCTTCTTTAATTATTTGTTTTTTCCAATAGAAAAGAGGACTAGCTGGGGTAAGCAAAAGATTGAAATGGATTTGATTGAATCAAAGGAAGCGCGCGCTGCTACTTTATCGCAAAGGAAAAACCCCTTTCGAAGAAAGCAGATGAGCTTTCAACTTTAACCGGAGAAGATGTTTGTGTTCTGCTCTTTTCACCAAATGGAAAACCATATTCCTATGTCTTCACAAATATTGAATAAAAATAATTAAAAAATTTCTTGAATTGAAATCAAACCGACCGTCAACACGATCATGCTGATGTGGGCAAATCAAATAGCTTCATTCTCAGAATCTCTTGATAGAACTTCAGAACTTCCAGGAAATACAACATGTCTGATGGATTGTGAAACTATAGATATTTTGAAAGGAAAAGGAGAACTTCTTGTTGTAGTTGTCTCTTCTAGTGCTTGTTTTCATTTAACTCAGTTCAGGCCTCTAAAACAACATGACGTATCTGATGGGGAGGTATTGAAGATTTCAAGTTGTTAATACTTTGATCCTTTACGTTGTGATGTGAATCAATGTGTTCATATTTCATTGTTGTATGGATGCAGCTCTGCATGATTGCCAACTTTCACTTGGAATTTGTTGATCAAGTGTTTGCTCTTGTTCCCTCATTTAAGGTAAGGACTCTACTATTATGGAAATTCATTTTTCTCTAATGACATTTCAAGAGTTGAGGTTGGTTGGGTGTTGAGACAGCTTCCAACTGTTGCTATTAATTGAGTTTTAAGTTTTACTAGACAGGACGATAAAAGCTATAATTAATTTCCTAAAGAACCTTCTATAGATGTTAATACTAACAAAATATGGGATGAAACCAGATTTATTTCGATCCCATGAAGTGTTTAACAAATCGTGAGAAGGAAAAGAGACTTGTGATTTCGATCCCATGATAACGAAGGGTATTTAGATACCATTTACGATAGTTCAGGGGTATATTTTTCCTTTTTACCTTTCAGTTTTGATCTTATACCGTGCAAATAAGAATTTCGACAAAATATGATTTTTTTAAGGCAGTTTATTTACAGCCGTCATTTACACTAAATGCGGCAACTCATGTTTCCTTTCTTCTTTTCTCTTTTTTTTTTTGCTTGAGTTAATAGCTAGGATTTATAGAAAATAGAAACAGAGATTTGAATATATAATATGTAACAAACTAACAACCTCACCCACTAATATTAATGATATTGACAATTTTAGGTTTAGGCCCGTAAGACTTTAAAACACGTCAACATGAATCAATATCGATACACAATCCAAAAGGCACATCTGGGTCACTCCACCTAGGCGTTGAAACTGAAAAAGTTTTGCAAGAATGTATCTTGGCTTTCGATACTTTCTTAGAATTCCAACAATTTGGAGTTGATGCTCCTACATACGCACCTCATTTAATATGTAGTTTTCACATAGAAAAGACAGGTCTTATTTATAGTCATAGAAACGATAAGTTCTTGTCCAAGTATGATATAGTTGTTAGATACAATTGCTCTGAATAGATAGTTCTTGATTTCGATGGAAACAAATAATATTTATATGAATGTTCCTAATACTTTTCACTCAATACTATCGGTGCACAAAACATGACCTTTTGGCCTGTCTTGGAGAACTTACCAGGGAGGCATCCATTCTTGTTTGCAACTTAGAGGAGAAATCAATGAATGGAAAAATTACTAAAAGGGGATTGAGCAAACTAAATTGGGAATTTGAAGAATAATCATACTCCATAATGCAAATGTTCCAATCTTCAGCTATTACAACTATATGAAAGAGAAATACTAACAAAAAGACTATGATATGTTGTTTTTGGTCCTAAATTTGTGGACCTTTCACTAAGCGCGAACCTGAGAAAGTAATTTGAACATTAAACTTGAAGACCTAGGATCCCAATAAAGTCCAAATTCATCACCAACACTAAATCTGCGACTCTTGAACAATTTGGTGCACGAAAGATAAAAGTCATCATTGTACAATTTCCTTAAGCAAACACTTCCACCTTCATACTTCTTAGGGATATTCTCCTCCGTTACATCACACACGCCAACAGGAACATTGCACCCGTTCTCCAAACTTTTGGCCTCATCCAACGTCCAGTATCGAAGAATGTACTCAAACGTCTCGAAAAATGGAATCATCAGCTTTCCTACAATAACCTCGTCACGGGTAATCTTTTTCTTGATCTGCCAGGGGTTTTCAAATCAATTTTTGGGGGAGGGTATATGTCTCTTATCTCAATTAGTTCTTGAGTCACTACATATGGAGTGTTGTTAAGTTTGCAAGCTTCTTCTTCAATGTCTGATCAAAAGCCTTTGCTTAGCCTTAAGAAGACATTCTTTTCAATTTCTTTCCATCAAAAGCTGAAGAAGAAGCTTGCAAACTTAACAACACTCCACATGTAGTGACTCGAGAACTAATTTAGATAAGAGACATATACCCTCCCCTAAAAATGGAATCATCAGCTTCCTACAATAACCTCGTCACGGGTAATCTTTTTCTTGATCTGCCAGGGGTTTTCAAATCAATTTTTGGGGGAGGGTATATGTCTCTTATCTAAATTAGTTCTCGAGTCACTACATGTGGAGTGTTGATAAGTTTGCAAGCTTCTTCTTTAGCTTTTGATGGAAAGAAATTGAAAAAAAATGTCTTCTTAAGGCTAAGCAAAGGCTTTTGATCAGACATTGAATAAATTGTTGGAAGGATACATTGAGAAAAAGAGAGAGGCAGTAACACTCTATTTATAATAGTAAAATTAGGTTTTAATTTTTATTCCAACCTTGAGCGGGAACATAGAATTCTGGGTGATATTTTTTTTTTGACCGCCTTAATTTTTATTCCAAAAAGGGTCTGTTAATAATTATTGAGTTACCTAATTATTGAGTTACCTAATTAGCCAGATTTTTATATTTAAAGTTTTTCCTTTTATATCTCTCTCTCTATTTTTTGACAGCCTCAATTTTTATTCCAATAAGGGTCCTTTAATAATTATTGAGTTACCTAATTAGCCAGATTTTTATATTTAAAGTTTTTCCTTTTATATCTCTCTCTATATTGGCAAATGTATTTTTTTCTCTTCTTCTCTCCTTAAATATTTATTCACACGAAAAATTGGATATTTGATCTTCCTCACGCTTTTTTTTTTACGTTTTGTTCAATAACTAATTTAAATTTTTTATTTTATTGGGCCAATTTATTTATAGGTTTCACAAATTTTCTTATAAAATTTATTGTAGATGCCCCCATTTTTTTTACAAATACAAAAACTAAATTATAGTATAGCCGCAAAAAAATAGTTTTAATTCACTAAAGAATGAAAGAAAAAACTAAGAGACTCAAATAATTATAATCAAAGAAGTCAAAAAATAATTTATTTATGAAAAATATTAAAACACAACTTGAACTTTACTAGAATGATCATATATACCCCACATGATTTTTAAAAAAAATTAAAGTAAAATAAATAAATTTAAAACTAATTTTTTCACTTCCATTATGTGAGCTCCTTTTGTAACGGTAGGGATATGTGAGTCATTTATATAACGGTAAGGGTATATATGAACCACTTTCATAATGAGGGTACACAAGCTCTAAATGACAAAGTTGAGGGGTATATCAGACCCTTTTACCTTTCCCAAAAAACTTTAGATAGTTATCCAAATAGAGTTATACCATGTATGATGTAGTCACTTTAGATAATTTGTGTTTGATTAATTTTCCAGCTTCATGATTTTTATCCTGGTTTTTGAACACGTGCACATGTATTTCAAGCTAATTAATAAAATCATATTGAAAATATTATAATAAGATTGTGATGAATTACATCAAATTTGAAGAGAACAAAAACAAGATCATATCCATGACGAATAATGAGCCTATTCAACCGATATTATTGTCATTACAAGGCACAATCGATGACTTTGGCCGCGTGTTGAAAAACTTACAAGACACAAAAATTGTTATCAAAAGGGAGTAAAAAATAAAGATATGTGGAATATATCAAAATACCTTTTGATCTTGTGTCTTAAAAATGTTATGTGCATGGAACATTCTTGTTATTCATTTAGAATATGTTGATGAAGTGTTTGCTCTTGTTCCCTCATTTGAGGTGTGGTTTCTACTATTATGGATATTCATTTTTTTAATGATATTCCAAGAGTTCATACTAACAAAAGATGGGAGGAAACTAGATTTGTTTCCTTCGATGTTGAAGATGGTTTAACTTATGCTGTGAAATATTGCAGACTAAACAGAGCAAGCTAAGAGTTCCCCTCGAGAATGTCTTGGCTGAACTAGCCAAACCTAGAAGGGAAGCATAAATGACTCAAGAAAAGTGTAACACCCACTAAATTTTCTAAGCTAAGTCCCGAACTGTTCTTCATTTGCGTATAAGGTCGTAACGGGTGATTCTTAAACTTTCCGTAGGTGTTAAGGTTTATTATTTAGTATGGGAATGAATTTTGATATGAATTAAGGTAACAAAAATCCTCTAGCACATGGTTGAGTTGTAAGCTTCCTTACCGATTAAGTTTTGATGTAAAGTTCTACTTAGGTAAACTTCAAACGATCATATCTCTTAGCACATAATGAATTAGGTGACCCATGACCAATCAAATTGAGTTCTTTTTCCAACTCCACCAAGTTTGCCTCATTTCGAGTTTAGAGTAAAATGTTATGAATATTTTACCAGAGACTACCACAACAGTGTTTTCTGAGTCAGTGAACTACAAAACCCTTTTATGGGTCGTAGTTTGGGGTCCAATTCCCATAGACCCATCTACGGGTCGTAGTTTGGTACCGTAGAATGAACCTTTTAGCCTTAAAACTTCAATATGAATTCTATGGATGGGATCTACGGTCTGTAGATCAAACCATAAACTGTAGATGGCCTTGTGGAAGGTTTTCGACAACTTTTTAAGTGGGATTTCTTTTGTATATTCCCATTCATAATCCTAAGCCATTATGTTTTAAATTCAATAAGGGGATTATATTCTACTAAATACTGAGTTTTCATTTATTTTCACTCTGTTATTGTTTAATGCTTTCAGATAGACTAAAGAGCCCGGCAACACAAATGTTTGTTC
This sequence comes from Solanum tuberosum, assembly GCF_000226075.1. Taxonomy (NCBI): domain Eukaryota; kingdom Viridiplantae; phylum Streptophyta; class Magnoliopsida; order Solanales; family Solanaceae; genus Solanum; species Solanum tuberosum. Next base: position 9,993 of record NW_006238995.1, on the reverse strand, counting down.
AACTGATCATTCTGAGTACAACTTCAAGTTCACTTACACAATGAGGATAAGGATCCCTTTGCTTCCTCGTCATAATGTGTGCATTATGAAGAGGCAGAAAGTTCTCTTTCTTCATTTTCCGAAATTGATGTATAAGAAATCTCATATAATTATCTTTATAAACATGACTTTTATAAACAAATAGGGTTCATGAACAACAATTTAGAATTCAATTTTTTTACATAATAGAAGTCAAAATCTCAACGGTTATGGAATTGGAACTCAGAATAAGAAAAACAACTGAATTCAGATTTCAAGAAAACAACGATAGAAATCTAAACATAACGTTTCACTGATTGAATTAAGATGTTTGAGATTTCTATCGTTGTTTTCTTGAAATCTGAATTCAGTTGTGTTTCTTATTCTGAGTTCCAATAAGAAATTTAATAGTCTCTAATCTGAAGTTTGAATATTTAAATATATCAAATCTAAAACTGAATTTATTGAAGTTTGAGAAGGACGAAAAAATAAATAAAAGTATGTTTTTGGTTATATTTTATAAATTTAAAAGGTATTTTTGATTAAATGAAAATTACAAGGATGTAACAAAAACTAAACTAAAATAATAAGGATGAATTTAATTAAGTCAAAAATACATTAAATGCCATGCATATATTTGTCTTTTTGTTTTTATATTTCACCTTGTTTTCTCCTCCATTTTCAAGAACCAAAACAACTATCTTTCTCCTTTCATCTTCACTTCGTTACAACCAAGAAAAAAAGTTGAAACAATCCATAAAACCTAAACCCATCTTCTCTAATCGTCCATTTTCATCTTCTCCGATCCGGTCATCTTCTTCTCTGTTGATAAAACCATTACAGAAAGCATAAAAATCCATCAACAAAATCCCTGTCCAGTCCCCAATTCATTTGTCTAACTCAAACTTTTGATTTCACTTCCAATTTCAGTTAAGTTCCAAATTCTAACCCTACCTTTAAATCCGATTTGATCCTGAATCATTTCCATCTCTTGCTATGAATAGAAGACGAAGTAGATCAGACAGTAAACAATCTTTAGATCAGGTATCCAATGGTTTTCTCGGTAATGTCAATGAAGAACAATCAACATTGGTTTCTTCAACTTCTTCAGGTAAAGTTAGCAAAACTCAAGTGAAAATTTCTGATTTTTCTAATAGAAATGTGATTATAAAGTGGTTAGAAGAAAAAATTTGATAAGGGGAGTTGTTCTGGATGAGATTATTTGTATAAAAAAAGAGTCAACTTCTGAGGCTTTAGTTGCGTTAACAACTGGATTTCTGTCTGACTCGTTAAAGAATGAGAAAATTGAAGCTAGGGTTGTTGGTGTAGTTGGTAGGACAGAACATTAATGTCACTATATTTTAATTAGGAATCACATTATTACAAAATGGCGTGAAAATGTATCGATTTGGGTGACAAACGAAATGTTTGGTGATGTTATACTTGAACGGTGTAGTGAGTTATTGGATTCTGCCTATAACTATTTGTTATCATACAAATATATTAATTGTGGGTTGGCGTTGACAATTAAGAATGTGATTCCAGCTGCACCAAGTAAAGATAAAGTGATTGTTATTGGGGAAGGTCTTGCTTGGTTGGCGGCTGCACGACAACTGATGTTATTTGGGTTTGAGGTTATTGTTTTGGAGGGACGAAAGAGTGCATGTGGATAGGTGTATACAACAAAGATGGAAGGAGGAAATAAGGTGGAAGTTGCTGATCTTGGAGGGAGTGTTTTCACAGGTATACACTAGGAAATCTACTTGGTCTGTTAGATCGACGGTTGTCGTATACACTTCATAAGGTGAGAGATCAATGTCCACTCTATCGTGTTGATGGAAAGGCCATAGATGAGTATTTGATAAAAAAGTGGAGGCTACTTACTTTGAAATTTTGGACAAGGCAAGTAAGGTTAGACAAGAATTATCTCAAGTTTTTTCTATTGGAGAGGGATTGAAGACTTTGCGAAAGGATTCTGGTATTGCGATAAATGTTGAGAAGATGAGCTTGTTTAACTGGCATCTGGCAAATCTGAAATATGAAAATGCAAGTTTGCTTTCACAGCTTTCCTTAGCATATTGGGACAAAGATTACCCCTATGATATGGGTGGGTATCATTGCTTCTTGTCCAGTGGAAATGAAAGATTAGTTTATGCTCTGGCTGAAAATGTGCCTATTATTTTGAAAAATTGTGTATGCCATTCGTTATGATAGAGATAGTGTGAATATGATTACCAAAGTCCAATTATTTGAGGGAGATATGGCATTGTGCACCGTTCCTCTCAGAGTTTTGAAGAGTGGTTCAATCACATTCATTCCAGAGTTGCCTTAGTAAAAGCTGGACATAATAAAAAGATTGGGTTTTGGACTATTAAATAAGGTTGCAATGTTATTCCCGTATGCGTTTTGAGACTCCAATGTTGATATATTTGGTTATGTTGCTGATGATCCTAGTTGTCGGGGGGGGGGGGGTCCGTTCTATTCTACAACTATGCAACGGTTGTTGGTGGGCCCTTTTTGTTAGTTCTAGTCGCAGGAGAAGATGCACACAAGTTTTAAAGAATGTCCCCTACTGATACAGTAACGAAAGTACTTCAAATTTTAAAAGGTAAATGATAGGTTCCACATTAACTTAGCTTTGGTAAAAATAATATTTTGGTATATTGAAAGCAAAGTTAATGTGGAACCTATCATTTACCTTTTAAAATTTGAAGTACTTTTGTTACTGCATCAGTAGGGGCCATTCTCTAAAACCTGTGTTCAGCTTCTCCTGCAACTAGAACTAACAAAAAGGGTCCACTAGCAACCGTTGCATAGTTGTAAAATAGAAAGAATTCCCCCAGACAACTAGAATCAACAACACCGTGAGCAAATATATCAACATTGGAGTCCTAAAACACAAACGGGAATAACATTGCAACCTTATTTAACAGTCCAAAACCTAATCTTTTTATTGTGTCCAGCTTTTGTTGAGGCAACTCTAGAATGACCTTATAGAACCACTCTTCAAAATCCGAGAGGAAAGGTGCACAATGCCATATCTCCCTCATATAATTGGCACCAAGTAGTCACCTTCACACTATCTCTACCACAATGAATGACATGCACAGTTTTTTTAAAAATAATATGCACATTTTCAGCCAGAGCATGAACTAATCTTCCATTTCCACCAGACAAGAAGCAGTGATCCCCTCCCATATCATAGGGGTCATCTTGGTCCAAAAATGCTAAGGAAAACTGTCAAACCTGCATTTGCATATTCCAAATTTGCCAGATGCCAGTTAAATAAGATCATCTCCTCAGTATCCATTGCAACACCAAAATCCTTTAGCAAAGTCTCCAATTCCCCTCCAAGAGAAACAACCTGAGATAATTCTTGCCTGACCTTGCTTGCCTTGTCCAAAAGTTCATTGTAAGCTGCCTCCACTTTTCTTTTTATCCAAATGCTTGTCTACGGGCTTTCCATCAGCACGATAGAGTGGACATTGGTCTCTCACCTTATGAAGTGTATACGACAACTTTCGACCCAACTGACCAAGTGGATTCCCTAGTGTACCTGTCAAAACACTCCCTCCTAAATCAGCAACTGCCACATATTCCCTTCTTCCATCTTTTTTGTATACACCCTTCCACCTGCACGTTTTCATCCCTTTAAAATAGTAACCTCAAACCCAAATAACATCAGTTGTCTTGCAGTCGCCAACCCCGCAAGACCTGGCCCAATAACAATCTCTCTGCCTTTACTTGGCTCATTTGAAATCTTGTTCTTAATCGCCAACGCCACCCCAAAATTAATATACACGTATGATAACAAATAGTTATAGGCAGAATCCAATAACCCACTACATCGTTCAGGTATAACATCACCAAACATATCCTATGTCACCTAAAATCAACACGTTTTCACGTCATTTTATAATAATGTGATTCCTAATTAAAATATAGTTACATTGTTCTATCTTGCCTACTACACTAACAACCCCAGCTTCAATTTCCTCATCTGTTAACGAGTCAGAAGGAAATCCAGTCGTTAACGCAACTAAAGCCACATAAGTTGGCTCTTTATTTAAACAAATAATCTCATCCGAAACACCTCCCCTTCTCGAATTCTTACTTCTAACCACTTTAGAATCAACATTTCTATTAGAAAAATCTAAACTTTTCACTCGGGTTTTGCTAACTTTACCTGAAGAAGATGAAGAAACCAATGCAGACGGTTCTTCATTGATATTACCGAGAAAACCACTGGATACCTGATCCAAAGACTGTTTACTACATGTCCTACCTTGTCCTCTATTCATGGGGATAGAGATGGGATGGAATTGTGTTATGAGTATAACTTAGCTGAAGGACCTATGTGAGAAGATGTCATATTCCATTTGGGACCCTGGGAAGATTCCTATATATAGAAGAGGGAAATACTCAATTAGGGTGATGCTATGAACTTGTCTCTTATTTCTTATTTTCTTAGTTTAATCTGGAACTTCCCTCCATTCTTCCTTTTTATTTCTACTTCTTCCCTTGGATGTACTCGAGCAGTTGCGTTTTGTCTCAGATGTACTCGAGCAGTTGCGTTTGGCCAAGTACTTGTGCAGGTTTGATTTTTGTCTCAGATCTATTTCCAAGCATTTCTCAGATGATAAAAGCTTCAGTCCACTGTTTGATTGCTTCCATATCAAACATTCTGCTCAACTGCTCATGATGAGGGAGAACTTTCTGCTTCTTCATAATGCGCCCAATATAAGCATCAACTGCATAAAGTCTATCTTTGCCGATATCTTCAGCCAACACCTTTTTACTTTCATCTGTATGAGGAGGAAGCAAAGCTTCAGTTGTATTCAGAATGATCAGTTGAACAAACATTTGTGTTGCCGGGCTCTTTAGTCTATCTGAAAGCATTAAACAATAACAATACAACAGCTTGTCAAGTTCCTTCAATCAGTACAATAGTTTTAAGGTCAAATTCGCATAGATGTTACATGTACTTGATGAATACATCCATGTCAATTTAGTGCTATTGGCTTCTGTGTTTTTTGTAAAATACAGTGAGATTTTTTTTAATGCTAACTGAAATCGCGCAGATACAGTATATAATTCTCCCTGTATGTGTGATCAACTGTATGTGTTTTCATCGCAGAAGCTGGATTAACTGTATGTGTATGTATGTGTTTTGAAAGCAGAAGTTGGATGTTTGTGAAAACATCAATAATTGTATGTGTGACCAACTGTATCTAAGTAGCGTCGATTTTCCAGTGCCATTTCTGGAAATGTAGCTTTCATTATAGAGGACAAAATTTGAGGAGGAGCAGTTTTTACAATTGCGATAACTAAAGCAAATGAAGAGTGTTCAAATTTGCATTTAGTTACTGCAGTAGTTTTTAGCAAAATAAGTTGTTTAATTTAAGATGAATTTGAAATTTGAATCTTAGTTATGTTGTTTAGTTGTTGAGATATATTAGAATTCTTAAATTTTAAATTATGCAAATTATGTATTTTATGTTCACTATTTAAAGCACTTAAATGCTTAATAAAATTATTGAAATCAATTGAAAGTCATTCAAAATCTAAAGAGAGACATTTTTAACCTTTTTTCGCTGCCGCATATAGTTTTAGAAAAACCAACAATATCTATACACAATCAAAAAGGCACATCTGGGTCACTCCACCTAGTCATATGAAATTGAAATATATTTGCGATGCCAATCACATGGAGAAGCTCAACAAGCCTTGCAAGAATGCATCCTGGTTTTCGAGACTCGTTCATAGAATTCCAACAATTTCTTTTGCTTCTCAAAGCCTACTAGAACACTGTTGATGCTCCTAATATGCCCCTCAACTAATATGGAGTTTTCACATAGAATACATAGGTTTTTTTTTTTTTTATATAGTCATAGAAACAATAAGTTCTTATCCAAGTATGGTATGTTTGCTAGATACAATTGCTCCGAATAGTTAGTTCTATATTCCGAAGGAAACAAATAATACAATCTTCGATGCCTTAGATTCAGCATTGAAGAACCAAGGTATCATACGATGATATTACTTGTTTGTACCTAATAACGCTAAAACATTAACTCATTATGAACGTACATAACTAACTAATGAAGCTAATTCAACTTTTAAGGTTTGACTATGTCAGTCAATATACCCATATATATTTTTATTATTATTTATGTTGTATTAAAAAATATGTATTGCATGACATGGACACATGTGCATCATGTCCAGACACTAGTCATATATATAAATCTAGTAATAGATTCATATCATATGAAAAATACTAAATAAACGCGACAATACTCATGGAATATAGACTCATAGTATGAAAATATTAAACAATGTGATAATACAGGTGACAAATAGACTCATAATATGAAACTATTAAATAATGTGACAATACACGTGACAAATAAACTCATGCACTTACTAAAATTACCCTAGTGTTCCTCTCAAAGTTGCTCGGGCTTCTTCAGCCAAAACATCTTCTTATTTTCTTTTTCAATGGAAACGAATATCATCAGCAATAAGCAAAAGATTGAAATGGAGTTAATTGAGTCAAAGGAAGCACGTGCTAGCTGCAACTTTCTCGCGAAGGAAAAAAACATTGTTTAAGATAGCGGAAGAACTTTTAACTCTGACCGGAGCAAATGTATTTGCTCTGCTCATTTCACCAAGTGGAAAACCATATTCATATGGCTCCACAAACATAGAAGAAGTAATTGAAAAAATTCTTGAATTGAAATCAGACGATCGTCATTGTGATCATGCTGACGTGGGTAAATCAAATATCTAAGGCATTTGATGATCATGTGTCTGTCACATGAAGAAGCTCAACAAGTCTTGCAAGAATGTATCTTGGCTTTCGATACTTTCGTAGAATTCCAACAATTTGGAGTTGATGCTCCTACATACGCCCCTCAATTAATATGTAGTTTTCACATAGAAAATATAGGTTTTATTTATAGTCATAGAAATGATAAGTTCTTGTCCAAGTATGATATAGTTGCTAGATACAATTGCTCTGAATAGTTAGTTCTGGATTCCAATGGAAACAAATAATCTACAAATTGTTGGGACAAAAAACTTTATATGAACGACCATGATACTTTTCGCTATCAATATTGTCGGTGCAAAAAACAAACCAGGAGGTTTTATTCTTGTTTGCAACTTAGAGGAGAAATCAATCAGTGGAAAAATTACTGCTTTGCAAAATTGCACATCTAAATTAAAAGAGCTTTATAATAACAAGGAATGAAAAAACATGTATTAAAAGGGAATTGCGCAAACTAAATTGGGAATTTGAAGAATCATCATACTCCATAATGCAAATGTTCCAATCTTCAGCTATTACAACTATATGAAAGAGAAATACTAACAAAACGACTATGGAATGTTGTTTTATGTCCTAAATTCTTGGACCTTTCACTAAGCGCGAACCTAAGAAAGTAATTTGAACATTAAACTTGAAGATCTAGGATCCCAATAAAGTCCAATTTCATTACCAACACTTAATCCGCGACTGTTGAACAATTTGATGCACGAAAGATAAAAGTCATCATTGTGCAATTTCCTTAAGAAAATACTTCCACCTTCATACTTCTTAGGGATATTCTCCTTTGTTACATCCCACACGTTAAAAGGCACATTGCACCCATTCTCCAAACTTTTGGCCGCATCCAACGTCCAGTATCGAAGAATGTACTCAAACGTCTCAAAAAATGGAATCACCAGTTTTCCTACAATAACCTCGTCACAGGTAATCTTTTTCTTGATCTGCTAGGGGTTTTTCAAATCGATTTTTGGGGGAGGATATATGTCCCTTATCTCAATTAGTTCTCGAGTCACTACATGTGGAGTGTTGTTCAGTTTGCAAGCTTCTTCTTCAGCTTTTGATGGAAAGAAATTGTAAAAGAATGTTTTCTTAAGGCTAAGCAAAGGCTTTTGATTAGACATTGAAGAAACTGCTGGAAGGATACACTAAAAAAAAGAGGCAGTAACACTGTATTTATAACAGTAAAATTAGGTTTTATTTTTTATTCCAACCTTGAGCGGGAACATAGAATTCTGGGTAATTTTTTTTTTTGACAACCTTAATTTTTATTCCAAAAATGATCTTTTAATAATTATTGAGTTACCTAATTCGCAGATTGTTATATTTAAAGTTTTTCCTTTTATATTTCTCTCTATTTTTTGACAGCCTTAATTTTAATTCTAAAAAGGGTCTTTTAATAATTATTGGATCACCTAATTAGCCAGATTTTTATATTTAAAGTTTTTCCTTTTATATCTCTTTCTACATCTCTCATTTAGATAATTATCCAAATAGAGTTATGTCAAAAAAAAAGAGGCAATAACACTCAATTTATAACTGTAAAATTATAATTCTGGAGGACAAAAAGGGTCTTTTAATAATTATTGACAAAAAAGGGTCTTTAATAATTATGGGGCTACCTAATTAGCTAGATTTTTATATTTAAATTTTTTCCTTTTATATCTCTCTATATTAGCAGACATATTTTCTTCTTCTCTCCTAAAATATATATTTCTTCCCATGGAAATTTTTTTATTTTTTTTAAAAGCAAATGTATACCACTAGATAGCGATCTAGTAGTTTATTATTAATAATAAACATAAAAAATTCTCAATAGGACTAAGTACAAGCAAGGAAGGTTATGCCTTACCATAAACCTGTGGGAAGAATATCCCACGGAAAATTGGATATTCTTGAAGCATGTTGTTTCCCAAAAAACATTAGGGTTTCTGCATCGATAATTATCCAAATAGAATTATGTCATATATGATCGATAGTCGCTTTAGATGATCTGTGTTTGATTAAGTTTCCAGTGCTAATTAGTATGATTATTTTTAAAATATTATAATAAGATTGTGATGAATCATATCGAATTTGAAGAGAATAAATACAACCTCATATCCATGATGAATAATGAGCCTATTCAATCGATATTATCATCATTGCGCAAGGCACAAAACATGACCTTTTGGCACGTGTTGGAGAACTTACCAGACACAAAAGTTGTTGCCAAAATATCCTTTATGTTGTGTCTTAAACATGTTATGTGGAACATTCTTGTTGTTCGTTTGGGATCTACTGATGAAGTGTTTGCTCTTGTTCCCTTATTAAGGTGTGGACTCAACTATTATGGATATCGATTTTTTCTATTGACATTTCAAGAGTTCATACTAACAAAATATGGGAGGAAACTAGATTTGTTTCCTTTGATGATGAAGATGGTAACTTATGCTGCGAAAAAAACAAAGTAAACACAGTAAGTTGAGAGAATGAATCAATATCTATACAACATCACTCCTGTAGCAAATTGTTGTGTGAATGAATCAATATCTATACACAATTCAAGAGGCACATCTGGGTCACTCCACCTAATCATATGAAATTGAATTATTAATGTGATGTCAGTCACATGGAGAAGCTCAACAAGCCTTGCAAGAATACATCCTAGCTTTCAAGACTCTTTCATAGAATTCCAACAATTTCTTTCGCTTTTCAAAGCCTACCGGAACACTGTAGATGCTCCTAATATGCCCCTCAACCAACATGGAGTTTTCACATAGGTCTTTTTAATTTGATAATCATAGAAACAATAATTTCTTGTCCAAGTTTGGAATGATTACTAGATACAATTGCTTCGAATAGTTAGTTCTAGATTCCAAAGGAAACAAACAATATAATCTTCGAAGCCTTAGATTCGGCATTGAAGAACCAAGGTATCATACGATAATAGTACATGTTTGTACCTAATAACGATAAAACATTAACTCATTATACACGTACATAACTAACTAATAAATAATAGCTAATTCAACTTTTAAGGTTTGACTTCTTTTTTTTAATCTAGTATTGGCCATAGCCCTTTATTCATAAATAATTCTTGAGATAAGTTTCACAAACACACCTAAATTATACCTGTTTTTTGAGTTTCATACCTAAACTATTGA
>NW_006238994.1:2067806-2114843 GCF_000226075.1 Solanum tuberosum | reverse complement strand
TATCATATTTTTTTGGTTGAAAAAATAGGTTTTACTAGCGAATGGTTGTTGGAGCCTTAGTCACCACTAAAAATCACTAATAACCTTTAGTGACAATATTTTGGGATTTTGTGGCAACTTTGTCGCCACTAAAGGTCAAATTCTTTTGTAGTGAATCTTAGTTGGCAATGCTTAGGTGGAGGGATTAGTCCCATGTGGCTTGCCACATCACTAATAATTTGGGGTGTTAACTCTTGTGGGTATTTGTGGTCTCCTAGGATAACGGCGGGGGTATTTTTGATCCCAAAATGTAATAGAGGATATAAGTGGTCTATTTCACATAGTTTAGGGGCAATTTTGACCCTTTTTCGTAGTTTAAATAGCTAAAACAAATCTCATTTGTATATTTCAATTTTTTTAATTAATTATACAAAATGGTGTTAAAATTTAGTTAACTAAATATGCGTCAATTTTTTGTGTAATTATGAAAAAGGATCCTTTAATTAAAGGTTATTGAATCTAATTAGAATACCTTACTAGATAAGTCTTTTTCTTCTTCAAGTAAAATCTCTCAACAAATCAAAATTCAAAATTCAAAATTTCATATTCTCCCTCCTAATCGTGTATATCCAAATCAATTTCAATTTCAATTTCAAATTGAACGTCTTGTATTTCACTATATCAATTTGAATTGTATAGTTATGAATTAATAACAAAAAAATGATTTTAAGTGTATTAACATTGTATATGAAGTAGTTGATTTGTATAGTTCGATTATGAGTACTTCACGATTATGATGAAAATGCATAGTGGTTTGTGTGTAGTAATTGTATATGTGTATAATTAGTATAGATCCAGATTAAGTTTATTTTTTATGTATTTGTATATGTTTCTCAATGTATTATTTATTATATAGTTTGTATATAATTTGTTATATATTTTAAGACAACAAATATGTATATTTGAGTTAATATTTTGTATTGACTTATATCAATATGTATATTTGAATAATATTCGTATTTGACTTATATTAATATATGTATATGTCATGGATTGAATTGTATGTTAGATAATTGCTATATTTAATTTTGTATAATTATTGACTTATACATTTGTGTCTTGATATTATGTAATATGTACAACTAAGGCATATAATATAATGATTATATACAAACAACCTATTTAACTTAAATATACGTATACAAATAACATAAAAAGAAAAAAGAAAAATACCTCAACATTATCTTCCTCTCGTTTGTTATTAATTATGTAGCATGTACAATTAACTAAAAGTACAACCAATTTATTATCTCATATACAACTTAAATCATACATATACAAATCGAGAAAAACTAAAACAAGGCTATACTTCAAAATCTTTTGCTTCTAGAAGACGTTTTTTATACTTTTTTTTTCCAAGAATCACCAAGTCGGAATCATTAACTCTTTTTCCTCTCCTCTTTTTTTTTTCTTTGGAGCTTTTAACACAGATTTGTTGCATCATGATGAGGTTATTGCGAAACTTAAATCTAGTCCCTTCTCTCCTATATTTGAATCAATGGCTTTAGATTTGGCAATGAAACTTACAATTCCTTCAAAATCTTGAGTTAATCCCAACGAAAATGGTGGAGATTGTTCCTCCATGATTAGAACGATGGAACCGAACGGATTCAAGATTTTGACCATGAAACAATGAAAAAATTGAAAACACTGAAAAATTATACAAATAAAAAAGATTGAAAAAACGATGGAAGTTAAGAAAAGAAGAAGAGATTACCTGGATTGGATTTGGATAATTAGGAAGTTGATTCAAAATTTGAATTTTGAACCAGTTGAGAGATTTATGGGGTAATGAGAGGATTAAGGAGAAAATTAGTGAGTGAGTTAGAGAGAAGTTATGAATAGATTTGTATAAAAGGAATAATGAGATTCTACACAATTCCATACAAATAGGTGGACCCCACATAACCATTTTCTTAAATAATACCCAATTTTATATAATTAATTAAAATTATAGTCGTTTAGCATAATTAACTACTAAATGTTAGCTTAGTTATATAATTTTTCCTAAAATTAAGTACAAATTAAACAAAATTCATTACATTAAATTTCTTATACAAAAAATAACTCATTTAAATAATAAAAAATTCCAGAAATAGCAAACATAATAGATATATATTATAAGGCTCTATAGTTATAGTTTTGATAACTGCGCTTCATAGCTATAGTTCTGTTTGCTATGGAGACTGCGGTTGTATATTTCGCGCGGGTTTGTATCGCTTGTCCGTTTGTATATTTAATTTTGCTTGCGAATATACAAATATGGTAAGTATATACAAATTTTGTATTTATACATTTAGAAATTTTTCATTACTCCGTTTGTATATCTCGCTTGCCAATATACAAACAAGGTAATCTATTGTAAAATTTTCGTAAATCGTATACAAATAGTTAGGGTAAACATATACAAATTCTGAATTTATACAATCAAGAATCAAATTATACAAAATTTTGATTTATACAATCAGACGAATTATACAAATTAAATGAATAGCAAGACTTGGGGAGACTATGACTATGAATCACAATTTTCCAAAACAATTGTTATATCGTTTAAATGATTGTTATTTTGCACAATTCTACCTTTGACAAAATAACTCACGTATTACAATAAGTGGCCACTGGCCCAATTATCTTTTGAGATTTGGCCAATCTTTTTCTCTTCCTCCTCCTCTTCATCCTTATCCTCCTCGTTCTTCTTCTTCTCATTCTCATTCTCTTCCTCCTCCTCCTCGTTCTTCTTCTTCTTCTTCTTCTTCTTCTTATCTCTCATCTTTCTCCTCCTCTTTGTGACTCGACTCAAGCTAATCATACATAATTCGATTTCCTCTTCTTCGTGTTCTATTGATCAGAAGCATCCAGCAACGCCTCACCGGTTTAGAATTTGAACACAAAATGACCATACTTAAGCAATTCTTCTTCTTTCTTAGTTGAAGTTCCCTCATCATCCTCTTCTTCCTCCTCGTCTTCTTCCTTCTCCTCTTCTTCATCCTCCTCTCCTTCTTCCTCTTCTTCTTCTTCCTCCTCATCTTCTTCTTCGTCTTCCTCTTCCTCGTCTTTTTCTTTTTCCTCTTCCTACTCTTCTACTTCTTCTTCCTACTCTTCCACTTCATCTTCTTCCTCCTCCTTTTCTTCTTCTTCTTCGTCGTCGTTTTAAAGTTGTGCGGGTCTGGGCCCAAAGCGGACAATATCACTAGCGGATTGAGACGTTACAAATGGTATCAGAGGCAATCATGTGTCAGTCTTGTCGATGTGGGCCAGAGTTCAACTGAGATTAGGCAAATCCAGGTAAGGCTGGGAAACCTCAATGTTGAGTCTAGGCAAATCTCATTCGGTGGGGAAACCCTCAGCGAGGACTCTGAGTCCATAGAGGGGATGTATGTGACGCCTCAACTTAAGATTAGAACTCCCACATCGGCAAAACACAAGAGAGCCTAACTCCACCCGCAAAAGCTAGCTCATGAGGGGAGGTTTGTCCAAGACCAGTTTCCAATCCCTTTACTGATGTGGGACTTCTTAACACTTCCCCGCACGCCCAGACCTCAACTGGAGCATGAGCACTTCTAGATAGGGGCCCAACATCGATGAACAACAACTTGGGATGAACTTGACTCTGATACCATATAAATTAGGTCTTAGACCTAACTCACACCCCAAAATCTAGCTCAAAGGAGAATTGCCCAAGTCTTATAAAGAGTCCACCCATCTCATTATCAGTGTTAAAAACCATTCAAACGGAAGACCTTCAGTGTTGCACATTGAAAAAGATATCCTGTAGCAATTACAACCAGTTCACCAAACTCACTTTGATATCTCAATGTGCCTAAGAAAATATATATTAATATCTCAAGATATATAACCATATATACATAATTTTTTTCAAAATTAACGAATACATATACATCCACACCTTTCTACACAGGTCCGCCTCTGGACCTCACCACCTTGTTACAATACTCTTTGATTCTTTTTGGCTACCATATGTCTTTTAATTTTATATGGTCATCCGATTATCAAAATTTTCACCCTATTAACTTTTTATGTACTTGTACCATCTTATATAATTAAAAGACTTAAGTCATCTCCGGCCACCTAAAGTTGTCCGCATAATTCACTTAGACACTCCAACTTATCCCTGTGTCAATTGAACACCTTATTTGTTCAAAAGTCATTCCTGTTAGACACAAAATATTGATATGGCAAAAAAACGTGTGGTTCACTTTCTTTGAGCGCGTTGAGTTATTAAAAAATAATATTTTTCCTTTTCCCCCCCTTAACTTAGGCACCTAAATTAATAAAAAAGAAAAAAAATAATTAACAAAAAAAAGGATCAGTCGTCTTCTTCCTCATCCCTACATCTATTATTCCACCATTTTCATCATTTTTCTTACACACATGCGCACACCCCACCCCACCCCACCTCTCTCTTTCTCTCACCCTCTACCATTCTTTTTTTTTCTTTTTTTTTAATGTTAATTTACGTCTCAAATATCTCGATGAAGCTCAATTTATTACATGAAAAAAATATGAATTGGTTTTTTTTGGCAAAAGTTTGTTATTATTTGTTCCAATTATAATAAATAGTTACTAATGGATAGAAGATGAAGGCAATGAGTCAAAGATTTTCATGCTATCAAAATGAAAGAGAATGAATATTTAGCTTGAGTGGATAGCAATGGTGTATTTTGTACTGTCGACGCCAATGAAAGAGGTAGAGCAATGGTTTACTGGGGTTGCCGGTGCCGACACCGGCTCCGGTGGAAGGGAAAATCAGAATTTATATTTGCCATTGTTGATTTAGAAGATTAGAAAGAAAAAAAAGGAGAGTAGTGTTCTGATAGGTGCAGGGAAGAACTTGGGTGGTTGGTAATAATGGTAACTATTAAAGATTTTTTTTTGAATCTAAACGATTTGCCATTGTTAATCTATGATAAAGAAGAATAGAAAACAAAAATGAGAAAGAGCCGGTGGGGGGCTGGTCATGGGTAGCAGGGGAAAGGTTTGGTGGGGTGGGGGAATTGTGCAGGATTACAAATTTTTATTTTATTTTTTATTATTGGAAAAAAGGACGAATTTACCCCCGAACTTTGTTAAATGGTACGTCTATGCCCTCCGTTATACTTTGGGTCCATCTCAACCCCTGCCGTCCTATTATCGGTACACATATTCCCCTTTCACTAACGTCCCCCTCATTCTGTACACGTGTATTAATCCTAATCAACTACCCATTTGACCATTATTTTCAACCCATAAATTAACGACCGGCCCCATAAACCCGACCCACAATTAAAAGATCCACCCGACCTACAACCAAATAATCCTTCATTTTTTTTGTAAGGAAATATCATTGATTCCTTGCTTATAAAAAAAAAAAAAAAAAAAACTTCATCTGGAATAAACTCAATGCATCCTTCTTAAAGTTTCAAACAACAATTAATCAACCTCTTTCAACAACACAAATAGATTGTAAGAATATTTTCAATCCTATGCAAAATTAAAATAAAAAACCTTCCAACAACAACCACAAAAATATGGTGCACTTGGTTCAATTCACTTGGCTGGAGATGAAGCTCGTTGTTGGTTTGTTGGTTTTTTCTCCGTCGTTGGAATCTATTTGTTGTTGACTGTATTGTTTACTGATTTTATCAAACTTCAATTTTGCCGGAGCTTAGAGCTCGCCATTAATGGCGGAACTCAAGAAAAATGAAAACCCAATTTAAAGCTTGAAGCTTTATCCGTCAATGATGGTAGTATTTTTAACCCGTTTCAACAACAACTAATCAATTTAAATTCAAATTTTCTTATTTTATGCAAACCCACTTTTCTTGAAGCTTTGTCCATCAATGGTGGTAGTATTTCCAACCCCTTTCAACAACGATAAATCAATTTAAATTTGAATTTTTTGTTTCTATTGAAGACTCACTTTTAAACCTGAAGTTTTGTCCATCAATGGTGGTAGTATTTCCAACCCCATTCAACAACAAATTAAAATGGGTCTCTTGTTTTTCAATGAATGCACATGCTACTGTGTCTTTGTTTTAATGAGATTTGAAAGAGCTTCAAATGAAAATGTAGTGAAGAACAATTTTGTCTTTTGCTTGATTTAAAAGGTTTTGGGTTATGTTTTAATGGAGGAGAGCTCTGTGTTTTTTTTTTTTTTTTTTTTTTTTAAATGTCATGGTGTTTTAATTTGGGTCATGGGTGGGTAAATTATGAAAAATGGGTGGATCTTTTAATTTTAGGTAAATAAACAACTAAAATCGAGTAAATGGTTGAGATGAAGCCACATGTCCGTCTATTAGTTTTAAGGGTATACACAGCCCAAAAGAGTAATTATAAGGGTATATACAACTCTAAAGTATAACGTAGGGTATTAACATACCATTTGTGATAGTTCGAGGGTATATTTGTCCTTTTTCCCTTTATTATTTAAAATATTTTTCTTCACTCATATTGAATTATATTTTAAAATATTTTTTTTGGATCCAACTGACACATGTCATTATTTAATTCGTCATAGTGTCATGTTATAGCGAGTGTATCTCACACACCTAATATTTTGGTTGATTGTCCAAAAAATGTCAAATAGATATCAATTCAAAGTACTAGAGGTGTTCAATAGATATAAGGTTTAGTTGAAGTGTTCAAGTGAAATATGCGGACAACTTTAAGGGCTATGTATGACTTAAATCTAATTAAAATAACCTATAGTGGTCTTTATACTTCTAGACTAAAAAAAAAGGAATCGCGTATAAACATAAATAAAAGCTTAAATTTATAATTTCAGCTTAAGAAACCACTTGTCAAGAGAGAGGCGAGTCAAACAACCGTTCCAGCAATCTGTACACAAAGGGACAAAAGTTGTAACATTCGCTAAAACCCATAGCGGAAAAATAAAGAGCATATTCTTCTCTTCTCTGGCGACACTTGCTCTTCTTTCGCTTTCTCCTTTTTGCTTAAACTCGCCGGCGAATTTCTCTGTTCAGGTTAAAACTCAATAAACCCAGTTTCCATTTAACTTTCTCCTTTTGGAAATTTTAGTTTAATTTATTTGCTTGACAGAAATTTTGCCGTTTAATTTTTTATTTTTGTTTTATTTTTCATACCCATTGATATGCAGTTCAATTTTATATACATTTCAGTCTTATCAAGAAAGCTTTAGTTCTTCCGTTGCTGAATTTGGTTACTCAGAGAATCTTATGCTGTTGCCACTGCTTCACAGATATCATTTGGTTTACTAGGATTTGTCTTCATTTTTTCCCCCTAATCTCGTTCCCTTTTATAGTTAAAGTTTTTCCTTTTATATGTATGCGCTGCCTTTTCCTGGAATGTCATGTAATTTTTACTGAAGGGGTTAGGGTGTATAATGAGATTTTGTTGAATGAGTAGTTTAATGATTTTGGTACATTTTCTTCCTTGCAACTGAAACTAATAGATTATGTATGCAAGAGTAACTGTTTTGCTGTGGAGTGAGAGAGGAACACCTAATGAGGAACAATTTCGAAATTTGGGGTAGTGTACAACCATATGCCGGTCACAAAGCACCTGACCCTAATGGTTTTCCCATGCCTTTTTTTTCTCTCATTGTTGGGAGGTGCTGTGTGAGGATGTTATTGTTGGTATTTTAATTTTCATGAAAGATGTGTTTCTGAAAAGAGCTTTAATGCCACATATGTGGCTTTGATTCCAAAGCAGATAGAGCAAAGGAGCTGACAGACTTTAGACCTATTAGTATGATAGATAGTATCTACAAAATTATTTCCAAGCTACTTATTGAAAGACTAAAAAGGAGATAGCTAAACTGGTGGGTGGACAACAAATGACTTTTGTAAGAAGAGGACAAATCATGGATGTTTTTTTTATTGCCAATGAATGTGTGGGCTCAAGAACTAAAAGCAAACAACCGGGCATTCTTTGGAAGTTGGATATACAGAAGGCCTATGATCATCTAACTTCTGGTTGAAGCTCTGAGGAAGATGGATTGTGGTGCTAGATGGATCAAGTTCTATATAAGCTCAGTTAAAATTTCTATTTTGGTCAATGGTTCACCAACATATTTCTTTTAATCTCAGAGAGGCTTGAGACAGGGTGAGCAACGTCCCTTTTCTTGTTCACCATTGTAATGGAAAGTCTTAATGATATGTTGAAGAAACACAAACAACTAATTGGATAAAAGGCTTCAATGTCTCTACTAGGAATGATCTAAGCCTGGAGGTATCTCACTTGCAAAATGCAAATGACACTTTGATATTTTGTGATGCTGATATTAAGCGGTTGAAAATGCTGAGGGTGATTTTTGTTCCATTTAAAACTATCTCTAGGTTACATGTCAACTGGAATAAGAGCTTCTTATACCCTATTAACGAGGTAACAAATATCAGCCTGTTGGCTGGAATACTTGGAGGAAAAATTGGTGAACTTCCCATATTATATTTGGGTATGCTGTTGGGGCCAAAGGGCAAGTCCAAGGAACTTTGGAACAATGTGTTGGAGAATGTGTAAAGAAGTTGGTGAACTGGAGGAGTCAATAGTTTTTTTTGTTTTTTTTGTTTTATGTGTGTGTGTGGAGATCGACTTTGATAAATAGAGTATTAGATGCTTTGCCAACTTACATGATGTCTGTATTCCCAATTCCTGCAAGTGTAAGGGATAGACTAGATGCTCTGAAAAGGATTTTTTGTGGCAAGGCAACTGTGACACCAAAAAAATTCATTTGGTTAAATGGGATGCTCTTACTGATATCAAGAAGGGAAGGGGCTTGGGAATTAAAAATCTGAAAATTCAAAACTACATTCTCATGATGAAGTGGATATGGAGATTTATCTCAAATAAACAGTCCCATGGAGAGATGATATTAGTAGGAAATATGGCATGGAGGATAATTAGATGACAAAGCTGGTAAACAGTCTATATGTAATTAGTGTTTGGAAATCAATTAGGCTTCTGTGGCCAAAGTTCAAAAACAACTCTAATGTTAAAGTAGGAAATGGTGAGAGTATTTCCTTTTGGGTAGATAAATGAATAGGACAAACATAAAAAACAAAGCTCAACTGTTGAAGATATTTAGGACAATCAAGGTTGGAATCTGAGCTACATGAGGATGCATAATGATTGGGAGATTGACAGGCTTTCAGATTTCTACTCTACCTTGGAACAATTCAAGGGAGTGTCCACCTCTGAAGACTATGTTCTAAGGTTTGGGAAATAGCCAAGGTACTTGCTCTGTCAAAGGTGCCTACAGAAAATACAATATTTCAAACAATCAGGTTGACTGTTGGCCTTGGAAACTGATTTGGAAGGTCAAAATCCCTTATAAAGTAGCATGTGTTACCTGGGTACTGACTAGAAATGCAGTGCTAACTCAGGATAACTTAATGAAGAGGGGCCTACAGTTGTGTGGTCAACATGCTGTGTATGTGGAGAAGAGGCAGTGACAATCAATCATTTTTTTTCACATTGCAAAATAACAAGTTAGGTGTGGAGGATTTTCATAAATTTGAAGGACTTGTGTGGTAATGCCTGGAAGTATTCTGTAGACTATGGAAATTTGGAACAGTTATAGTAGGTTAGCTACACAAACTTTCTTTACATTGCAAAATAACAAGTTAGATGTGGAGGATTTTTATAAATTTGAAAGGACTTGTGTGGTAATACCTTGAAGTATTCTGTAGACTCTGGAAAATTGGAACAGTTATAGTAGCTTAGCTACACAAAAGGGAAGATGGAAAATTTTCCCAGCTTGTATTTGGTGGACAATGTGGAAGAAAATGAACCTAAGATGCTTTGAAGATAAATGCAGCTCCACCCAGGGTATTAAGATGAAGTGCTTAGCTTTGTTTTATTTTTGGTGTAAATTACTCCCTCTGTTCCTAATTACTTGTCCACTTTTCCTTTTTTAATTGTTCCTAATTACTTGTCCATTTTGACAAATCAATAAAGGACAATTTTTTTACCTATTATACCCTCAATTAATTGCTTTGAAAATGGTAGAATTTTTTGAAATCTCAAATTTTTAATTCATCCACTTCATAATTAATAAGGGTAAAATGATAAACTCACTATGTCAATCATTGTTTTCTTAATAGGTGTGCCAATTTAAAAGTTGACAAGTAATTAGGGACAGAGAGAGTAGTATACATGGAAGATCATGAATCATTTGTAGATGTTATAGGAACATTGTGAATCTAAGGAATAGGAGACTGATCTTATTCTTTTGTAATTAACCTTGACTGCATCAAGTTTGGTGCAGCCTTATTTGGATATAAAACAGCAGTTACCTTCTCAAAATAAAACAATTGCTGATATTTTTATTCCCTTTTCTCCTCCAATCACTAATGACAAATTTATTTCTAGATCTCTTAAATGACCTTAAGATTTAGCAATAAGAAGAGGTGAATGTGTAACTGACACGTAGATCCTAGATGAAATTTGGTGAAATGAATAGCGTTTTGTAGTTAAGCTTGTGTGGAATTTATAAATGTTATTTTTTTTCCATTTTTTGGCGTTAAGATTGAGGTACTAAATATTTCTAGAGAAAACATCACATATTCACCTATATTATATGCATATTTCATTCAATTACACTGATTTAAAACAGCTGGCGGCAAGTTTTCTCTTTGACGGAGAGAGCGAGCGGCAAGAGAAGATGAAGAGGGTCTACTCAACAATATAAAACAATCATGCTTTAGATTTCACTCAAGGAAGTGGTATTTTCCTGAAGGTAAACCATGAATCAAATTATTCTCTTGGGTTTCGTTTTGTGAGTTTGAAATATGAAAATCTTTAGTTTATATACTAAACTGGGAGATCTAGTTGCTTTTGTAGATAAATAATTGAAACATTTTTTCGAAAGATACTTGAATAGAAATTCGTATGAATGCGAATACATATATTTAGTGGTGCTATTGCTAATCAATCACTGGAAAGAGTCCTTGTGGCAGCAGCACTCAAGACACTTCTGAGATAAGAGGTAGATAAGAAGGTACAATCTACCCCTTCATGGGTTTCCTCATTAAGCCTGATAATTACTTTTGGCCTTGCTCGTTAAAAAAAGATGGAAAAGTCTGATGGCTACTTTCATGATACTCTGTTAGATATTTAAATAACCTAGTTTTCATTATAATAATGTGAAATAAGATTCATGTGCAGAAATAAAATCATTAATTTGGCCTGGGCCAGATGAAAATCTCTGGTTTCTGTCCTCTAGGTGGAGATTCAGAACCTGAATACATATTTGATATATTTGTAGGTAAAGTTGTGTTCAGATTGAGTAAAACGATGTTTAAAAGTCGACATCACCAAAATCTGATGCAGTGTTAATTTAGTTTGAATTTGATTTCATTGCACAACTCTTTTCTATGATCTTCCAAGCAAACTGAGCATCACTTCTGCCTTTAACCGTGACAGACGGAGAGGCTTGTCTTATCATCAAATACCATTTCATTTTGGGATTTTGTTTTTGCTTTTATTTGTAATGAAACAGTTCTGCGCTTGTCCCTATTATGATATGAGTTTGTGGCAATTGCTTTTCCAGAAGTGTAAAAGCTCGTGTTGGCATATTATCCCAACAGCATGGATGGGAACTCCTTTTGGGTTGAAGAAGTCAAGGATCAGTTACCTGTTTCTTTGAAAAGAAAGAGAAATGTCAGGATCAAGAAACTAGAGTTTGTTGGATGGGGATCCAAACCATTGATTGAATTCCTTCAATCAATTGGTAAAGATACAAGCAGATCTTACTCTCAACAAGAGGTGTCGGCGATTGTCACTGAATATGTAAATTCGAATGGTCTTCTTAATCCACAAAAGAAAAAGAGGGTTATGTGTGATGCACGACTTCATTCCCTTTTTGGAAAGAAAGTTATACCGCGGTTAAAAATCTATGATTTGTTGGAAGTGCACTTCAGTGAGAACCATGATGAATCAGAGGATGAATCTTCTAACAGTTCAAAAGAGGAGGATGTTTTAATAGCATCTAAGGGAAGAAAAAGTACAGGGAGTCCAAAGAAAAAGGTTCCTGTTGTTCCTAAAAGCTGTTTTGCAGCTGTTATTGCTGAAAACATTAAACTTGTGTACTTGAAGAGGAGCTTAGTTCAGGATCTTCTGAAGACCCCTGAAAGTTTCGAAGATAAAATTGTGGGTAGCTTTGTGAGGGTAAAATCTGACCCAAACGATTACTTTCAGAAAAACTCCCACCAGCTTCAGCAAGTTGAAGGTATATTTTCATTGTGCACTTTTATTTTTTGAAAATCCTACAGTGACTAAATAAGATCGATGTTGCGTTGATGTTTTCCAAAATAAAAGATTTCCCTCCCTACAAGAGAGACTTGGGCAAAAAGTGTTGGAAGCAACAATCCAGCCTTTAAATGCTGATTCCCTCTGTGTTTTTGTGTTAACAAATCCGTAGTCATGGTCCCTTGCGAGCATTTCTAGTTAAACTTAGAAAGATGCGATTGCTGATTGTTTCCTAAGATGAATATGGAAGTCGTAAGTACTCAGAATTCTTTTCTATACTTAAACTGGTAAGAAAAAGGAGAAAGTAGCAAATAAGAAAGAAAACAAAATTACCAAATAACTCAAAAATTGCTGTTTCATGATTAAAATGTACGATAACATCAGATTTATTTATTTATGTAAAGTAAGTATTTGTTGTTTCCCCTTGTTTTTTGGTGTTACAAAGACATCCATTTTTATTCTTTAAGAGCTTTATTTAACAGCGATGAACTTGAAATTTTCCCATCTTTATATTTTTAAAAGAGAAAGATTGTTTTCAGAATTGTTGCTCCTCTTTACATGAGTATACAATAAGATCTCTCTATAACAGCCACCCTATAAATAACATTTCACTATAAAAGCCAAGTTCTTTTTCGGAATCGATTTTCTACATTATATTTTATCCCCTTCTATAACAGCTTTTTACCCGTAACAACAACATCCATCTTTATTAACAATATTCTTTTTGTAAAATTACTCCTCTATTATAACTAGTATCTTCTTTTATTGGTAATATAACAATCATCTTCATAGAAATAAAATCTTGAGGATTACCAAAAATAAATCTAGAGATTTTGACCAAATACTTTGAAACTTTACTAGACCACTTATGATAAAAAAATATTATGTAACACTTCCATAATTAAAAGATTTCATTCCCTTGATAATCATTATAAAGTGGTGACGAAGTGCTAACATTTAGTATAATGTATTAGTTTTTTCTAATTATTTTTTTTTGGCAACCAAATTGAAACTTTACTAGACCACTTATGATAAAAAAATATTATGTAACACTTCCATAATTAAAAGATTTCATTCCCTTGATAATCATTATAAAGTGGTGACGAAGTGCTAACATTTAGTATAATGTATTAGTTTTTTCTAATTATTTTTTTTTGGCAACCAAAGTGAATATTACCATTAACAAAGAGAAACTACTTACAATCTAAGAGCATCCAGACCTCAGTACCTCTAAAGGTATATTGAGGAATGACCTCAGCAACTCTAACTAATTACATAATTCCTGCCAAAACATTCTACATCTATGTGCTCGTTTTGTATTCTTGTACATTCCTATCCTCTCTACAATTTCTCGTGTTATTCCCTCCACTATGTTAACATGATGTATGTGTACTCCTTTAAATTGCTTCCAGTTCCTCGCTTTCCAAATGTAATATACCATTGCTCCCCATATAGCAGCCACCACTTCCTTTTTAAACTTCTTCCAGTGCTTCAACTTAATCAACTTCAGTGTATATTTTAACTCTCTTGCAGGCATAGAGACGTTGGCCCATTGTAACAGCGCAACTCTTACCTTAGTATCATATTAACACTCTACAAACAGGTGCATGTGTGTCTCCAGCATACCTTGTTGACATAAGCAGCATCTATTGTCTTCTACATTTATTCCCATATTTAGTAGCCTCTCCTTCGTGAGCAATCTGTTTTGCATTGCTAACCACATAATGATCCTCTGCCTAGGTAGTGATACAGAGTTCCAAACTAACTCTAGCTACCTCAAGTTTATCTTGACTGCCAATCAAATCACGATATCCACTTGTAATTGAATACTTCCCATTAGCTGTAAGGTTGAATTGCCCTTGTGTATACCAGTGTTGCATCTTATCTTTCAGGGAGTTTATTTTCCTCCAATACCAACTACTATCAGCTGGTGCTCTATGTGACCAAACTGTATCTGCTTTTATGTATATTCCATGCACCCATTTCATCCATAGTGATTCCTTTCTCATAGCCAATTGCCATAGAAGCTTTCCTACAGAAGCTACATTCCATTTACCACATCCTTTGATATTCAGTCCACCCTGCCTCTTTGGAAAACATACTTTCTCCCAAGAAACCAATGATACTTTCCTTTTGACCTCAGTGCTTCCCCACAAGTATTCTCTACATTTCTTATCTACCTCTTTCACTACACTTTGCGGAAGGATGAACACTGAGCCCCAAAAACTATGGATTGAAAATAAGACTGCCAGTAGCACTTGAAGTCTGCCTGCATAGGAGAGTTGTTTTCCATAAGTATGCTTGATCCTGCTAGTTATTTTCTCAACTAGCTGATGGCATTCCAGCTTACCCCACCTCTTTGATGTGAGTGGGAGTCCCAAATATCTAATGGGAAAATTTCCTTGTGTGAATCCAGTAATAGCCAGTAGTTGTTCCTTCACCTGTTCAGTCACACCTGCTAAGAATAAACTGGATTTGTCCATGTTGGCCACAAGCCCAGTGGTAGCACTGAAATGTAGTAAAAGCCTCCATAACCCTAGCAGTAGATTTGATATCTCCTTTACAAAAGATCATCAAGTCATCTGCAAAAACCAGGTGATTCAATCTAAGATTTTTACACATAGGATGAAGCTGGAAATCTGGCAAATGTGACATGCTTTTAAGTAGCCTTGAGAGGTACTCCATAACTAGTACAAAAAGTAACGGAGATACAGGGTCTCCTTGTCTCAATCCTCTTTTTCCTTCAAAATATCCATAGCCTTCCCCATTGATCTTGACTGTATACTTTGGAGTTGACACACATCATAATCCAACTGATGAATTTTGCTGGAAATCCATACCCTTGCAAAGCTTCCTCTAGGAATTCCGAACTCACCATATCATATGCCTTCCTTAGGTCTATCTTCATTTTTTTTTTAACCGAGAAATTCGTCTGTGACCCGCCTTTTGGACCAATCACAGCCTTCTAAACTCGGTGGATAATGGGCAAACATCTAGGAGTGGTTTTCCTGTTATAATGTTGTTATAATGTCTCAGCAGGTCATGACATATCAATATGTTGTGGATCATTGATCTTCCTTGTACAAAGGCTGCTTGATTGTCTGCTACTAAGTGACTTATGACTCCCTTTAGTCTTGTGCAAATCAGTTTAGAGATGCATTTGTAAATAACATTACAACATGCTATTGGCCTAAACTGACTTGCCTGCTCTGGTATCTCTACTTTTGGAATAAGTGCAATGTTAGTGGCATTCACTTGCTTCAGTAGTTGCCCATTCTGAAAGAATTCCAAGATTGCATCTGTTATGTCTCCACCTATTGTCCCCTATGCCTCTTTGAAGAAGCCACTACCATAACCATCAGGCCCAGGGCTTTTTGTTTTGTCTATCTTGAACATAGCCTGCTTGACATCATCTTCAGTGAATGGCTCAATTAGCTGCATTTGAAGGTTTATCCCAAGGACAGGTCCATTCTGCAACACTACCCCTTTTGCTTTAACTCTGGTTGTTGTTTTCTCTCCTAGTAACTTCTGATAGTAGTTCACAAAAATCTGTGCTATACTTTCTTGGTCAGTTTGCCATTGTCCACTCTCATCTTTTAGTTGAGTTATTGTCAATTTTAATCTTCTATGCTTTATCACTGAGAAAAAATACCTTGTATTGTCATCCCCTAACTTCAGCCATGTCACTTTACTTTGCTGCTGCAAATACATCTCTGCTAGGTGTGAGACATGTTTAAATTGTCTATATCTATCCCTTTCCATTTTCTGAAACTCCAGATTGAGTGGTTGATCTTGTAGCAATTTTTGGGCCTGCTTTAACATCTCTCTGTTCTGGTCTACCTTCTTCATTATGTCATTATATTGAAAATTCAATTTCTTCAGACTTCTTTTCAATAGCTTCAATTTCTTAACTACCTGTAACATTTTGCACCCTTGAATAGGCATTTCCCACCCAACTTTCACCAAGCTCTGGAACTGTGGTGCTTGACCCCATGCATTACAGTATAGAAAAGAACTTTGCTTCCTGATCCTCTCCTCTGTCAAAGTTATCTTAATTGGACAGTGATCACTCACCCCTTCAGGCAAGAAAGTAGTCTTACTTGAGGGCATATTAGTCAGCCATTCATCATTAATTAGAGCCCAATCTATTTTAGAATATACTCTTTCATCACTTCCTTTGTCACTTCAAGTATACTGATTACCTAGATAAGGTAACTCGATCAATCCACAATCTTCCACACACTTTGCAAAATCCACGACCTCTGCAAATGATACAAGATTACCTCCTAGCCTATCCCCAACATGAGGAATGGAATTGAAATCTCCAATTATTAGCCATGGTTTCCTGTGTGAGCTGTGTACTGCATGTAAAGAGACCCATAAATCCTTCCGCCTTCCTTTCTTCTCTTGTGTTGAAAGCATACACAAAAGATATTAAACAAATCAGTTTCAGTGGTACATACTCTACCTCACAAGTTACAACTTGGGCTGTCATGCTTACTGGTAATACTTTGTAATAATCTGGCTTCCAACTAACAAGAATTCTCCCATTGTAGTGATAGTCCAAGTTATGTAGGTATTGCCATCCTCCAAACATGCTTTCTGCTACCTGATCTATCCTATTCCTTTTTTAATTTTGTTTCCAGCAAGCCTACCAGTCCTACTTGTTCTTGGTTGCAAAGGAGCTTTACCTCTTTTTGCTTATTTGGCCCATTCAGGCCTCTTACATTCCAACTAAGGAGACTACCCATTTCCAGTGATTGGAATGAGGTTGCTCTCCTCATTAGTTTTTTTTTTTTTTTTTGATGACAAGGGAAACCCGCAGCCGCTACCCTTTGGGTGCGCACAGGGTAAAACCCCCGCTCCTATGCAATAGCTCGCAAACCACATAGGAGAGGTAACCCGCACTAGGCAAGCCCGGCACGACGAGCTCGACCCAGAAGGCAAACCCCTTGCTTTCGCTGGCAAGGGGTTTCGAACTTGAGACCTCCAACATGGAAGTCCCAAGTTTTCTTCTCCACTTTTGTTAGACATCCATTTGTTTGAGCTACTTGCAACACCTCTCTGTTGATGCACATGAGCCAATCTCTTTGGTGTGATCCACACTTCTGTTTTTTCTAATTTTTAATTAGTGAAATATGCATATCTTTTAAAATTTTAAATTTGAATAATTTTTTTGATCTTTTCATAACATTAAGAAATAAAGAAATTTTTTGGATAATTTTTGCTTATAACAACCAAATAATATTTTAAACATCAAATGTTATGGGTGTTTAACAACCTCCAAAAAATTGTCAGAACAAACGAGACTGTTATAGATCGGTCCGACTGTATATAATTTGTGGAAGATGGTAAGTAGGATGTGGAAAGTTGCTCCACTTGCGCTTATATGGGTTGTTTTGAGAGAAGAAATATGAGGGCTTTTGAAGGTGTAGAGAATGATTTTCGATAGTTGAGGAATAACCTCTTATCCCTTGTTTCTTTTTGGTGCACCCATGAGATTCTTTAATGTATAGAAGATTGGGTGTCGTTTGTAGAAAACCTTATCTTTTTGTAGGTTTTCTACCTTTTGGTGTACTATTTGTAAACAAGTCTTTTTTCGCCCAAACTTTAATAAAATTTATTATTTAATCAAAAAAATCTATCTTCGGTAATTTTATAAAAAAATCCCTTTTGATTTTCGTCCTTCTTTGGATAGATGTTCTCTTTTTGCATATGTTCTTAAATCCTAATATAAGTGGTTTTGTTTTTTTCCTTGTTCTCTTGGCATGCTAAAAGGAAAATACCGTCTGACCACTTTGAGGATATTTTCATTCTGGGAAGGAATTATTATGGGAACTGCCATTTGAAGTTGTTGTTGTTGTTGCCATTTGAAGTTGCCTTACTTTTTTATTTTTTTTGGTTTCTTTGATAAGTTGCCATTTGCCCTTATCGCCACCAAAGATAGTTATACATCATATTGCTGGTGGAGACGAGTTTATGTACTTTGCTGATTAAGTAGTCTAATTAATGATCACATCTTTAGGACATTTGTTGGGAAAGACTTTTTGCATTTTTTTGAGTACTTGGTTCTTTTATATTCACAGTTTGACACTCTCAACTCGAGTCCGGAGTTAAAAAAGCCACTTTTTTCCTCCAAAAAGCATAAAGGGCCACTTAATTTTTTAACCAAAAGGGACAATTCGTTGGTGAGGGAGCGAGATCCTTTATGATTTCAACAGCGGTTAATGACGTAAATACTAAGACAATCTCGCTGCACAATCAACGAGATATGTATTCTATTTTTCTTTCTTTCTCGCTGCCCAGCCAGTGAGTTTTTCCATGTTTTTTAAAGAAAATTTCGTGAGTGGCCCTTTATGCATTTTGGAGGAAAAAAATGACCCTTTTGGCTCCAGATTCCTCTCAACTTTGCCATGTCTTGAGTATATGGACATGGTTTTCTGCAAGAACTATAGTGTGGTAAAATAGCAAATGGACTAGCTAGATTTCTATCTACCCAGTGCATAGTTGTTGAACTACGTCCTCACTAACTGCCGGTGGGAGGAGTTGTTACTTCTACAATTATCATCATTATTCTACCATTGTTTAGGGAGACTGCACTTTTTTCATCACATATCCTGTGTTAGTGGAAAGGTAACTTTATAAAGTGACGGACACTTATGATTGGGATATATGTTCTGAGACTACTGTAGGTGTAGATCCACTTAAACCTTGTCTAATACCAATAATTTTGCTTGCATGACGATAAAGGAAATTTTTGTATAATCTAATTGCTTGCTTTTGTTTATTGTTCTTTAAATTGTCTCAAGATATACTTCTAAAAGAGGTTATCTCCTCCTAATGCCAATCTCTCTTCTCCTTTTCATCGTCTTTGTTCCTTGTGGAATTCTCATGAATCTCCAAGGGCAACACAAACAATTAGCTTACTCCCATGCGGGTACTGGACAACAAAAAGGAAGAAGAAAATAGCTACTCCCAAAAAATACTGTGTGCCTAATTATGAATCCTAAAATATGTAGTTTACCTGAAACTTTGATGCTCAAAGGCAATTCTGAATTATGTCTGATTTATGTTTGTGTTTCTTAGAGTGTGCATAGTTGAAGAGGACCATGAGAAAAGGGGAAACAAATGCTGTCTTTTCCATTAAGTAATATTCTCTATCCTCCTTGCTTCTTTCATTGTAAAGCTTGAATGCTTCACAGGTGTAAAAAAGGTTATGTCAGCCAGTGATGCAGCTTTTGAAATTCACCTTCAACTTTCAAATTTGATGAAAGACATTCCAATATCATCCTTATCTGATGATAATTTTTATGAGGTAAGCAACTGTTAACAGTATATATGGTCAATCATAGTGTTGGATGGCTCTGATTCGAAATTACTCCATTCTCTGCCCCCTCTTGGGATGGATTATGGCAATTCTGAGACTGACTTTGGCAAAACATCTGAGTGGTTTTTAATTTTCACAAAAAAGAAAAAATGATTTCTTGAAAATATATTCTATTCAAAGGTCGAGAAATGCACCAGAGGATGCTTAATAATTGATCAAAACTAGGAATATACATGTTTTAAATTTATTATTATTATTATTATTATTATTTTTCATCTTTTCGAAAATGGTGGTGTCCATGCCATTTTATGTGCACCTAACATTGTCATC
This sequence comes from Solanum tuberosum, assembly GCF_000226075.1. NCBI lineage: Eukaryota > Viridiplantae > Streptophyta > Magnoliopsida > Solanales > Solanaceae > Solanum > Solanum tuberosum. The sequence goes on along the minus strand of NW_006238994.1, from coordinate 2,094,916 downwards.
AAAAAAATGTGCACCTAACATATGCCATCACGTAACTGCCATCTCCCACTAGCATAGGTACCGGGTTAACTGGTCCCTGTGATATTGTCTCACTTCATTGACCGTTAGGTCACACACCCTTGAGTGCGGTAACTTGCGTTTTATTGATAAAGCTACTTCTGATTGTGTGGACTACCTAGGTACTTGGTGTGAGAAACTCCTTGTCACTATTTAGCTATACTAAATATGCTACTACTATAAGTACTTCATTTAGCATGGACATATTTCATATTTGTAGAACTGCTTGATGTTTTTGGATCGAGTGTATTTGTCAATTTCTTTCAACACAGCAGCTTTGGTATATAGAGTAGCCTTTCTCTCCTGTATGGTGTTAGTCAATAGATTTGCTAACTTAAACAAGATTGGTGGGCTCCTGTTTTCTTATATGACTAATTTCTTATGACTACATACCTAAATATACCCGTGTCTCAAAATATTTATCATATTTCACTTCTTGAGAATTTAACATAATAATGTTTGACCAAGATATTACTGTAGATAGCTTTGTAAGTTTACTTATTTGTATATAGTTTCTGAAGTTTTAAATGTTATTATTCAAAGGGAAATTAATCTCTGTTATGTAAAAAGTGGTATAGTTTGGCTCTGATACGAGAACAAATGCAACTAGAGGGGAAGGATTGTATCGGATGTATATGTATATTGTGTGGGTGTATCCTTGCGTGTATTCACACAAGCAATCCATCATCATATAGTGGATGTCAATCTACTGCAACACTTCTCCTTTATCCTGACTCATTTATATACACACACACAAAAAAAAAATGTCTAAAATTTGTTTGTGCAAATGTCAAAAACTTTTCTTCTGTGTGAACACTTGCTATATACCATTATATTTCTGCTTCATTTGTTCAATACTATATATGTTTCCTCTTTCATAAGAATTTCTCGTTTTCTTGACAGGAAGAATGTGAGGATTTGCGTGAAAGAATAAAAGCTGGTTTGCTCAAGAGGCCTACTGTTGTAAGATATCTAAAGCACCAGCAAGTCTATCATTCTACAGTTTATCTTGATAACCGAGAAATCCCCGAGGGCAATGGCGCATGGTTTAAAACTCGGTGGATAATGGGCCTACCCACTACCGTTCTCCTCTCAAATCGAACCCTCCTGTCCTTTTATATTTTCTTCTTCCTTTGTTTTGCATCTCCTATTTTCATTTGCTTGTGACGTCCCTTTCCTGTCAAAGGTGATACATTACTTTCCTACCATCATTCTTGATTTCTCTTCTTTCTTCACTTCTGCTATGCTCGAAATCTGATTATTACTTTGACGTTACTGGAATCAAGAATTATTGCATACAGACGAAGCTGATTATCTTAAGTCATGTTTGCATATCTCTTTTTTTTTTCTTGGTGCAATTTTCCTTGATTTGATAACAAAGGAATCTCTACAAGGTTTTTTAAGCTGTAGCCAACTGATTATGGATATTTTGTCAATCCTGTATTTGGTAGAGAATCTAGTGAGACTTGTAAAAAGATTCTGCTTCTTCCCTCTGAGGTGGATATTGTTGATTCCTAAGGAAAGGATGAAATACACAATTTGTGAAAAAAAATTCTTCATGAAAACTTCAGGTTTTCTTTGCTATTGATATTGTAGACCTTCCGAGGAAATGATCACTTGGACAACTTATATATAAATGAAAAGACATGGAAAAGAACTGTGTATAATATTGTCTTGAGTAGGCGTATCTCTTCAAATTGACGAGCTTTGCTCTTTTCTTTAACAAATTAATAGCTTCGATCTTAGTGTCTGACCTCTACTGTGTCATTTCAGCTTCATACCACTGCTGTTGTAATTATGTGGCAAAAACAAACATTCCAATATTAACTTCTTCTTTTTTCCTTCTAAATTATTTTTCTGTAGACTGCTGTATTGGAAATTGTCAGTTACTGTATTCTTCTAGATTTTGACACTCTCTCAATGATTTATTACTCTGAATAACTTTGGTGTGAATATTCAGCTTGGATTTTGCATGGTCTCAGAGTTGAACTATGTTAATACTTAATAATCTGGTCCTATTCTTTCTTCTTATGAATGCTTTTATTTATGTGGGAAAGGAGTAAATCTTAAGTTCTCTTGACTTGTTAGTACTATAGGTTGAGATTTACTTCCATTTTGAGTTATGTTGAGTACATTGTAACTTTCTTCTTCAGATTGGTAATGTATGGCCTTTTTTTCTTTAACTTCATAACTTTGTTTTCAAGTTGGCAATTGATTTACCCACTTCTTGGCAGTTGGAGCTTGAGTCAAAAGCACAAGTTCTGCACAAGGATATCACTAAGCATGTAAGTTTGAATTCTCCACCGAGTCTCTTTGTCTGGTTGTCCTTGTCAACTGCATTTTGTTTGAGCTGGAAGTTATTTTCTCAAAGAAATGGTTTGTGAAAATCCAGCTACACTATGCTTATTATATGCAACTTTCAACCCTTTTTTCCTGGCTAGATGTTTGACCTTAATATAAATTGATGATGTCAATAATACTGTGTATATGTTAAAGACCATACTCCAGTTGGAAGACTCAGAAATGTGAAATGTGAGTGACTGAGAGGGAAGTTGTTCACAACTCTGGTGTACATTGTTATAGGAGTTATTATTATTTTTGGTACATTGTTATAGGAGTTATGTCTTCAGATAAAGCTGTATAGAAGATGAACTAACAATATCACTCAAAATATTTTATAGAAATCAATCGATAATAGTGAACTGTATTCAGAAAGTGTTTGTAGGTGTATAGGCTACATGTTCAGAACACCTATTCATAGAGGGAAGCTGTTGAATGTAATTATGTAATACCTAACGAAGGATTAGGAGATCATTCCATAATTAATGAATCAACAATAGTAAATCATTTTGGTTGTGGTTTGTGGAGGAATATCATGAAGGCATGGGAGTATTTTTTTTGGGAAAATATCTCATTCAAGGTCAAGACAGAGATAGAATAAATTTTTGGGGACATATTATTGAGATGATATTCAGAGATTGTACAGAATAACTTGTCAAAGAGTACAACTAATTAGGGGGTGGAGAGACTTTTTGGACTTGAGATTTAGAAGGGAATTTCAAGATTGGGAAGTGACTGAGTTTCAAAGATTGCTATCTAGATAACAACAAAGTTATTGAAAAAGGCAAGTGAACAATTAAGTGATTGAGACAAACGGCAAATGGATATTTAGATTGAGGGGACAACCAGGCATATAGGATTGCGTTTAAAGTCAAAGAAGGAGTACATAGCATGACTGATTTCAATTACCACGGTTTGGGACCAGCTGCCAATGTAACAATACAAAGAGATTGAGAATATCAAATACTCCCCTTAGCCGCCTTTGAAAAAAAAGGAACTTGCTAGGCCTTCAGAACAAAGGCGATTTCATTTTAGATGACCCTTTCCGATCAAACATAGTGTTTAAGAAATAAAAGAAGGCTTTGAAACATATGGTCTTAAACATGCCTTAGCATTTTGCGTGGCTATGAAACTTGAATACTGATGGTCTTAAACATGCCATAACATTTGTGTGGCTATAAAAGATTGTCATTAAGGGCAAAAGAGAAGACTAAGAAACATAAGCCACAGGATTACTAGTTTGAAAAACATATGCAATTGTGGGTATGCCTGTTTACACACCTCGTTGTACTTGAGCAACTCATTAAAATCAAATAAGGAAATTATTTGATTGTTTCTTATAAAAAAAAGGAAATTATTCAATTGTTTGAATCACTCAAACCTATTTTCTGATGATTAATATGCTCAATTCCAAATGGTATCATGTGACAAGTAATAAAAAGTTCTAGATGTAGTCTCGAGAAAGAGTAGAAAGGATAGCTTGAATATGCTGTTGCTGCTGGAACAACTTACCAGAAAGGTCACATTAGTATTACAAAGAAAATGGCTTTAATCATTGCAAGATAAATTTGGAGAATTCCTAAGAGGACGACTTGATACGACTCTGCAAAAGTCAAAAGAGTTCATCATTGCCACGGTAAAACAATAAAAACTGTGCAGAAATTAGATTCCCACTCCTGGTAACACTATTTCGGTGACCAAAACGATAAAGATATTGATGGGTCAACTATATTGATAGGCGACCCTCGAGAGGAAAGATTTATGTTGGAAAAGGCTGGAAAATTCACTTAGGTGCCAATGCCTGTAGAGGCTTTTTGATATACCTAACAATTCGAATAATTTCATTCAAAGGACTCCCAAAGAACTTGGATAAACTTGCTAATAATACTGTCATCAAATGAGATGTCTAGTCATGTCATCATGAGATAATTGAGCTTGCCAACCAATGTTCGATAATAACCTGTTCGAGAAGAAGCTCAACATTCAGTTCACAGGATTAATATTTATTGGTTTTGCAATTCAGCATACCAATTTCTTCTAATACATCAAAAGTGTACTATCTTTAGGACATGAAAGTTCCACAACCATGTTGAGAATTATTATTGGACTGACTACCCTTTCGAGCAACTATTAGGAAACTGCATGAAGGAGACAGGCTCTCATCTGGTGAAGGATGTGAATTCGACCCAGTGTGTTGCTGCCTTGCTGGTGGGAATATTAAATTAGGAGCAGTGGCTGTGGGAAAGAACGTAGGAGAGATACTGATAGGATTCTTGGGAGGTGGTTTAGGTCAGAGAAATTTTCTTCATAAACTATGATGTTGTCTATTTTCCAATTCAGCTTCCTATTTATCTGTTCTCTTATTTTTCTTTTCACCACATGAGATCAGTTTTAGAGGTAGGTACACAGCGATATCATCTTTTTCACGAGAAGCTATGGCATTGAAAATCCCTACTTTAGCAAGTTCACTTATTGAACCATAGAAGAAAATTTTGTCTGAATGAATTAATTACCTTTGACAATTGAAAAAATGCTTAGTGAGGTGAGCTTAAATGGAGTAACATGGTTGGTGAGAATTCATATACCCAACCTCAACTTGTTTGGGACTGAGGTGTAGTTGTTCTAAATGAAATCGACCTCGACTCTAACTTACCCTCGGAATCTGGCTCATGAGATGATGATTGTCCATAAGCATATAAGGAGACATTGTTCAATCAATGTAGGACACTTAACCCTTTCACACACTTGGAGTTGGATATTTGATGCGTGGACAATATAATAGACTTTGCGTGAAAGGGTAAATCAAGAACAGGGATGGATCTAGCTCTGATTCCGTGTCAAGAAAAAAGACTTTGCACATAGTTCAATCCCAAAAGCTAGCTCATAAGGTCAGAATTACCCAAGCTCATATAAAGAGACCATCCCGTTCTCTCAAATAATGTGGAACACTAAACATTTAGTATCATAGATGAATGTGTTAAATAAGTGCTTCTGAATTGATCTCATCTGTTAAGAATTTTCATTTTTCTTTGTTGATTAATAACCTTATCATCAAGTAAAATAAATATCATTTCACATGCAACCATGTTTAAAATGTGCCCCGGTGGTATTTGAACTTTTGCCAGAAGCATGCGGACTTGTACTTGTTATTCTTCCGAAGGATGTTGCATGATTTGTTACTCACGTAGTTGCGTGTTATTGTATACAGATTTGCAACTATGTTGTTCATCACCATTCATTTCCATGTGTATCTAATTTTTACTCTTATCTCATGTTTTGATTTGGCTACAGTGGATTGAGAGAGAAGTTGTGTTGTTACAAAAGCACATTGATCATGCTAATGAAAAGGGATGGCGCAAACAATATCCTTTCATATGTCTTAAGGTTCTGCTATTAAAATATTTGCATCTTCTAGTGGTTGCAAGGCAAAACCTGCTCTTTAATGCAGCAATTTCCATCCCTGCATAAGAAAAGCAACAGTTGGTAATTGTCGTCTGCAGATTATATGTTGGTAATCCTACTTCGCCTTGTGGTAGACAAACACATGGTATATAAGTGGGAAGGGTAGAGGGGGACATCATTCACTGAGTTCTGAACTGTGCACCACTGGCCCTCGAGGATTTCTTGGATATTAGTTTATGTTAGTCGGTATTGGTTTATAGTACTTCTGATTATTCTGGATTAGTTAATTTGTTTGTGCAGTTGGAGGAAAAACAATTCATGTAGCGAAATAGGTCAAAGTAGTTCGAGACAGAAGTCACAGTAGGTTAAATATGAATAAATTTGTTGAGATAAACCTCAAAATTTTGCTCAAGTAATGAGAATTGTCGAAGACCTTTCAAAGAGGGTACAACCCATATAGGCCCATGTAGATTCTGACTCCCCTTCCCTGCACACTCAAGACTGAATATCTAGAAGATGCACTAATATAACATAGGGGGCCCAACATTGGGTAGTCCAACATCAAGGATACGTCCGACTTTGATACCACGTTGAGAAAATGATTGTTGGGCTTGACTCAACCACAAAAGTTAGTTCAAGTTAGGAAGATTGTTCAAAACTATACAAGGCGATTATATATACACTTAACCGCCATGGGGTCTTAACAATGTTAAGTATAAATAGACAGTAGTAGTACTCCTGAGGTGATTGAGTCAATTTGCTCGACACATCTCTTTCTGGTTCTTACTTTAGAATAACTCCTTCAATTATTCTTTACATGGGGAATATTTTAAGTTCATGTGTTTGCATGTTTCTAAAACTCTGGATAGTTATTATTGCATGTATAGAGTATTAATGACAATACATCCTGTTTAATGGAAAGCCCCTATTAGTATGCTTTCATTGAGAAAGTTATCCAAGTTTCCTTTGGTTCATATTTGTTCTTTGCTGGATTGCTTCAATATCGCTTCTGTATGCTAGTTTTCAGGCAAAGTTTACAAAATTATGTCTCTCTGGTTGTTGGGACTTCAATGTAAAAACTAAAAGCCTGTTTTACTTGTTGATCCTGGTGATGAATCTAAGTGTCTCCTTGACCTACTTTAGAGTTACACTGTTTGAGTTTCTGGAGAGGAAGCAGCTGCTACACACAAAAAAAGAACAGGATAGACTCTTTTCCGTGATACCAAACGTTGTAGCTGAGGAATTAGAGCCTGAAGTTAAAACTGTTGATGCCCTAGAAGAAAATGTAGTGGAGCAAGAAAGAGAAAATGGTTGTTCACCAAAGTCAACTGCTAATGGAGCTACTGACATTTCTGGTGCAGGTGAGCTCTAACATCCTCTCTGCCACAGAACTTCACGGTTTCTAAAAGCTTATTCAGTTAAACCTTCCCTTTTTGTTTTACTTTTTGGAGTTTAGCCATTTTTCTAGAAGCATTTGGATGTGCAATATGTACAAAACTTTCTTACTACCTCATCTGTCAGTCTGAAAGCTTAATAAGTTTGGACTCAAATAAGTTATTTTGAGATTGATTCCTGAAACAATAGTTTTAATCTGAACAGAGTTCGAGAGAGCCATTTTTTATTGTTTTGACTAGGGTTGGGGATGGGGCAGTAAATGGAGATCGTTTCAGTGGAAGGGAAAGGAATGAAAGGGAATGACAGGTTAAAATAGCTTGAGTAATGGAAAAACCAAACTAATTGACTGTCGAACTGGCAGACAACTTTCGTACGGGCTGAAGTTAGTAGTGACTTTTCTTTCCTCAGGAATCAGTTATTGTTTGGAATCTTGAAATGCTATACCACTACTTTTTCCCCTGGAGTTAAAAAAGTTCGAATTGTCCTGATGGTTGAGATAGGTTTGTGCTTTTGACAATTGTAATTGGAAAAGAAAATGATCTTTAGTTGTGGTAGATATACAAGAGACCATTGAAGATGTCTAATTTGCTTTGAGGCACCAGTTGAGTTAATGTGAGCAGATACCTCTGTCGTCTACTCCTTCCATTCCAAAATAAATGGTGTTTTCACCTTTTTATTTTGTTTCAAAATAAGTGGTGTTTCACAAAATCAATAAGGCATTAATTCTTCTTCCAATTTTACCCTTATTAAATAAATGAAATTTTACATAACCAAGAAACCATTAAAGAGCTACTTTTTTTTTTTAAGGATAAAGAGCTACTTCTTTTAAAGGCATTTGATTAAGGGTAAGTTGGTAATAACACTTCTAACTTTCTAGGAGTGTGTAGTTTTCTTAAGGAGTATGCCCAAGCTAAAAACAATATTTATTTTGAAACGGGGGGAGTAACGTATTTGGGGTTGCCTACCAGATATTTTTGATTTGGCAAGAGAAGTTGGTGAAAGTAAAGGTGGCTGTAATGTGTTAGGGACAAAGGTGGTAGCAAAAAGGATTCTTATGTTCTTTTTCCTTTAGTGTTCCTCGTCTATAATCTTTCCAACCTATAATGTGCATATGATAAGGAAGGCGGGACATATCAGATCAATGATTTCTACCGAGTGACCAGCAGCGCCAAAGAGAACAAATATTGGAGCTGTCAGTTGCCAGCAGAATTGATTAGATTATATGATGCAGTGCATTGTATATCTTTGCAAAACTCCTATGAGAAAAAGTTCCAGTAGACAAATTAGCTGATTCTTTTTTAGTAATATGCCAAACTTCTACTTGGTTATTCTGTCCCTGTCCTAAATGATCGATGAACCTGCCCAAAATTGCTAGTGTGAATTTCCCTTTTGTCTCTTTATGCATAGAATGCTGACCAGTAGGTGTCCCAAAAGACTTTTCATACTCTAGTATTCAATTACTTCTTTAAAGCCAGTCCAGGTCTCCAACCCATCGCCAGAAGCTCTCTGCTGGGTCTTTTTTACCTCTCAAAGTGGGACTTAGACAAGCAAGGCCATGCCAGTTTGTGTTGGGGGAATTTATCTGCCTTCCCCAACGCTTGGTGATGCCTTCTGCTGAAGACATAATTAGAATTAAGAAGTGCCCTCTCTTTAGATGAGGCGGTCACACAATTCAACAGTTTCTCAAAATAACATTCTTCCAGCATCAAATTGTTCGATTTAATACTATTTCTGCCTCTTGAAAATTTGATATTTATGTTAGTCAATTCAAATCGTTGAATCTTGGTCTTGATGGGTAAGTTTAGTATTTAGTTTTGAGTATGCGAGGTTCGCAAACTGGATGTTATGCTTATTTTAGTCATCTTTTGCTATATCAAATTTGCTAGTCCTTTTTCACTTGTATACTATGCTTGCATGTTGTGAGGGTAGGGCTAAATCTTTTCTGTAATTATAGGTAGCTATTCTACATTTTTATTTTTCTTTAGTTATATTGTTTCCTGCAATCTGATTAAGCACAATACTTTGCTCAGTCAATATCTGACATGATTTTTTATACTTTCCCCAAGTGTGACTGTATTTTATTGTCAGGAGATACCATGATCCCATCTAATAGGATTTTCGTAAATGGAGATGCATTCACTGCTGATGAAAATGGTAATTTCTTCTTCCCCTGGGTTTTTGAAATTAAGCGTCTTTTTCTTAGAAAAGCGTCCTCATCAACTCTCTAGCTTTCAAGCTCACCTCACCTTGCTTAACACCCTGTGGACGTTTTCACGAAGGCCTAAGTCGACTAGCCCGGATGGCTGATTCATAAGGATTTAAGCTTTGGTCAGTTGATCGACCGGTTACCCCAAGTAATTGACCCATAAGCTTGGGGGGAATCGAAAACTATTTGATTTTTTCTAAAATGGTACTCTCCCTTGATTTCCACAACAATGTTTGCTTATGGAACCCCTCAGAGGAGGATAGAATAAGGAATTGACTGCTCTAAAAAGGAGAAAAAACTATTTCATTTGTATCTGGCACTACTTTACTTGGACAGCTTCAAGAAGACTCCCTGTCTTGGGAGCTAATTCAAATGTGACAGGGATGAAAGCAAGGCCGAGAGGGAGAATCTTAGGACTTCAATAAAGTTAAGGTTTCTCTCCTAGTATTCCATTCTGTTCCCCTCTCGGTCTTGTTTCCGTTCCTGTCTCATTTGAAATAGCCCAAAGGCCTGGAGTCTGCTCGAAGCTGTCTAATTCTTGTAAGGCTCTATTTCTATATACAGTCATGGTATGGAGGGAGGATTTCGTAGCAAGTGAGGGCCTAGCGCAAAAGGTTGCTTTACTAAGTCAATCACCTAGTTAAAGAACCTCCCATCAGTTGAAACTCTTTATCCAGTCAATGAAGATCCCGAAACGGAGTCCCTAATACAGTATAGTTATGATCGAACAATAGCGCAGATAAGATCAGACTGAATGTGTGATGTGTGGAGGATTTGGTCCTGGTTCTCTTCTGTCCCATTCCTTCAATCAAAGAACAATCCATGATGAGGGATACTGCCAACATACATAGTCAGAGTCTTCCCTACGTGCCTAACATCCACTCTTCTAGTTGACAGCTTCGCAACGATGAGAGAAGGATCACTATACTTTGCTCAGTCAATATCTGACATATGATTTCTTATACTTTACCCAAGTGTGACTGTATTTTATTTTCAGGAGATATCATGGTCCCATCCGATAGGAGGTTTGTAAGTGGAGATGCATCCATTGCTAATGGAAATGGTGATTCCTTCTTTCCCTGGTTTTTGAAATTAAGTGCCTTTAGTTTTGTTTCTAATTTTGTTGATTGAGACCAGAGTAACTTGAGTTTTGGGTTTAAAAAGCCTGAAGTCTGGCAAGGTTCGTAACATTTATATTTAGTGATCAAAAGGTGACAAATATTATGGTGTGATACATCTTCAAGGTATAAAAAAGAAGGAAACATATTTGCGAACTCGAATTTGCCTGTCAATGAAGTACATGCACTAGAAAAAAAGCCTTGGTACCATGAAGTTCCAATTATGGAACCTAATAATGTAATATTAATAACTTAATAAACATGTTGGGTTACACATGGTCCTCTAATTGGTTTCTGAAATAACACAGATCAACAAGCAGACATGATTCAAGAACAAAGAGATTCTACCATTTCTGCAAGAGTTGAAAGAGGTGAAGAAATGCAGGTCGTGGCCTCTGGAGAAGATGTCGTCACACATCAAGTACAGGTCCAGGCAACTCAAACTGAGGTAATTGAATTGAGCGATGATGATCCAGATGTTGAGGACCAAAGATATGGAAATCAGTCTACTGATGTGATGAACCCTGATGTCGCAATTTGGCACTATGTGGATCCTCGTGGTATCATACAAGGTCCTTTTTCTTTGGCATTGTTGAAATACTGGAGTGATGCTGGTTACTACTTCGGGCCTGGCTTCAATGTGTGGAAGGTTGACCAAAGCCCACAAGAAGCTGTCTTGTTGGTTGATTTGCTTCGCCATTTTTTCCCCATCCAATGAAGCATCACATGTCGCGTTCTAACACCAGTTCTAGGTTGGCAATCTCTGAACTTCCGCAAAAAGTTGTTTCAGAGTTGTCAATCATGGTTGCCGAGTTATAAAAAAAGGTTCTTTGGCTTCTTTAATGTCTTTATTCTATGATCATTGATCCATAGTAGACTAAGATACATATTTCTCATGGCTCAATCCTTGCAGCCATTGCTGCATTTTATGTTTGCAAGTACTGTTACTAGTCAATTTAACTTCTTATTGAGGTGACCCTTTAGAGTTTAGTACAAGAATAGATGCTTTGTAATGTGAAGTGATGAACAGAGTGAATTTTCTGTTACCAGTCAATAATGTGACCTTTTAGCAGCTAGCACAACAAAATGCTCTTACAGATGAAAATTTTGTTGCCAATCACTTTTAGTTCTCATCAACTTTTGACACGAACTGTTGCATTCATTAGTCAATGACTGGTTTTGGGTGGAAGCTTTTTTAACATTGAGGGAATTTATATTTGGGAAAACTACACAAATTGGATCCATGGCCGAAATATTTTACGCGACTGCCCCCTTTTTTATTTGTTGAACCGTTGCTTCTTCATCCTAATAGTAATTGAGCAGTCTTTTCACTAAAATACTATTTGTTCCTCCTTGATGCTATCAGAATATATATATATATATCACATACACACGCTAATGGTATCAAGGAGTAACTGAGTAGTGTTTTCAATTGCTTCTTTCTCTTTGATACCATGGAGTGTATATATATATTGATGGTATCAAGCAGTAAACGCACATTAGTAGTTAAAAACAGGGTTATGAAAGTAAAGTGTTAGTCACTTGTTTCTGTACAAATGTTCTTTTCCCATATTTTACATCAATATTTTGTTACCACATTCTCTCTAATTTAAAGATTCATACTACTCTAAAACTGTTTTTTTCTAGTTGTAAAAATGTTTTATAAATGGTTTTCATGTTTTTCATTTTACAATTTGCACCGAAAATGTCAGCAACTTTTTTCTTTTTTTTTTTTAAAGAAAATGCTTCATAAATAAAAAAGAAATTGCAAGCTGAATAATTCTTTTGTGCTGTATTTGCTTTTCAGCTGTAAAATTGGTGAATAAATGCTAAGGGTCTATCGGAAATAGTTTTCTATCCAACAAAAATAGGATCTCTACATAGTAAAAAAAGAACATGTGAGCACGGTATGAATATAATTTAAAAGATGAAAGCAAATTTAGACACCAAGGAAAGTGGGTATAAATCAATATTAGTAATCATATTTTACTGTATACAATTGTAATTAAGAAAAAAATAAAAATAAACCAACATATTGCTAAAAGACTTGACCCTTTATAGTGGGAATAGAACTTAAAATCTATCACTAGGGTCTCTCCACCTTATCACTTACATATAGGTGTAAGATTTTAATTAAAATATAGCTTTGTGAGGGATAGCTCATTGTTTGCATTTCATTGGCCAATCTATAAAGTCATTGACATTAATCTAAAACATTGAGCATCTTTTTATGAAATAAGACATGACAAAATGATTGGACTAAGCAAAAAAGTTGCAACTTTTTGGAATACTTAAAAAGTCTATGGGACTTTAAATTATTTCATTAAAAAAGTGGAGCCTTTTCTAACGAGATAATTACAGTTTAATGTTTTTGAATGATCTGATATATAAACTGTCACGAATATATATAGTTTATATATTTAAGTATAAATAAGTATAATTAGTGTAAAACTTTATATATTTAAACTAGCATTCGTTATTAAACAAAAATTTAAAAAAAATAGATTAATTTTTCTTTTAATTAAGTTAAGTACTTCCTATAAGAGTCTACTAAAAAAAGAATCTTTCTTGGTTTCATGGAATTGGGTATTTTAGATAACAAATCACTTTCAATCCTATCTATGTCATGCTCAAATTATGACACTCAACTAACTTATAATTTTCATCCCCAATAATGAAACAAAATATCTTTATTTATTTATTTTGTTTTGCTTTACGACAATAATAAATAACCAATATTACTAAGTGGGTTTCATGTGACATTTGCATGTATCTAATTTAGCTTTTTTAATCTTATTATTATATGAATGTCCATAGCACTAGTTTCATATCTCCTTTTTTGCAATATCTTATCCGATGTTGCACTAAATGAAGAATCTTGTAACTAAAATCGAAAAGAGAAAATTAGATCGGTAAACAAAGCATTTCGTGTTCACTTATGATTGGGAAAAAAGTTGCATCTCAAAAATTTGAATAAGAAATATTAGCATGAGCATTGTTTTCTCTTTTCCCTTGTCCTATACCTTTCATAAGGTTTTGCTTGGGAATATATATATGCAAGTCCAAATCAAGATAAAGAAAAGGAAAAGGATTGATGAAATCGAACCTTAGTCCTTTAAATTATAATATAACCGTTTTGTAAGTGAAACTTTAGCTTAATTTAGGTAGAATTCATAGTGGGGTAGTTAAGGCATTATCATCGGAGGAGGTAATGGGATGATTGAGATCATTTTATTCTTAATTAGAGATTTCAGATTTGAACTTTGAGAATCGAGTGCTTCTTAACAGAAAGCTCGTTCCTTTTCATAGTGAATCTATCCAACACAAATTTAAATTAGGCGGACTTTCTGAACTTTAAATATTAAAAAAAAGTGATGGCATTAACTTGGAACAAAATACGGGAAATTGACATAAATATCCGTTAATTTGTTTTAAAAAATATATGTTATATATATTAGCTAACAAATATAAATATTTTTAGCCGAGCTTCCAAGTGGTAATTTCTCAAAAGAAATATCAAAGAATTGACACCCAGTCACAAAAAATAATACATAAAAAAAATAACACGTTTGATTCCATTATTTGTTACGCCGTTGTTAGGTGAATTCATAATTTTTACTTTATGACTTCAACCTTAAAGATTTTTAAAAAATTTATCATTCTCCAAGTTAATCAATTCATATCTATTACTTAAATTTTCAAAACTTTTTATACATAATTATATTTTACATCAAAATTACCGATTCAGATAAACCTGTTACCTTTGAAGTGCATCCACCCCATTGTACATTGTTAATGCAAAAAATAAGTAGATGGTCCCTGACACTTTAAACACTTTACTTTATTCCACCGATGATTTGTCTTGTCGTAATGACATTGATCAACTATTTAAATTTAATAAATATATTATATTATTAGCTACTTTAATTAATCATATAAAAATTCTAACCAATGATTTTAATCAGAGATTAATAGAAAAATATTGTTGATTCCAAATTAGAAATAGTTAGGTTAGATACCAGAACATGTTTCTTATTTTTGGATTTCTTTCCTGCACTGTCTTTTGTGTTAAGTTGGCAAACATCCAATATGCACTAGGATGATAAAATTTTACTAGCTCGATATTCAATGTTTACTTCAAATTAATAAATTAAATAATAATATATGTATATGTATATATATAAAAATTAAATCGTCCGGTACAGTGCAATAATTGTTGTGAATTATGAATATCAAATTGTTTTTTATGATAATAAATTTATATATGTCAAGTTTAAATAAAAATTATGATGAAATGAGTACAATTGATTGTGAAGTGAAACTGGATTCTTTCAATTGTCGGTACTTTAATTACAGAACAAAACTGAAAACTTTTTGAACCGATAATAACATAATTTGACAATTACATGTTCATCGATTGGGTCGTTACTATTTTAAAAGATTTGGCTTTTATATTCTTGGATTTTTTTTCTTTTTAGAAAGTGTAATATATCATTTCAAATAAAATTTCAGATATTTTATTTTTCTCATTCCAATTTCAATTATGAGGTTGAGTAACTTTAATTTCGCATCAGGGCAGAGCTAGTAAGAGTTCAGGGGTTCATTCGAAACTCTTTTGAAAGAAAATTACATTAATAGATGTTGAACCTTCTTGCACTTCTCTGTGTGTTTATTTCTTCATATTTTGAACTCTTTAATAAAAATCATAACTTTGCTGCTATTGTACATCATTCATTTAACATATTATTTCATCAACCAAATATAGAATAAACAATTAAAAATTGTACTTATGATTCATTACACTGTGTTTCAAACTTGATCACTAAATCAAACAAAAGAATATATTAAAACTAGCACTAATATTTAGTTTCTATTAGCCTAGTTTACTCGTAAAATGACAAATAGATGGATTTATTTGATGTGATATATGGAACAGTTGTAGTAAATTATTCGAATTTTAGGCCATGTTCCAAAAATTACTATCGAACTCGAAATTGAAAAGAAATGATAACAAGATATCAATAAAAATTGAGGAATATAATCATTTTTGTCTTATTATTTTACACCAAAATATGCTTGAGAATAATGTTTTGATAGAAAGAACTTCCATTCATTTTCCTATCCTTGATTTACGTTCATTTTTTAAAATTGGAATCAAAAGAAGTCACATAAAATAGAATAATTTAAAATCATGATAATTCATTGTCATTTGTGAATAATTTGTTAATTTGTCGATAGGTTGAATATAGCATCATATATATTTGATATTAACCTGCATGTTACATTTCTAACTATTATTTTTGGTTCGTTACTTATTACTTTTAAATCATAAAGATCCAATATATAATTTTGTGTATAATTCAACTTTATAGCTAGCTACGTTGGGTATAACTTTAAAGTTATATCGATCTTTCTGGTATTTCATGTCACATTACTAAAAAAAAATACTTTCTTTATTTGTAATTTTAAAATCATAAAAATACATATAAATTGTGAATAATTTAATAAATAATTAAATTGAATATACTCGTACCGATACCCGACATCATGACTTTCATGCCAATGTTTTTGGCTTTTTTTATTTCTTTTCTAGTTTTGAAATCACGACGATCCATCATAATATATTAAGTGTAATTAAATAAAATTAAAGAGACTAAGTATAGCATGATATCATATTGATTTATCATGATTTTACTTGTCATTATTTTTAAATGTATTTATTTTTGTCTCCTTGAGTGTTTCTAAGAGACGATTAGGTCGACTATTAGCATAATGCGATACTAATACGATATGTCATGACTTTTTCTTTTCTTTTTAACATCTCTTCTAGAAGCTCGCCTTTTGCTCTCTTGGTATTAAGCAAACAACAAAACTTAAAAAATTAAAGTAGGAGACATTCACCTTCCAAACCACACCATCTTATCTTTATTTTTATTTTTTTGGTTTCTCACTTGGTGTCCGGAGCCCATATTGAAGCTTCGATTAAATCCGAATCGCGCACTGCAAGGCTCATTCGGGGATAGCGCTCCCAACAGGATTTTCTCCATACCCAGGGCTCGAACCCGAGACCTCTGATTAAGAATAAAGCACTCCCACCAGTGAACCACATCTCATGTTGGTCACACCATCTTATCATTATATCATAATATCATATTAAATGTCATGACTAATATGCCCACTAAATTGATTAAGTAAAATATATGAAGTCATACTAATATTTCATCCAATATTGAAAATATTCTTAGATTTGACATAAATTATTATTTCATACTTAAATTATTGATAGTCTTAATATATAACACTGAACTTATCTATATTCCTGATTAACTGAACTTAAATATACCCCTGATCTTACAACATGAGTAAAATGCATCTCTAGATTCTCGCCAAGTTCAGAGGTTTGCAATACTTTTCACCGCTTTTTTGTTAAAAGCCTCGTGCCTCTTTGAGAATTTGATATCACTTGCTATGTCATGTAATGATTAGGGTGTAGATAAGTTTAATTAATTAAATAAAAGAATGTTTATAAGTTTGTCAATAATGTCAAGTTCGTCCTTCAAAATGGCTCAGTTGGTTTGGAGGGTGATTTTATCCACACGGATAACCCGCGATCGATCCCTTCTTAATGCCTTCTGAGTCGAGTCTTTCGCATAAGACTTGTCTAATGCAGTTTAGATTCTCCTATGTGGTTCAATACATTCTCTTTTTAATTTTTGCTGGGTGATATTCTTTTCTTTGACCACTTCTATTGCTAACGTAAGGTTGGGTATTTTAATTCAAGTTTTTTGCAAATCCCCAATACTATGCAACAAATATTAAAGATAGATTGAACTTTCAACATCTCACAAAATACAGCGACTACTCAAAAACTAAAATCAACCAGTTCTTCTGTTACCTCATTTTCACGTCTCCTCGATTCATTCCCAATTTATCACGATACCAACAACCACTTGGCCGACTGGTGGGCCCAACCCTTTCTATGTCTTATCTTTTACTTTAAGAAATTCAAATAACGTATCACCCCCACACTTCCCATCAATTTACGACCATATGCCACTCATGGTCATGGGAATAATGTAAACCGCGTTTGCTTTACAGAGAAAACGATTATTTGATGTTCTTTGAAAGTGATCAAATCCATTTCCATTTTGCTCAATAACCAAACAAGGACTAAACGAAGAACAAAGAAACTGTAAGGCCACAATCTTTTTGTAGAACACTGGAAAAAAATTAAAAAGGATTTAATTCTTCAAAATAACAATTCAGAAAAGGAGATGAATTTTTCACACAACAAATTCATGACTTCGAATTAGATAAATATATAATAAAAATATATTTTTTCGAATTACTCTCTAGTTTTGATATTATTTTTGCGTTCGTTGTGCGTCTCTCCCCTCTGAGACGACGAAAAGCATAATAACAGCAGCAGCAGTTACGGAGATCGGAATTCGATCTCTCTCCATTTTTTTCATCATTTGAAATTTGATTATAACGGTAAAAAGGACGCGGTTTTCGTGTTATCCTTTCAAACTTTAATGATTTTTGCTGCTTTCACGACCGGATTCTCCCTCGCGATCGCTTCTCGGCCGGCGGTTTTGTAGTCGTAGTTACAATCATGACGATCGGAGTATCGATGTTCACCGCAGAACAATTCGCCGCACCGGCATCGGAATCCGGTCAATCCTACCTTCCTTCGACAACCGGAGCAACGATTCACCTCTCTCTTAGCCGGCGGTAAGCTTTCCTTCAGTTGATCCTCCTCCTTTACCATCATCCAATCTCCAACTTTCTTCAGATCTTGACTCATCCTGTCCAGATCAGACTTCCTGTCCGGCAACGACCTCAACGAGCTGAATCTCGCCGATTTTTCAGATCTGACCAATTTCTCAGCGAACTTGTGAGGAATCGTCACCGCCGACCCCGTCGGCGAGCTGGATGAAGTTGAGGTAGCCGCGGTGGTGGCGTTGAAGCACTTTTGACACATATTGTTTGTGGCTGGATTTCCTGTGACTCCACAATTGATGCAAAGCGTTATAGTTTCAGGTACGGCCTTGAACTCCGTCTCTTCTTTTTCCGTTCTCTGAGCCATTTTTTTTGTGTAAAATTTAAAAATTATGACAAAATTCGATTGCCTGCTTCAATCTAGAAAGAAAAAATACGAAATTCGCAGAGCGAGAGAGAGGGGATGGGGAGAGTGGTTTGTGGTTTGGTTTGGATGAAGAAATGGGAAAGAGGGGAAGGGGAAATGGAGGTTTTAAGGAGGAGAGAGGTCGGTAATGGCGATGGAATAATGGCCTCATTGGATACGCGTATCAGGCAAATTGTGGGGTGAGGGTGATGTATTGACGATAATACCCCTATGAATTTTGGGGTAATTATGGAAAATTTGATGGGGTCGAGGGGGTATGCTTCTTTCTAGATTAGGTCTGACGTGTTTTTTACTTAATCGTCACTTTTGAGGATATCTTTTTAAAATTTAAAAAAAAAAAAAAAAACTACAGTATTTTATTTTATTTTATTTGTGTTTCGGTGACCTCTTTAAAAAAAAAAAAATAGGGGATATTTTATACAGGCTGGATAAGGTATGGAAAATGGCTCATCTCCTCATTTTATTAAGAGGACAGCTTATAGATGTTTATGTTTTTACGATTTCCATGCTTGAACTCCCTGCTGCCCATCCCTTCCAACTCTCACAAATTAAATACATCCAAATATGTAACATGTTAAAAGTTTGGCATAAATGTCTTTTAGCTTAATTTAGTAAATAAACACCTAAAATTATATAAAGTTGAATAATAGATATAAATATCTTCAACGTAACATAATACAAGTAGGATGTCATGCTACAAATTATCATATAGAACGTTATATGGGGTGTATGTGTCTATTTGTGTACTCAATATCGGAGGATGCCAGGATTTCTTTTATACTTGTCTCAATGCCATTAAAAGTTTCTTCTATACTTGTCTCAATTAATGAGACATGACTATTTAACTAGGGCATAAAAAAATTTAAAATAAAATTTATGATCTAAAATAAATTTTTAAAATATTTATATGACTATGAAAGGTGAATTTATTGTTAGAATCTTTAATTGTTTTTAGTTGAAAAAAAAAATTAATAGTTGAGTAACGAATAAGTTTAGTAGATCATTTTTATGGAAGACTTCTTTATACTGTCGCACTTAATAAATAAAATATTAGATAAAAGGTGTAGTTTTTTAGATCCTTATTTCCCTGAAAGCATGAGCTTATTGTTAAATGTTAATTATTCATTCTAGACCATTTTCAGTGTTTATAAGAATTACAATAATGATACGATTGTATTTATTGATACAAATTATATTCATTAATATATTTGATATAATTGGTGTGCATCAACAAATTAAATAGATAAGTTTTTTTTATATAATTGTATTCATTGATAAAAATCAATTGTGTCTATTGTATATGTGATACAATTAACAATTAAATATACAAATCAATTATATCTCACTTGCTTCTCGTCTCTTGCCTCTCATCTTTCTCGCTCAATCTCACTCACCTTTCTCCCCCGTCTCTCAATCTCATTCATCCTTCTAGTAGCTAATTTTTATACAAATGTTGAGTGACCATTTTATTACTATATTTTTTTAAAAAAAAGAAGTAGTTTGATCATTTCTTTTGTAATAAAGTATAGTAAAATTTAACGATTCACCTGTAAAATTTATTTATTTATCAAGTATACATGACAATTAAATTTTTTAAAAAAATTGTTATTAGTTTATGTATTTATTTTATTAAAGAAAGTAGGTTAAATTAAGAGTATATATCTTCATAGAAGTTTGTGATGATATCAAGTTATCAATCCTATTATCATGATTCGCCATGTTATTATACCACTTAGGTGCTACGTGACATAAAGTTATTCATGTAGAAGTTCTAGATTGGAAGAAGGTTATCTCATATTGGAAGATTTTAGAGACATGTGGAGAATCTTAGAATTTCATGAATTTGTATGGAAGATCTTTGGAATCTTCTAGCTATGTAGAAATTTAAAATGGGAACTTATTTGTAAATATGTAGGGATTTAATTGACAATTATTATTTACATATTAGTCTCTAAATTAGTAGTATAATTAGAAGGATCTATTCGTAAATGAAACAACTAGCAAGCAATTCCTTTGTGTCTTTCTTCATTTTCTTAACGATCGTCGATCTAGTATTAGCGAGTTGTCAAGTTGTAACTTAATAAAAAACTAAATTTGTGACACTACAGATCATATACGGACTAGTAATGAAGATGAGGTCAAAGAATCAACCTCTAAGCAAATATCAAAACACAAATTAAAAAAAATGAACAAGATAGTAACGTTAAAGGGCCAAGTTGATTCACTGGCCAATTTTTCTAATAAAAATTTAAACGCCTTACTTCTATTTCTTATACATTGCAAATGGCTGTCTCTCTTGACTTACCAATGAGATTAATTTGGTCACTTTAGGCACGTGAAATGGTAACTTACTAAATAAAAAAAGGTTCCAACTTCCATAGCAAATTGCAATACAACTTGGTTTCCTCTTTGTTTCCCCACCACTTGACTTGATTTGCCTAAAGACGGCAAATTTATTTATTGAAAAGAAAAAAATAGTATCATCTTTTGCCTAGTGGTCATACATGCAAGTAGAGGTTATATTTGTAATTTCACACACACCTTGTACCCCACAAGTTGAGCGGCTTTGAGTTGATAAGGAGAAAGGAAAGCAGAAAAGGCAAAATGTCTCAGCTCCAGCTTTACAGCCGCCCAGTCTGACCGTCTTTTCTTTTTTCCCTTGGTTGTCATTCTTGTGGGAAGAGAAAATATTCTGATAAATGTACTATTAAAAAATGTGTTAATTTACAACTAATTAAAAATTATTCAAGTACTAAATTGAGGTTATCTTGTGTTTTGTATGATTAAAAAATTACTAATCGTCTTTGATGTTTAAATTTATGAGTGAAAAATAGATTCATGAATTTTGTGTATTAAGAAATTGATAATTTGTTAGAGGTGAATAAATTTTAATCAAAAGATGTTTTACGCCTTAGTGCTATTTTTCTCAATTTAATAGAGTAATTCATTGAGTGCACATCTGAGAGATGGATAAAATAGATTCTTATACTTAACATATGATTTGAATTTGTTTTATATTACGAGAGTGTTAGTTAGCGTAAATGAACATTAAATAATATTTAAATATTAGTTGGAATAGTGGTATGAAATTAATATGTCGAAAAGTGAGTGAAGTCGCTTAAATATTTTTATCATTTTTTTTTAATTTGAAATAATTATATATATTACATTAATTAATAATTTTATATCAAATAAAAAATCATAACATCTAGATATATGAATTTTTGCTATTGATATACTCTAAACTATTAATACATATGGAGAAAGATGAACGAGAGTGGAGGGAGGCGAATCAAAGACTCAAATAATGTATCTATACACATACAAAGGGAGAGATTTAGATACATATAAATTTATTTTGATATATATATTTAAAACAAATTACACTTAATTTTTACCATTATATTTAAAATACATCTATCTATCTAGATGTACTAAATTTATGTATCTGGTGATCCAAACTGACATGATAGGTAATTTTAGAACCTCAGGAAAGTTACGTAATTAAACTCCAAACTAATGAATTTGTGATGTTTAATATAATTCGACACCTAAAACACCACCAAATGACTTCCTTTTTTTGGTGGAATATTATTGAAAAATAAGCACTATGATGTCGATGTAACACAAATGAATATTTGATGACATCCACGTGGCACCTTGAAGCGGTCGACGTGTATTCTTTGTATATAGGCGTAGTCCAATTTTCCTCTTAACGTCCCCGCGTCACCTAATGCGCTTCCTTGAAATATTCTATGGTCACATTATGGAACCCACCACCATATAATACCATTTGAAAAGAATTAAGGAAATGTCCTTCTCTTTTGTTTGGTTTATATATAAAAGAGGATGAATAGAAGAAAATGGCAAAAGGTATACTTAGTTTTGGGATCATAAACAATACAATTAGATAGAAATTAAAGAAACTTCGTTTTTAAAAAAAATTCTTGATGTCAATTCCTATCCTCTCAAGCTGCCTTAGCAATATTAAGGCAAGTCGGAAATCATTGTGTTACTTTGCTTAGAAATGAGGAGAGAAATGAAGGCAAGTCGAAGCATTTTCTTCTTTTATACCTTGTAATGAGTGAGAATTACTTTCTTCGTTCTTATTACTTATCATTTTTAATATATAAAAAAAGATAACTTTTTGTTTCATGTTTTAACCTTAAGATTAATTTTTAAAAAAATCAAAATCATATACTAAACATTAATTAATATAAATATTATGATAAGTTATTCAGAATATTAATCATTTTTTTAAAAAAATAAATATAAATTTAAGTAAACAAATAAAAATAAACGAATGAAGGACCTTTTTATATATTGAGCCCACAAAACTATTCCCCATTATTAAGTACTCCTCATTTTCTACAATTTCCCTTTCTTCCACTTATTTTCTGACATGGACTTGTTTTCTCATTTACTGTATTTTTTCTCCCTTTTTTCATAATATATCTTCCTAATTACATTGACATAGGAAAAGGTATAAGAACTCAAATTGCATGTTTAAATGTCTAGATCTATTTTCACCTTACTTGTCAGCAGAAACTTTTCTGATTTTGTAATGTTTGAATCCGTAAAAAGATAGATGAAGATAAAATATAATGAATGCTACAGAAACACTTTTTGTTTTCAAAATGTTATTAGAGGGCAGTCTGGTTGCTGGTAAGATTGAAAGAACAAATAATAATTATTTTCTCTGTTTTATTTTATATGTCATATTTTAGATTTCACGCTCCTTAAAAAGCTAGATAAGTTTGCCGTATTTTTATTTAGTAATCTCTTAAAGACAAATTTTTTTTATAAATGAACATGAATTAATTTTTTTTTATTACTTAAATTGGCCAACAAACATGAATTAATCATTTAGTTTTTCTATATTGATCAAATTCATATTTTCAAGGCTAATAACTCTCAAGAGTAAAATAGAAAAAATAATAGGTGCATTAATTTTATAAAAGAATTAAAAACTATTTATTTTTAATAATGACGATATATAAATAGAACTGATTAAATAATATATTAAAATCAAGGGAGTATTTCGGTAAGAATTTGGTGTGCCACGACACTCGGTGGCTCCGTAAAATTTTATATAAATATATAGATATTTTGCATAATAAACATATAGTATAAAAGAAGACGAAATGGCTAAATGATCCCAATCTATTATCAGATTTTCAACTATATATTTATATTTCACGGGCAAATTTTTCACTGGGCTATTTTAAAGTAGAATTATTTCCTTCCTAAAATATTATTATCAGACATATGTTGTGGTGAAATACACACATTTGAGATGTGTATTTCACCGTTTAATAAATTTTTTTAGAAATAAAAAAATCATCCTTCCTCCTCCTTTCTTCCTCAATCATTTCTTCAATTCTAACTATAATAAACACCATATTTTATCTGAATAAATTTCTATATCTCTAACAATTTATAAGAACAAAAATTCAGGTCAGCTTTTCATCCCCTCTGAATCTCTAGAGCCTAAAAGATAGCGGTCCTAATAAAATCTTTCATTCAACTAATTCATCAATCTTTTCATAGTTTTTTACATTTCGTTCGATTTTCTTCATTAGACAATTCCATATACACATCGAATGGGTTATGAACATTCAAGATCAGATTCAACCTCCGACGATTTCGTCAACGATTTAAAACCATCACTGATGAGAAATCAATTTATAACATCAATTTAAGAAGCCTCTCTCTCTTCCCCATTCTTTCTCCCTCTAATTCTAAAAATGTAGAATAAATTGTTCTGTTTCAGTTCCTTCTAATAAGTTTGAAAATATTTCCTAAAAATACAATTACTTCACTTTAACTTTTTAATTCTTGAATCCATGACTTTTAAAGAAAATTAATAAATGGGTTTATTCTTAAATCTATGACTTTTAAAATAAATATAAATTCAGTGGGGTCATAGAACTCCCATAAAGTATAAATAGTTGAAAATTTAGTAATAAGCTCGAGAATCATTTGACCATTTTCTCTATAAAAGAAGTGATTGGCATTTGGCACTCAAAGTGGAAAACTGACTTTTAATGTTGCAACTAGAGTACTAAAATTCTACACGTGAGATGCAATTTCAAATCCTCATATATGCCTTTGTTCAATGTAGATTCATGATCCATCATGTATTGATATGCCATGATCTGCTCGGAAAGGCTTTCTAAGAGTTCGGAGTCAAAAGGGTAAAAAAAATTGTCAAAAATTTTAGTAGGGCACATCAATTTTTTTGAATCAAAAAGGTAAAATCGCTCTTGAGGGAGCGATATCCTTCGGAGAAAATTAACTCCGCCTACTCTGTTAAAATAAACAAAAATCGCTGCCCCAACAGCGATTTTATCAATTTTTTATTATTATTTTTCTCTTAAAATTGCTGCCTTAGCAGCGAATTTGTCAAATTTTAATTACTACTTATTTTTTAAATGGCAGCTTCTGCAGCCTTTTTTTAAAAAAATAAATTAATATCACTGCAACAGCAGCGATTCTCTTTTATATTTTAATTTTTAGTTTTAATTTTTTTCCAAAACTTCTTTTAAAAAAAAAGTTTAAAGACAAAATGCTTTGGAAAAATAAAAGTTTTGGAATAAAACGCTGCTCAGCAGCTATTTAAAAATAAATAAATAAATTTAAAGAATTTTAAAGAAAATCGCTGCAATTGCAGCGACTTTAATTTAATTTTGTTATGTAAAAAAAAAGAAAAAAAGCTGCTGGAACAGCGATTTACTTTTTTAAAAAATAAAAATCGATAAAATCGCTGCCGGTGCAGCGATTTCTTTTTTTAAAAGAAAAAAAATTGGCAAAAATTTGCTGCTGTGGCAGCGATTTTGTTATATTTTAACGTAACGGAGTAGACAAAGTTAATTTTCTCCAAAGGATATCGCTCCCTCAAGAGCGATTTTACTCTTTTGGTTAAAAAAATAAAATTGATGTGTCCTTTTGTAATTTTTGACAATTTTTTTTGCCCTTTTGGCTCCGAACTCGACTTTCTAATAATAGAACCGGACATTAAGAAATAACATCAAATGAGACTATATTTTATGTCAATAAATTCGTAACATTCAAATACTAAGTTGTCAAATGAATCATGTTAAGAAAGTCCAAACCTATACGCGTGCATTAGCCCGCAGGATGTTCTAATAGAATCCGAATGAAAAACTCAAGTTTGTAGGAACAACATAAACAATAAAGTCCTACAACGTACAAGTGAAGACTTTATTTTTATTTTTTGTCTTTGCTTATTTACACTATCGTAAAATAATTGGATGAATCTCTATTTGTTTTATTTCATTTTTTCTTGATTCATCACCTTTTAAACAATAGAAATATCTAAAAAAAATTATCAAAATCATAGACAAATATAGATGAATAATGTGTTCAAACTCTTATATTTCCTTTTAAATAAATACTACTAAAATTAACTCAACCGTATTGATTTTAAAAAGAACCAAGATAATAAGACGTTTTTGAAAAATTAAAATTAAATTTAAATTATATAAAAAAAAAAATAACTAAAAATTTGTATAAATTTTACAAAACTACCATCGAAATTCGAAAGTATCATTAAAGCCGTAACTATAGTAAACGAACAAGTTCATGAAAGAGGGTAAGGTTTCATTGGCTGTTAGTTTGTTACGTGGCAAGTTGTGAACTAGGATGTATACTGTGTCTTTTTGCTAGTTCACATGTGATATTTTCTCAAAGTGGTCCCTTACTGCAACTATTTTGTGGGACCAGTCAAGGTATTGGCCCCACATTTCCTTTTATAAATTTTGCCTAGGAGACTCGGTCCCACTTTAGTCTTTCTGTTCCTTCTTTTTCCTCCATTTTTTTATTTCTTCTGCTTTTTGGAAATACTATTCAAATTGAGGCATAAAAAAAAGTTTTAGAAATAACGCAATCATTTGATACTTGAATTTTTTTTAATCCAATAGACATAAAGTGCTTCAAGAATTCATTTATCCCCAATAAGATATAATAATGCATATTCCTCCTGCACAATTTCACCCTTTTTTTTAATTAAAAATTTAATTTTTGAATAGGTTATAATAAAAAATTTGAGAACCTAATTGTCATTTTGATAAAATTAGCTTTTGGGGTTGTTATGTTTCATGCTTTATCGGCATTAATATTGAAGTACATAGTTAGTTCACTACTAATAAAGAAATAACCATCATCGCGATTAATTTTGCAACGCTTGATTAGCCTTTATCATCGCTAATACCCGCATAAATTATATGTAAAGATATACATATTATTTAGACTTAATAAAATAAAATGTGTATATTAGCAATATATGAAACAAAGTACAAAGTAACTAAAAATCAAGAAAATATTAAATTAGTAGCCTCCACTTAACAATTCTTATATCGTTATTTACTAGGGAAAAAATGAATTATGAAAATCAAATATATATATATATATATATATATAT
>NW_006238994.1:2035316-2066629 GCF_000226075.1 Solanum tuberosum | reverse complement strand
ATATATATATATATATATATTTAATAAAAGCAATTTATACTAGTGTTTTTTCACTCACTTTATAGTTCTCGGTCCTCTTTTGCCAAATTAACGCTGGATATTATTCATACAAGCAAAAATAGCAAAGATCCGATTGGCAAATAACAATCGTCGTCAATGCAAGTTCCTCTGCTTCTTACCCACCCCATGAACAATTTAATTTCCACGTTCTTCATGTGAAAATTATGATTATGGTGCAAGAATTGTTTATACATGGAATATAATAATAAATAGGAGTATATATTATTATAGTATGACTAATATAATACATGAATTGTTATATAATAACAGTAGAATATATCTTTTACTCTTTAAGCATTTTTTTTCTTTAAATACTTCGTCATATAAATCACATGTGTTGCTAATATATAACAATATATTCAGATAATCTCATAAAGTGGATTCTAAATATACATTGATATAACGCTTTGGTTATGCGAGAATCATTATAATATTCATTAAAACATTACATTAATTATATTGAGATCATATATCCTAATAACCCGTTGAACCAAACATCATACTTATGAAACAGCCCAGTTACTCGCATTTAGTGCATGTACAAAACTAATAGATGCATGAATTGCGTCTCATACACAAAAACAGTAGTCAACTAAGATATACTTTAAATAATAATTAATTTAATTATAATAAATTTACATGATTTGATGAATATATACACAAAGGGTGTATTTGGTACGATACGAAAGAAAATATTTTATAAACAATTTGTTTACTTATTTTTTTTGTTTGATACTAAGCAAATGCATTCATATATAATAGAGAGAGGATAGGGGTCTGGAGTGGTGAGGAAGGGGATGGGGTTGTATATGAAAATGAGGTGCATTGGAGAATATACAATTAGTGTGAACTTACGAAATTCATTTTTCCTTTTACTATAAAAAAAAAGTTGTTTTAATTTCCTCATTTTTAACGAACTTGTTTTTAAGAAAAACTAGAACATAAAAAATTAGAAAACCCTTCACTGCACACGCCCTAAATTCGAGAAGTTTTCCAGAGCCTAAGAGAACAAGAAGCCACAAATCAAGGAGAAGGCTGAGAGGAGCAAACACAATTGTTGCGAAACAGGCTGGCTAACCAGCATTTGCTGCTGTTGACTGTTGTACTAATTTACATCATTTTCTCAAAAAGACCCAAATCCTTCAAATGAGGGGAAATAATGGCATGCCTCATGTTCATCTTTAAGAATGCGACATAAATTCAATCCTTCTTTTTTTAATATCAAAAGACCAACAAAAATCTACACCTTCTGTAAAAAAACACTTAAATTAAGATAAATGGTAAAAAGTGGTGCTACAAGATTTAGAAAAACAAGAATGGCCATTAATTCCAAGTCCAAGGCAAATAATGGAAATGACAGCTGCATTTGCGTTGGCATGTACAGATTTCACATGCAATACCACCAAAGACTTCATTCATACTACTTGTGTGTTTTCCCAAAGCATAGAAAGACAGTGCTGTCTTGAATGTTGGCAACCTCATGATAAATTTATCAATCAAAAACACATCAAAGGAGAAGAGAAAGGGGAACATGTAATCAGTGTCTCCTCGACACTGTCAAAACATGTGAACGATAACAGGTAACCCGCCTAATATGTACAAATTCAGCGAGAATTTAATTTCTATATACCATCAGCTCACCTAAAAGAAACTATATGTATCCGGCACTCCATAATAAGTGGAATCAATCGCCTGAAAAAAATGCAGGTTACTCGCAACAACAAATTAATACGTAGCTTAAAAGCTCTTTCACACTATTCAAAATATCCAAGATACACACACACTGTTGCAAAATAAACAAGCTCAATTGGAAGGGGGTTGAAGAAAAGGATTTGATAGTAAGAAACACTGCTTTTATACTAGAGAACACCAACTTCTATGGTACTAAAATTGGAATTACTACATGAAAAGATAAACCAAAAGAATGTCCATCACAAGCACAAAACAAGCACTAAAGATGGAAACCACAACATTTCTTACTCGATACCAACATTACAACCCCTCAAGTTGCAAAGATGCCTTATGACTCTTTCTCTCGACCCCCTCGAGATCCTAGGCACCAAAAACAGTAGTCACCAGACGGGTATAGAAGACATCTTCAATAATACTGCAGCTCATAAACTCAAGATGTTCCTTCATATTTTGTCAAGCTTTTCAGCCTTAACAACTGGGTTGGCTTTCGCAATAGCATCTTGACCAGCCTTATGATAATCATATGGACACTCATGTTTGTCTGAGTAGCGATGAGCTGAGCAGAAAAGATTCCCACATCGGCAATTGAAGCCGGTCAAACCAACTCGTCTCCTACAGGTGCTGCACCTGTTTGGCCCTTCCTTAGCCTTCTCAACTTGTACACTCTCTACTGGTGCCGCAACTTGTGTGGGTATAACCAGGGACTCTGCAGGACCTTCCTGCACGGTTACAGCAACATCAACAGCTTTCACACTAGCACTTGAACTTCCATTCACAAAGCTTTCAATAGATGAAGCAGCAAAGTTTGCTTGTTCTTGCTTGAATATCATATCCTTGTAGCACTTTGAGCACATGTTCATTGTTGCTGCAGTACCAAAAAACCCACAATTGTTAACACAAAGGACGGGAGCTTGAGGAGCTTGGCAGCCTGTATCATTTTGCTCCATATTGAATTTTCCTGCAACAAAAGGACGACATTAATTTACCATTCTAGCAACAGCCAAATGTGAAAATTCCCAATCATGTTACCCCACTATTGATCAGTATGTCCTCTTTATAGAGAACAAGCTGACTGCATTTAGCCAATATTCAGCTAAAGGCCATTAGCATATATTGACCGAGCCTTAGGATCAGAATTGTCTAGTATACCAAGTTATATTGGAAGAGCAAACTCCCAATTTCCTTGAAAGGCAATTGCCACAATTAACTATGGTAATTCATCAGCTGCTACACGATTTTAGACTGCATTCACAAAACAATGGTGTAATCCCACAGGTGGAGTCTGGGGAGGGTAGAGTGTACGCAGACCTTACCCCTACCTTGTGGAGGACTGCATTACAAAATGTATAAACTAAATCGATTAAATCAGTTTCTAGCATGGGGGAAAGGCAAGCTGCAAAAAACACCTTGAGAAAATGGGAACTCAAATATACCAAAGCTAAGTGTGTCATTCCATATGGGTGCATCCTAATGGTTTGAGAACCAAAAAATACCTACCTGCCAGTTAACATCGTAGCCAAAATACCTACTAATTTCATTAACCATGGATTCCCGCTACATTTTGTCTACCAGTTGAATCATGCCTTCAAAAACCACCACCAAGAACAACACAGCTATAGCCCCACCTTGTGTTGTGCCACCCCACAAATACATCAATAAAATCACCACTGGCCCATAGTCCAGAAGAGTTTGACATGAATGTACCCATTAAAAGAAATAAGAAAGGAACACAAGCAACATGGTTAGCATAGGGACACTGTTCCATTCAGTTGAAAGCCTGTAATAGGGGCCCTGTTTACCAAGGATAGTGCCCATCCTCCCTTGCTACCTCTTTGTTAGTTCCGACATAACAAATTTACCTCGCAGGGCATTTTTAAATTCAGGGTTGGACCACCTTCAAAGAATTCACTACCTTTGGTATAGAATTCTAGTATTCTACCACAACTAAATCTACCTTTACAGAAGACCAACTTTGGGAAGCCAAGAGCATAGAACAATGAAGACGTCCAAGATAAAACCTTCAGAGAGGTCAAACAGACAAGTGAGCAAGCTAAGTACTTGTATGGTCAAGTAAAAAATCCATGGTCAGATCTCATAAGGTTGAAGGGGAACTTTGCAGATTAACAGGACGCATCAAAAGGAAGTTGGGACTAAGAAGAACGACAAAGAAAATAAAGACCGACAGCTGAAGGCAGTGTCACCCTGGGAATGCTGAAAACAGATGGATGTGTTTAGGAGTTAGTGAATTGAAAGCAATCAAACTAAGCTCCGCTCTAGAGCAACAGAGATACCACCACATGCTCCTCTAACCTCGGCAACAAATAAGCTTTGGCAAAAAAAAAAAAGATGCAACATATTTCCATTTAGAACACTCTAGAAAACAAGGATTTCAAAATAAGTAAAGAGCAAGACAGAATATATGCATTACAAGTTTAGTCATCATTTGATGAATGAGGATCAAGTGGGAAATAGACAACTCAAATATGTGATGTGAATAAGATGACAAACATGGAGGAACTATATGGGAATGCTATGGAATATGAAGAATATCAAATAAACTAAAGGCAAGTGTAAAAACTGTAAAACCAACAACGATAGATGGAGGGAATGTTTGGCCTCGGAGACCCATGTAAGAATAGATCTTAAGTTATCCTAATACATGATCGAACACTATCAGAAATGATCAGATCCTGCATGCGGTTAGGATAACATGAAAGAATAACCTCCAAAGATGGTTTGATCATCCGTAGATACTCCAATGCAAAAAATATGGCTATTGAAGGTGCAAAGAAGGACCACACAAACATAAAAACACATAGAAGAAAATTATCTCAAAAGACCTACAGTTCCACCGGATAAGCACGGACTAACATTAGGTGCTAGTCAAGAGTCTTCTTATACTCTTCCTATTCTGTATAAACTTGATTGTTTGTGTTCAGATAAAGATCAAACTGCGTCTAATTTAGCAAATCTATAATTCTACTTATAGACAAATCATTTAGTAACCAAAAAAAAGCATCTCGCACAGATCAGAATACATACAACAGAAGTACTTGTGGATTGAGGCATAGAAAACTGACACCAATGCACCAAAGTCATTACCCTTTCTCCCCAATCTCTCTTCTAAATGGAAGACTTAAATACTATTAAATGGAAAACTTAAATACTATTAAAAGGGCTCCCATCCCTTCAAAGAAATCCATGATATCAGTTGAAAGATTACAAAGCTCAGCCAATATATTAAATCCAATATCCATGCTATGGATTAATAGTCAGTTTTTTATTTAAATTGTAAGGTATTTCATTCACAAAAGGGCATCAAGAAGATGCATAGTTACAACTTACAATGGAAGAAAAATTGACAAAAGAAACTGAGATAAAGAAAAAGGAAATTCCTTTACAGTTAATCAATCTAAGACAAGGGAACCAATAAACTCCATAAATTATTTGGTGCTAGATACATTAGCCACTCTAAGTAAGATTGGCATCTGGTTCTGATAGTAAGTTTTTAGTACAGTTTCTCGATTAGTGTTCTTGATAATAGCTATATAAAAAGAAGAAAAATAGATGCTTAGTATCATGAATGCCAGAGCTAGAGGTCTGATCTTACAAAACCAATTAAGCATAACTCATAGCAAAGGAACACATATATTTTGCTATTTGGTTGGTTTGGATTCAAGTATAGGTTAAACCTGACTGCTGAGTGAACTGACCAATATAACAAGCTGGACAAAAAAGGCTGCACCATGAAAAATCAGAAACACAGAAACCCCAAACATCTCAAATAAAAAAAAACTCAGTATTAACTACCCACCACCAAAATTCACTTTGAAACAAAATAAAAAGAAATACCAAACTCACCTGTTTGATGAAGACACAACAAAAATCCGATCTTTATAAAATTTTCACCTCCTATCCCTTCAAAAAGAGCAAAGAAACATATTAAATCATACAGAACACTACACGAATTCAAAAAATTCAAAAAAAGACAGATCAAACCCATAAAAAAACCAAAAGGGTGTTCAAATTTTGCATATTTAAACAAACCGAGCAAGAAAAAAAAATCGATGAAAAAAACACTAACCCTAGAAGCGAACAGGAGAAAGTCTAGGAGGAGCCGAAGAAGAAACTGGAGAAAAGAAAAAGAAATTTATTAATGTTATATAGAGAGTAAAGCAAAATTTGTACTTGGGAGGCTTCTAAAAAGTCGCTAATAATCTAATACGTGTCGAATTTTTATTGGATATCATAAAGATTTAGGTAGCTAATAGCCAATAACAAATAGGGAGTAGATGAAAAGACGGTGTGAGTGAGTACAGGAGATTGTTGCAGAAAGTTTTACGTGTTCACGCATGTTGGGTTTCGGTTTTGTTTAGTGGACTAATTTTTATTTTTTTTATTAATGATTTGAAAGGAGCTAATCATGTGAAACGTGGCATGTTATGTGATGTTGATCGGTTTTTAACCAACTAAAAGTGGAAATAGGTCGGATCGACAAAGAATGTTCTAATCGACTCGATCTATAACTAATTCATTAGTAATTGTTGCGAGTTAAATTGTCATGATTTTTTAATTGATTAGAGTTGTTAGTATAATTTTTAGCTCATAAGTTAAATCAATTTAATGTTGATTTTTAAAGAGAATATGAATATTAAATCAAATTTATTGAATTGATTTTTTATGTAAATCTAAATGATTCATGTTTAGAAACAATCGTTTAAACTTATTGATGAACTGTTTTTTAAGATTAAATTCTATTAAATTAAAGAGGATAAATATCTGAAATATGAAATAGCAATATTTATAATTTAACTTGAAAAAATATGTGAAAAAGATTTGGAACAAAAAGTTAAATAATGAATTAAGTATTATATTTAAGATTCATGAATATGTATAATATTTACATCATAAACACATGAGTTTCAAAATATCTTCACATTTAGTGCAAATCTCGTGTCTAACTGTCATTTTCGACTAAACATGTTCAATCATACATTGAACAGAAAAAAATACACGTTTTCATCCATTACAAATCGTGTGTCTTGAAAGATTATGATGAAAATGATTCCAACAATCACGATTTTTACGGTGAATTATATAAATTCAATGAATACGTACGATATTTACATCATAAAAGCAGGAGTTTCAAAATAGCTTCACGTTTAGTACGAATTTCGTATCTAACTGACATTTTCTACTAAATATGTTCAATGCATTCATTGAACAAAAAATGCACTTTTTCATTCATTACAAATCGCGTGCCTTGAAATATTATGATAAAAATGATTTCAACAATCACAGACTTTTTGATGATATGCTATACAATTTTATAACAGAGCGATTTTTCTTTAGTGACTTCATATTTTAATTTACATTTAAAAAAAAAAAATGCATACTAAAATTATTGGTATTTCAATTTATGAAATATATGACTATTTTGATAAATTAATTTAGTAAAATGAACATATGGACTCTTCAAATTTGTTGAGTTAATTATTGATCCAAAACTAAATATTTTTTTCTCATAAACTATCTTTTTGATTTATTCATAAACTTTTTTAAAAAAAAATCATTTTCTATCCAATTAAAAGAGAATGAAATTTCAAAATATGATAGACCAATATTTACAATTCAACTTAAAAAAATATGTTAGTAAGAATTCTGAAAATATAAGTCAATCAATGACTTACTTTATTTAAGATTCTTGAATACGTATAGTTACATCATAAAAGTATGAGCCTCAAAATATCTTTACGATTAGTGCTAATTTTGTGTGACACTGTCATTTTTTAATAAGTATCCAACACATCTTTTTAATTAGAAAAAAATAAATATTTTTTCATCCATTTTAAATTGTGTGCCTTGAGGCAATATGGCGATTATGTTTCCAATAATCGCATTTTTTTCAACGAATTATATAATTATGGAACATTCTTTCATTTTTATAATAGAATATAATTTTTCTTTGGTGATTTCATATTTTTACTTTTATTGATAACCAAACAAAAGCTTGATAAAATTATTAGTGCTTCAATTTATAATTTATTTGATATTTCTAACAAACTAATTCAGTAAGATAAATACATGAATTCTTCAAATTCATTGTATTTAAAAATGATGAGTACTAATAAAGAAGCAACACTTATTTTTTAAAGAAAAGAGTTGAACGTAAATTTTCACAATTTGATAAAAAAAAAAACATCTTACAAAAACGATTACTTATTATTTTTTGATTTTTTTTATGTACAGAAATAATTATTACTATTTACTATGTCATAAATCAATCTTAAAAAGAGTCGGAAAATAATCGGTTTCATAAATATTTTTTAATAAAATTCATCTTAAAATATTGACACCAATCTCCTTAAGCTGATTTCTCAAAATAATTTTCTATACAAGTCAATCAATGAACTGCTATATTTAAGATTCATGAATATGTATAATATTTACATCATAAAAGTAAGTTTTGAAATATTTCCCCATTTTATACTATTTTTGTGTGTGACTGTCATTTGTCAGTAAGCGTGTTAATATATTTTTAAAATTAGAAATAATTTAAATTGTTCTCATCCATTATAAATCATGTGCCTTGGGTAATATAATAATAGTAGTTTTAATATTTTTTAAAAAATCGGCAAATTGTATAAGTTCAATATAGGCATGAAATAAACTTTCAGTATTATTCAACTTTACAGTATCATATTTTTCTTTGATGATTTTGCATTTTAACTTACATCAATAACAAAATAAATGAATAGTAAAATTATTGATGCGTTTGTATTTTTTGAATTTGTAAATAATTAAACCCTTTTCACCTATTAAAATTGTATGTCTTGAGGCATATGATGAAGATAATTTTAATAATCATAGTCTTTTTAATGAATTATATAGGTTAAACATATGCATTAAGCAATCTTTCAATGTTCTTCAACTTTATGAAAAAATAATTGTATCATAAAAGCATGGATATGTATAATATTTACATCATAAAAGTACGAGTTTCAAAATATCATCACGTTTAATGTAAATTTCGTGTATAATTGTCATTTTCTGCTAAACATGTTCATCGCATTCATTGAACAGAACTTTTTCATCCATTACAAATCATGTGTCTTGGGATACTATGCCGAAAACAATTTCAACAATTACAGTCTTTTAGATGAGCTATATATAAATTCAATACAATTCATGAATATGTATAAATTTTTTATATCATATATAAAAGCATGAGTTTCAAATATATTCATGTTTAGTGCAAATCTTGTGTTTAACCGTTATATTCTACTAAACATGTTCAACCCATTTGTTGAACAATACACTTTTTCATCTATTACAAATTGCGTGCTTTGAGAGACTATGATGAAAATGATTCCAACAATCACAGTCTTTTCGGTGAATTATATAAATTCAATACTATTCATAAATATATATGATATTTACATTATAAAAACATGCGTTTCAAAATATTTTTCCGTGTTGTACAAATTTCGTGTCTAATTGTTATCATATAAATTCAATACTATTCATGATGTATGATACAATGACGGAGTCAGGAATTTCACAAAGGGTGTTCAAAAAATGGGGAAAAAATTGTTACTAGTGAGATACGAGCACTTAGGGCTCTTTCAAGGCATCTAAAATCACTAGACTACAACACCCTGTTCTGTAAAGGATGTCCAAAATATGTTATTTAATCATTTTACTTATATATACGGTATTATTTTTCGACGGAGGGTGTCCAATTGGACACCCTCACTATAGGGTAGCTACGCCCCTGGTATGATATTTACAACACAAAAACATGAGTTTTAAAATATCTACACACTCAGTGTCCACTTCGTGTACGATTGTTATTTTTCAATAATTGTGTTTAACATATTTTTAAAATTTAAAAATAAAGTTTTTTTCACCTATTATAAATCACACATCTTGAGGCAATATAATGAGATTAATTTTAATAAGCACATCCTTTTCAATAAATTATATAGCCTCGTCATATGCATAAAGCAACCTCTCAATATTCTTTACAATGCAAAAGAGTCTCGAGTTTTCCATAGAAAGCATGTGGCTCAACGATTTCAAGATTTAAACTTTACAACATCATGTACCATTCATAAATCATTCATAAATTTGTCATGCACTATTTTAGAATTATTAATTAATTTTCTTTATAATATCTGAAATTAAGAAATTTTAAAAATATATGATCATTTTTTTAAAGAAGAATCAATAATTAAGGAGTCTTGAAATATATGATAAAAGGAAAATATATTTTAAAAATTAAGAAATGCTAAAATATATAATAAGAAAAAAACATATGATATGAGTTCTAAAGTTTTCTCTCATCAATGTACCTATAATGCATGTCGATAGTCCTGCGCTAATGCTGCAAATGTGGAGTTACATATTGATGATTTGACATAATATAATAGGTAATTTCATATTCATTCAAATTTTGTTTGGTTTAAATTTTTCACGCATATTTAAATATTTATTTAATTTAACTAAGTTCAATTTTTTTTTATAGTGCTTGTTGTCAAATGAGATACGCGCAAAATGCGTACTCTAAGCTAGTTATATTATTAGAATAAGAATCACTTGTTGATTCATGAGATCCACCGTTACATAACTATAACATTAAACGATTTTTAATAGTTCAACGGTAATTTTGACTTATTTTTGTCATGTCATCTTCAATGTTAAAACTAACATTTAAAAATTGAAAAAAATTTCTTTGACGAAAAAAATAATTTTTTTTCTTTTTGGAATTTCAAAATAATTTTCAGTCACTACTACCTCTGTCTTTTCAGATGAACATTATGTGGTAAACACTTTGTACGTACTGAATAAATTTTCATGAAATAATAGCCTATGAATCACATCAAAAATTTAAATCGCACGAGACAAGACCACATGACAGACTCAACTCAGAAAACACAAACATTGAAAGAATTTGAGAATATTTTTTACCTATTTTGCGGTAGAATAATAATGTAGGTCACTTCTCTCGTGATACATAGGGTTAGAAGTCATTTTAACACTATATTACGAGTTCCTTCCCCAAAGGTTTTGGGGTTTCTCGTTTTTTTCCTTTTCGTCTCCGCCATGAATTGATTCCCGGAAAAATTCCTAGCCAATCAGCGGAAAGCATTTTCCTCGATTCATATTATTGAATCTTCTCATTCTATAATCACTTCTCAGTATAACTTTGAAGTTGTTAGGGTTTTTGATGCGAATTCGTATTTGAGAAATCAAAGAGAATTTTGGAATAATCGGTACGTTTTTTGTTTGTTGAATCGTGTTGGAGAATCATCATCTAGGAAATCGAATTAGGGATTTTTGGTGAAATAATGGGGAGTGGAGATGGAGAAGATGATCGGACGTTTAGGGTTAATTTCACTGCTGAAGGATTTGCGAAGCTCCGGGAACGAGTTAATGAGAAACTCAAGGAGTTCATGGGTGACTACACGGATGATACTCTTGTGGTATGGTTTTTTTTCTAGGGCTTGGAACAACAATATCGGATTACGGAACATATTGTTGAAATTTTTTGGATGCAAGTTGTTGTTGTAGTGAAGAATAGTACGAGTATAATTTTGATGTAGTATTGAGTTTAAATGGATTGATTTCGGTATTTGCTTCACCAGCATTTACCTTTTAGACTGTGTTTAAGAATTCCACAAACGTGATTTTTGAGTTTGTGCAAGTTTCTTTTGTTGTTACTGCTTCCATAATCTAATTGGATTGCGGAATATGTTGATTAAAAAGTATGAAATAAGCTTCAAAGTTGTTATTGCCATTAGTATGGATTACAGATTTAATTGTGTATTAGTATAGGCGTTTCAATCTATTGAAGAATTTGTTTCTACATTGAGAAAGGCGTGCAATCCTTAGAGTTTTTTGATCATTGAGTTGCTTCAGTATTTGGATAACGTTTTGTGCAATTATAGTATCCAAGTTACAGTGAAATTGACCTCTTATCTTACATGACATTGTTATGAACTCTCTACTTGTGGAACATATAAGTTTTAAAATTCCGATTTGTATTTTTTTTTTGGTTGTGGATCTGAGAGGCCTTGAAAAGAATGATACTCTTATATCAGTATTTACAGCATAATAATGTTTTATTGGACAATAGGTTGTCTACTGGTCACAAAAATTGCTCCTGAAGAACCTAGGATATAGGTCTTATGCAGGGCATTCCCTAGTTCTGTGCTCAGTGTGCAGTAAACACACAAAAAACATTCATATTTATTTCAAATTGTTTGAAGCTCCCATCATTTGTCGTTCCTCACTAGCTCTGTTTTTGTTGTTTGAGGACTAATGTTCTTATTTGCTTATATAAAAAGAACTCATCCATGTTCATTGTTTTGAAGGATTCAATCCACTTAAGAAGTTCACTATCGCTCACAACCGTGTATAGTTATTTTGGGCAAAAAGACTTATGTCAAGTGAGGCACCTAAAAGCTGCTTATTCCTGACATTAAAAACTTTAGGGAGGTTATCACATTTTTTTGGGGGGGCTCCCACCTGGTGTCCGGTACCTGGTACCCGCGTTGGAGCCTGACTATTCCGGATTCGCGCCGTGTAGGGATCCATTTGGAGGGAAGTTCTCCCTACTCAGGATTTTTCCATATTCCATACCCATGGCTCAAACCTGTGCCATTTGGTTAAGGTAGTAGCAGCCTCATCCCCTGCACCACATCCGTTTTATGTGAGGTTATCACACATTACATTAAGATTGAAGATGAGGGTTGACTTTAATTTATATTATAAATTTGTTTGTAAGTTTGGCAACATGGATGCAATAGGTCATTTAAACTGTATAGTGCACCATTCTGGTGGTGCAAGTTACGCTACACATATTATGTTTCGTATATGCAACAGAGATATATTATTATACGGATAAGGGAGAAGCTGCCTATTCTATGAATCTATATATGTTGTTGATAGTGATCAGCTTTTTCTTACTGAACATTGCCTCGTAAAAAGGTTCGCTCATCCTCTAACATTCAAGTTTAGATGCTCACATACATTTGATTTGTAACTTCCTCATTTTGATTACTGGGTTTTAATAAGCAGGTCATGAAATTCTTAGTGGACGTAGTTACCTGGTACTTGTGTGAGTAGGGGTAGCAAGGTACCTCAAATTAGTGCATGCAAGCTTGCTTGAACACCATTTTTTTTTTGAAAATAACCTACAAAATGCATAGACGGTAAAAATGGATATTAACTCTTTATTTATTTCTACTTTAGACAAACTCTTAGTAGCTACTACTATGCAAAAGTTCCAATTTTATGAGATGTTTCTTAAGGGGCATGTATCAAGTGTATGTTGTCTCATGCTAAAACCCGCCTCATTTATAAGGTCCTTGCAAGCCATGGTTGGCATCATGCGGAGCTTCTGGTTCTTTTTCTGTAACCAGAACACTCTGCTATATTCCGGTTTGGAACTTTAAGCTTTCATTATATTAAAGCATCATTTTGATGTAATGCCAAGTTGTCAACTAGCAAGAATTGTCATGTGACATATCAGAATTATTCATGTACTATGTTATTGGAATTTGTTGTTATTCTAAATTTGAGGACAATTAATGTTGATATATCTCATAGCCATGCATGTGAAGGATCCCACCGTTTGTTCGTTTAGATGCATGTATTTTCTTCTGCACATGATATTTGATCATCCTCACTCTTTGGTTTATTATGTTGTTCTGTGCATCTTTGGAGCCTCATTTTAGTTGTATCAGATTATTGTATAACATCAGATTTCGAGTCTAGTTATTACAGATACTTCTTGATGCGGCGTTCATTATGGGTGTGCCAGTTTTCTCCTTAAAGTTTATGATGCTAATTTTTTGCTATGCACCTGCAGGAATATGTCATAGTCTTGTTAAAAAATGGTAGGCGTAAAGAAGAAGCAAGAAATGAATTGAATGTTTTTCTTGGAGAAGACAGTGTCTCCTTTGTTGATTGGTAATATAACAGCCATATTTCGCTTAACAGTATGTGTTCTGAGCTAAGTATTTATTTTACTATTCTGATTCTTGGTAATGCTATTTAGGCTGTGGGATCACCTGGGATCAAATATAGATCTGTATGTGCAACAAAAGGATTCTGATACAGGAGGAGGGGCAAAAACGAAACCCGCTATTGTGGAGCAGCCTGCAAAGAATGATGTGCACCACCTGGACACTGATGCTGATAAAGAGAAATCAAATAAATCTAAAAGCCGTATCCGAAGGGAGTGGAAAGGGCTTG
The DNA here is from genome assembly GCF_000226075.1 of Solanum tuberosum. Taxonomy (NCBI): domain Eukaryota; kingdom Viridiplantae; phylum Streptophyta; class Magnoliopsida; order Solanales; family Solanaceae; genus Solanum; species Solanum tuberosum. The sequence continues at coordinate 2,052,616 of NW_006238994.1, read as the reverse complement.
TTAGCGATGGACACCCTTCTCTACGTAGTTCTTTGGCCGAAAACATTCCTAAGGAGGAGGAAGCTCATCGAAAAGTTGGTCATGCAAAGCGATCCCTCTCCCCTCAGCCAGAACTTTTGAGAAAAAGAAGCAGACCTGAAGAAAAGCCAAAAAAGGTTTCTAGAATCTCTATGCATTGCTTTGTTTTGAGAATCAAAAGAATGCTACTGAGTTTTCATAATGCCATGAAGGAGAATTTCGTAATTGAATAATTATAAACTCGTCATGTTTTTAAGCTGAATGTTGTGCTGATTTTTTACTTTTTGATCATTTCCATTCCAAAGGTGCATGCCTAATCTGACTCTTTCATTTAGCTAGCGCCTCTATATCTCACATTGTGGACAACCATTGTTAGATCTGTTACTTGTCGGTCTGGGAATAACTATACATATAGTCGTGTTAGAAAAACACTAAGTAAAAGTTTGCGGCTTTCTCTGTTTTCGGAATTCGGGCTCAGAAATGCTGTCTTTTCTCATTATGGATGGTGGAGACGAAGGCGTTTGTACTTGAATAGAAGCTTGGGGTTCCATTTCCTACTGTATTTATTGATGCAAAGTAAGTAGCTGCCTTTTACTTTATGGAGAGCATAAAATTCAGTTAAGCCCTATCTACCCACGTGGTTTATGGAGTGATTGGTTTATTGAGCTGGTTTTGCTGTTGTCCTTTATTTGTCATGCTAATTCGGTCTTGGCTTCCATGGAGAAATCAGCCTGTCCCTTCATTTTTTTTGGACTATTTCTCGATTGTAACTGGAGGTGACAATGTGGGTGAAAGCCCTTAAGCCCGAAAGTTTTCCACCCATTAATCACTCCAGAGAAACATTCCAGATTGTTGTTTTTTTACATGTTTTGAAATGTATATAGTTTATAGTAACATCTTACCTGGTTGTGTATTTTGTTGATGCATGGTTGATAATGCCATTTGCATAATCACTTTCTCTAAGCACTCAAGTGCATGACCTAGTGGTCAATGAAGTGAGTGTAAACCTTGGAGACCATGATTTAAGTCCAAGCAGAGACAAAAGCTACCAAGTGAGTTCTTCCCATATGTCTAAGCTTTGGTAGGCATAGTTACTTGGTACATGTGCTGGAGGGAGGTAGCAAGTACCTGGTGGAATAATGAGGTTTGCACAAGTTGGCCCGGACACCACCATACTAAAAAAATCACTTCCCTTCACTTTTCCCATCTGTTTTAACCAAGTGTCAAGTTCACTAGTGTGAAGCTTTAAATGATTTTGTCGTCGTTGACAATACTTATGTAGATTACAAACAATAACTAACTTGTGTCCTTGCAATTTTATTTATTGTTTCTGATGATTGGGCTATATAAAGGTGTGTTGGCAGCATCATTAGGGTAAAAGCTTCATTTCGAATTATTTTCGTGTCATGGTATGTATTTGGAACGCCATATTGATTAGATCGTGAGTTCTCCCTTCCTCTGTGTGTGGGCTGGGTTTGGAGTGTTTTTCTGTAATCAGTTTCTCTTGTTTCTAGTATTGTTTATCTTATGCTTTTACCCTCCATTATATTTTCTTCACTTTGGTGATTTTTCTTTCTTCAGAAATTCGAGTTGGTTGAACTCCCATGCCAATTAGAACACAGTTTAAAATGAATTACCCTGTGATTTGCTTTGGTTGTATCCCACACTACTGTCTTCTGAAAATTTCAGGAATTTTGTTGACCTTTAGTGTGTTGCTACTTTTTACTTATTGTGGTTAGTTAGTAGTCTTTCCAATGTTATTGTATTCTCAGTGCTAACAATACTTTTTCTTTTCAAAATCCTTATTTCGCTGTTCGTAGACAGACTCTCTATCATATGATACCATATAATACATGGTTATGCATTTTTTTTGCCTATATATTTTTTTTTTTGATAACCGAGAGATCCGTCTGTGGCTTGCCCTTTGGAATTTTTGTATATGATAACTTTGGATTACTTTTTTGAACAAGGATTGAGTAAAATAACTAGGTATTGCAAGAGGAATTGCATATAAACTGTTTCAGTTCAGTACTAGAGTTCTTTAAAAAAAAATCTAATTCATGAAAGCAAGAGAAAACATGATTCGAGTTATCCTTTTGGCTTTGTATTCCAAATCACTACTTCACGTCATCAGCTTTTGATTAATTTGTTTGCTTTTGATAGAGGGAAAGCAGTCGTCAAACATCAATTGCTGCTACTCGGAGGTTGCTGCAATTTGCAGTAAGAGATGCTGTGGCTACTAATAGGCCATCCAATTCCACTCTAGCTCCCTCACCTTCACTAAAGCGTCTTCGCTCTGTGGTCTCTACATCTGTGGATGACTCATCCCTTCCAGAACGCCCACAGAGGATACGGTCGGTTGCAAGAGCACCAACTGCCTTGGCCACTGCTATTAGAGCTGTTGCAGAAGCTGCAAAAGATGTAACAAAAGTTAGATCGTCCGTTAATGTGTTTGATAGGCTGGGTCGTGCTACTGATGTTCCCGATCATTCAATCCCTTCAATGGAAGAATCTATGCAAGCTGTTACTGAAGATGTACAAGATCAATCTTTTGCTGATGCAAGCGAGGCGTACTCAACTTACCTTCACAGAAGGGATTATAGTGGAAAGCATATTGGGAAATCTATGTTACATGATGATGCTGTGGTTGTTTATGATTCAGCATCGGATGATGAGGCTAGTCGTGGTAGCAGTGCTGTGAATAGAAGGGCTTTTGATGCCTCTAGAACTGGTGCACCTGTTAAAAACATAGGTGAGAATCCGCTTATACTCGAGCATGACATTGCTTACAATGTGGATGATATTTTGGACAAGTCACAGAAGGACCAGGATCAACCTACATTTGCTCCTGGTGCTCCTCACCAGCCAATGAATATCCCGTTAAATGTGAATACCTGGAAATCACCTCAGTATCAGGAGGCAAGACAGTCATTTGAGATAGAGAATCGGAGATCTGCCCAAAGCAGTGAAGGCTTGGCCGAGAAACCTGATATACTGTTGACAAAAGAGAGCACTAATCCTATTGCAGCTACTAACGGAATTGTATGATATCTATACGCTGTTATGATCTCATTATGTGCTAAAATCTTTGTAGTCTCCAGAAAATACTTAAATGTATATGTTCTTTGTTAGGTCAAACCATATGTGGAGACGCAGAAGGAATCTCAGAAGACAGGTTTTCTTAATCAGGGTGAGTTTGATCTTCCCTAGTTACATGTGCTTCTACTTTCTAGGCATATTAAATCACTTTTAAACTACTTCTAGATAAATATTAAGATTAATTTGTTATAAGATTAGTTTGTTAATATTAAGATTGAGGTCTGGCTTAGATAGTTTGTATAGTTAGCCAGAGATTTTTTTGTAAGCTCAAATGCCATATCTTGTAAATTTTGCATCTTCCCGATGCTGTTATTAATACCACTTATCTTATCAAAAAAAAAAGATTGAGGTTAGGCTTTATTGCTTTCATTATGCTTTGCATGAGATACTCTTAACTTGTGCGGCAAATTATTGGTCTAATCACTGCTTTAATATATGTGTAGTACTCCCAGTATGCTATTCCCTAGGTACCTTCTTTGTTTCTTTATCTTATATGTAGGTCATTTTCTGGTATATCAGGTTTGTATTCTACTGGTGCACCTACAGAAGATGCTGATTCACGAACCATCTTTGTTAACAATGTAAGTTCTGTCAGCTAACTATTGGTCTGATTCACTAGGTATATTCTTTGTCGCTCAATTGCTGAAAAACATTTAATTTGTTTCCGTTGTTTGTGTCAGGTTCATTTTGCTGCTACAAAGGATAGCCTTTCTCGGCACTTCAATAAATTTGGAGAAGTGCTTAAAGTGGTAATCCTGACTGATGCTGGAACTGGGCAACCCAAAGGGTCAGTTACTATTTTCATTACCTTTTATCAATCTTTTGTCTGATATTATTGAGTGCTAATGTCTAAATACATAACATAAACAGGTCAGCTTATGTAGAGTTCATGAGAAAAGAATCTGCAGAGAATGCTTTATCACTTGATGGAACATCGTTCATGTCACGCATTCTGAAGGTATGTTCTAAAAAGCAGATGATATTATTTGCCATAAGTTGGTGCGTGGATTTTGTCTTGACTGCTATATGATGTCATAAGTTGGTGAAGGTATATACCTTTTTGGGGTGTGTGTTATTGTTTTGGTCCTTTAACATCCTCCCTTCAAGTCTTACTCGTTTTCAGCTACAAGTTAACTGATTTTCTTAGTGATGATCTGCTAATTTGGTTTTAAGTCGTTGGGTTTGAAGTGGACTCTCCCCACATCTTTAAAGTAAAAAAGAGATAAGAGGGTTGATCTGTTCCTTGCAGTTTCAATTTACTGTTGACTGCTTAAAGTCAACATATCAACCTCTCTATCTCACACAAGGTAGGGGTAAGGTCTGCGTGAACTGCGTCCACTCTATCCTCCCTAGACCCCACTTGTGTGACTACAGTCACTACACTGGGTTTGTTGTTGTTGTTGTTGCTGCTGCTGAAAGTCAACATATATGATAGTACATTCCCAAACCTTCTGCAAGAGGGTACAAGATGTTAATGCTTTAGAATGTTTGAAGCCCTCGTCATAAGTAAAAGCGAACGTTTTCCAATATCAGACATTTGACTGTACCCCAAAATCAATTGCTAAAACATGGGATGGAAAGGGAGTGCAAATAACGCAAACTAAGTGGAGTATGAATATATGCAGTAGCATTCCATCGCGGCATAGCCCATGCAATCACTTTTCAGCGCCAAGCATTTGATGGAAGTACGACTAAGAAGTTTGTTTGCAGTATATATAAAAAATGCTTACTGAACCGCAGGAAGCTTACGAGTACACCTTGACTATTTTGCCGGTACTTGCTACCTCCCACTAGCTCAAGTATTGGGTATGCAAGGTAACTCTGCTACCAAGGCCTAGGCGGATCTGAATAAATTACTTCATGTGTGCTGTATCTGTTGGAATTTGAACCCTGGACGGGCGCACCAACTTCATTGACCACTAATCTTACACCCTTTGGTGCATAGCTTTCATCCTTGTTTTAGTTGGGATGAGTACAATAGTGTCAAAGTGGTATGGAGACCTAGGTCTTGCTTGGTCACTTTTATGGGAACTTCTCAATTTCTTGTTATATTATGGTGTTTGGAATTGAAGCAAAAAATGTGTAGGTTTCAGAGAAGTTAATTATCCAAATAATAAGCTGTTAACATGGAAAACACTTGGGGAAATAGAACCCCCCAAAAGGAACTACTTTGGCAGGACTTGCACTTCTCAAATTTTATGTGGGATTTACTGCAACCTTCTATGTAATGATGATTACTAAGTAGGGATAGATAAGTGGAATTTTCTGGAAAAGACAAATAATAAGTTAACATGGAAAACACTTTGGGAAATAGAACCCCCCAAAAGGAACTACTTTGGCAGGACTTGCACTTCTCAAATTTTATGTGGGATTTACTGCAACCTTCTATGTAATGATGATTACTAAGTAGGGATAGATAAGTGGAATTTCTGGAAAAGACAAATAATAAGTTAACATGGAAAACACTTTGGGAAATAGAACCCCCCAAAAGGAACTACTTTGTGCAGGACTTGCACGTCTCAAATTTTATGTTGGATTTACTGCAACCTTCTATGTAATGATGATTACTAACTAGGGAAAGGTAAGTTGGAACTCTGGAAAAGACAAATAGTGGCTTAGTGCTATAAGGGTTTCTTAAACATATAAAGTAAGATCATTGTTATAAGTTTTTTTTTTTGGGGTGTGTGGGGGTGGGGGTGATAGTGTGAGTATGTTAGGGTGGTGATAGTATGTGATGGTTTAGGTTAAGTAGGGTTTTGTCTCTTCATTTTCCAATTTATGGTGTAAGCTCAAGATTCCATTTGGATGAATCTGTTCCAAATCCCAAGGTTGAAGAACTTGAGAATTCTTTAATGTTAACTTTTCATATGGAAGAGATTTAGAATCTATGTAATCAGGATTTAGAGTCGACACAAGTCAAAATCCCTTCAAAGTATTCAAGTGCTCGTGTGTTATGAACGTCTACATGCATAAAAATAGTGGGTGTGCAGATGTATGAACTGCAGTTACAATGATGCACTGACCCCGCTGTGAGGTAAGAATTGCATTCCTTCATTCTGAAAACAATATACTAGTGATTTGGTTTGGTAAATCTTGTGGATCCAATCTGTTATCCCTTGCTAATATCATCCCTCAACTATGACTCAAATCTAATGTACATCCTTATATTATCTAAGTGAGCAAAAAACATCCATATACTATCCAAAAATAAAAAGAATTATCCTTCTGTCTATTTTTGTTAAGAAACTGATTGAGCCAATAATTTTTTTTTTTTTAATTTGGTCATGTCCTAGCCACGATGAGAAGATCAAAGTTACCTAAAAAAATAAGAACATGGATAGGAAATGAATGTGCCATTCTTAGAATTTAAATTTTGTGTGTTAGTTTATATATTTTTTGCATCATCAAGTAAATTGACTTGCAACAATACACAAGTCTTTGAAATATTTATACAGTAGGTTCTGATGGTAAAAATAAAAAATATTACGTCCAACTATTTAGAGATATTCTTTATAAAATATTTAGTACATATGCATGTTATGTACAATGCAATTCACATTTTATATGATGTACAGATATGCTGGAAATTTGGTGAAATTACGTAGGCATTTGGTTATGAAAATAAAAAAATAATTACTTTATTTGAAATTTTTGAATTTGGAGTTGTATTTGGCCATACTTTTTACAATGAATATTTAGAATTTGAATATATTTTGTCTCCCTCAATTTCTAAAAAATTGAAAAATCACCCAACTTGACTAGCTTAACTATGTGTACATATATTCATTCAGCTTAAAAAAAATAGGCAAAAGGATGAATTTTGCAACTTTTTGGATAGTGCAAGGATTTTTTTTGTTCACTTATATAACACAAGGATGTAGTTTAGGTTTAAGTCATATACTTTAGGGATGATTTTAGCCAAAAACTCCATATTTAGCTTTTGGAAAAGTTGTTCAGGATTCACCAAGAGTTGACTCGTTAAAAAGAAAAAAAAAGAGGTTCACTCCCATTTCGATGAGAATGCGGAGGTACAGTCTCTCTTTGCCAACAATATCAATAAACTTTTGTTGCGCCTCTTTGCCAACAATATCAAGAATATTTTGGTGATCTTTTACGATTGTTCAAATATTCACTTCACCATGTGATGTGAATTATGTAAACTAATTTGATGCTCCCATCCCCCATAAGTTGGGGAAATTAGAAGAATATAAGACTTAAAAAGAAGGCTATGCTTTTAATAATTTACGCTTCTAAAATTGTTGGCAACTGAAGTATCAAGATAAACCCCGAGTAAAAGGAAGTCTCTATTCTTTTAGCAATTTGTGCAAGGCTCTTTTAGCATTTGTACATCTCTATATTTGAGGGACATTTCTGTTTATTTAATCATCGAGTTCTTTTATACAGGTTGTAAGGAAAAGCTCTGCTACTCCTGAAGCAGCATCTGGCACTGTCTGGCCTCGTGTTACGAGAGGTGGTGCCTTTGCCATTTCTAGGTTTGGTCGGGTTCCTTTTCCTAGAGGCTCTCCCACTTTGTACAGGTCCCGGCTCCCAATGAGGCCTGGTGCTAGAAGTATGCAATGGAAACGAGATGCTCAGCCCACATCGACTGAGAACTCTGGTTTGGCTACACCCTCGAGTAATGCAGTTCCTTCTCCCATTCCTCGGAGTATGACATATGTACGAACAGAATCCAAGACAAATGGAAATTCCACTGCGGCTTAGTTGATTATAGCTGTTACCTCTTTCCTATCTCTCTGAGAATCCAGCTCTTTTTAAGAAAGGTTGAAGTCCAACATACTTGGCGCAATGTACATGATTGCTTCATCTGGTGAATCAATCAAGATGGGGAGTGAATGTTCATGTCACGTAATCATGAACGGGAGTGTTACTGATTTTACTTTTATCTTATTGTTATTTCGCTAGAGTTGGGTGGAAGAGGCATTGGGTAAATGTTTTTGGATTAGATTTTTGAAGTAGTTATTATCAGATTGTTGGAGGCAGGTGGCTGAAGGAGTTGTGTTAAGTTCGAGCTGGAATCTGTGAATAGGTGGAAATGGGCTGTTTATTGGATTAGTGAACCTTTGAAATTTCATTCTTGATTAAGTCAAAAAAAGGAAAAAAATTAGAAGACAAAAAGATAAAAAGAAAAAGCAAAATCTCCATTTCATTTTACATTTCATCTTTTGGTTCAATAATATGCTTGCTAGTTGAGATGTGCATTCAGTACGAATTAGTTTGATGATTTAGCATTTATTGTTTTCGGAGCTTCAAAAAGAATTGGAGATACTTGAAAAGGACAATTCTACTGTTATCATTTTGTTATCTACTTTTGCCAAGTTTTTGTAATTTTGTATTCGAGGTAGTAATTGGACTGGTGATTTTGGATCACCTCCAGTATTTTTCAATATGCATTTTGATCTAAGCCACGTGTCCCTGTGGAGATTAAAATGCAGGTATTTCATTTGTTTCCTTCACCCATATGAAATCCTTCATACCACTTCGACTATTATAGTGTAAAATTTGGTGTTATGGGTTGAAGATGTGACAACGAAATGAGAGAGCTTCAAGTATTTCCTCCATCCACTTCTACTCGTACACTATCGAAGGTAGATGTTCCCTTTTGTTCAACCAGATTGAAAAATTAATAGAAGCTGATATAGTAAAATTGTCATCTATTTATTGTATCTTTAGGGATGTATCAGGTTAATGTTGGATAAGTGGTAATGAATTGTACGAGTATTTTGTATAGCATACAAATTATATAAAAGTAAATAGTAAAACTAGTAATATGTCTCGGTTTCCAAATGACCCCAATATTTGAAAATCGACTAAACCAAAGTCATGTAAAAAGAATTCCAATGGAGGAACTAAACCAAAATCATGTAAAAAGAATTCCAACTGAGGATTAGGATGTAAAATATAATCGACCTGAAAGTGCAAGTGATGTCTTCTGAATAGTTGTTACGCGTAAAACAACTAGCAAACAGAGCAACTTTGTGCCTATTCAGGATCTAAATATTTCATACATTACTGTAATGCTAGTATGAGTAAAAACCAAGAGTTGGATTAAGAAGATAAAAGACATTATTGAAATTCTGAGTTATATATAACAACTTTAAATCATGACATATAACACCATTTGAGAAATTGCAACTATATTATTTCAAAGATTGAGATAATTCACATATAGGATCCTACTGTCCACAATTTATAAGACCAAAATAAGGATTCTGTTGTGAAATTTACAACAGATTGAACCATGGGAATATCAAAACCTCCTCTTACCCCCAACAACGTCTTATGGGAGCACGAGAGTCGTCATTAGCAAGTTTAGGCATATCATGAAAGTTAACCATTATTATCCTTCTCTTGGCTTCCCTTTGCTCTGCTAACCTTTCCTCAAATTTCCTCTTGCTTGATTCAAACTTTTTCTTCATATCATTGATGCTTTGTGTTCCTTTTTGCATCGATTTCACAACTTGTACAGGTTTGGTGGCCACATTCATCTTTGTTAAACCAGTGGTGCACTCTTTTCTCGTGCGTTGGGTCTGTTGTGCTCCTTCTTCTCTCTTCTTTTCTGTGTGATGATCACACTCCATTTTCTTAAAACCTTTGTGGCTCTGCTTGTCTCTGTCAAGGTGCTTCTCGAAAGATAAATCAGAAAGAAGTCTTACACGAGGAGGAGCAACTTGTACTCGTTTGGTGGACTCGTTCATCCTCTTTCTTGATGGCATAGTAGTACTATTATGGGACTGTGGTGTTCCTTGTTTATCCAATTGTTGAACCAAGTCAGTTTTCTTCAACTCTGTGCTGCTTTCTGTTATTGCACTGCAATTGTTCTGTTTCTCCGCAGGAGCAACTTGTACAGACTTGCGGATGACTATTCTAATCTTCGTCACCAAGGGTTTGTTGCTTTCTGCAGTTATTTGTTGTGTTCCTAACCCACCTTCTTCTCCTTCTTTCTCAGGCTCTTCAATGCTGGTCACGTCATCTTGATCACCAACATTGTCCTCGATAACCTCTTCTTCATCATCATAATCATCATCAGTTGATGTTATGGAGGGATTCATGAGGAACTTGATTATCCTGGCTTTGCGCTTTTCGAACTGTGGCTGATACTTGAATGCGCCAACACGCAGAGCTAATTCGATCAAATTGAAAATATCATCAGGCTGCTCCTCGATCTTGTAACAACTCATGAAAACTCTTTCAATATCCATTCTTCTCACACTCACTCGAACAACAACAACAATTATGAAAGGAAAATATATCCATTCTTCTCACACTCACTCGAACAAGAAAAACAATTATGAAAGGAAAAAAAGTAATTTGTTAAAGTGTAATAAGAAACTTTAACTCATCAAACCCCTCTTATAAGATTTTTTTGGAAACTTTTTTTCACATCTTTTAGGACTAGGAGTGCTACAAAATTAACCTTTTCAATAATTTCCATTTTTGAATTGTACGATTTTTAGAAATTTTTTCCCTTTTTCCAATATTGTTTAGGACTTCCAACAAATTTACTAAATTATTTTTTCCTTTTCCTATATTGTTTAGGACTCCCGTTTGTTTATTTTTTCTTTTTCCTATATGTTTTTAGGAACAAGGGCGGCTCACTCTAAAGCCCAAACCCCCCAAATTCAGATCTGCTGAAGTAATAGCACACTTGGAAGGATCAAAGTACCCTAAGTAGGGTATTAAAAAAAAGGGAAAAAAGTCTGAAATATATCCAAACTTTGACCGAAATTGATGTAACAATATCAAACTTTGGAAAAGACCTTTTACCCCCTGAACTATTTAATAGTGTATTTTAAAGGTATAAATGTGCTCACATGGACATCATAAATATTACATTATTATAAATAGTAATGTGTCCACATGGGCACATATATACCTTTTGAAATACACTATTAAATAGTGCAGGATAAAAGGTCCTCCATAAAATTTGGTATCGTAACAACAATGTCTCATGACTCTCGTTCTCTCAGAAGACATTGTTGGGATAGAAAGAGATTTTGATTATCTCATAATTCAATCTATTGTAAATTTTATATCAGAATCTTCTTCTTTTTTCGTCTAATAAATTATGGACAATAGTAGCATTTACTATTTTTAATTTGATCATGGTTTCCTATATGCAAATTATCTCAATGATTAAATTATAATTTAATATAGTTGCAATTTCCCTAAATAATGTTATATTCATGCTTTAAAGTTATGTTATATACAATTCAAAATTTTATTATTGCCTGAATAGCCACAAAGTTACTCTACTCCGTTTTAGGTATACTAGTTATTTAGAAGATATCAATAACATTTCAGGTCAATTGAAAGCTTGTGAGATTTTTTTTAATCTTGATGGACAACTAGGAAATTATTGGCAAGAAAATTGACATTTGGGTCGGTTATTAGCCCAAAATTAAAATCAAATTAATATAATTCGTTTTTAAATTATTAAAATCAAATCTGATTTAATATACATTTATCTATTTGGTTGTTATCGATTTGGTTTGATTATTAAACATACATGAAAATAAAATCAAAAGACAAGGTGGGGAAGGAGAATAAAATAACGTTCATGTTCAAAATATTTTTTGTTCAGAATACTTTTTGCTTGGAACTTTTTTGCTTCATAAATAAATATTATAAATAAATCTTGATGAAAATATTTATAAGATGTTTAAAATTATTCATAAAAATAATAGATATGATGTATATTATTATAAGAAATAATAATATGTAATAGCTCCTATGTGAGATTTTATCTATGACATTATGTGACTATCTATTCATATTGCATCGGAAAGACTCCTAACATTAGGAGTAAAACTCTTTCTAAAAAACAAATTCAGTTCATTTGCTTCTACTTAAGCTCATTTTGATATTGTTACTATTCTAGTTCTAAATTAGTTTTTAGATCACTTGATTGACTAAATAATGAGATGTCAAATCATTCACATATATAGACAAACAATATTTGCAAATGCCACTTAAAGTGCATGTAAACTTCTATGTTCAATGTTCTTGATCACTTAAAGCCATATCATGTAAACTTTGCGCTTGTTCATGACTCCTCGTTGTTGCCATGTAACTTTAGGAAGGAATAAATGTATCCAAAGAAGGGGAGTTTTGGATAAGAGTAAAGTTGGTTTCATATGATTAGGAGCTCTCAAGTTTGAGATGTGAAAATCGTCTTTCGCAAAATAAGATTTCGTATAATAAATTATTGTGGTTTGGGGTAGGACCCGTGCACAGTGATATCCATTTATAATGATTTCCTTTTCCTATATGTTTTAGGAGTACGCTTCCCTGCACCTTGAGGTAACAATACAAAACACCCGGTTTGGATAAGTATCTTTTAGGGCTTGTTTGGTATAAGGGATTAGGGATAACTAATTTCGGGATTAATCTAAAGATGCATTTATCTCGTGTTTGTTTGGCATAAAATCACGGGATAAGTTATCCGAAATTGTAGTGTTATTTTAACTTTAGATGAACCAATCTACTATCAGATATTTATCTTGTCTCCTGCAAGTCTTTCTAAATTGAATTTCAACTTAGAGTTGATTGAGTTTGTGAATGTATCATGACTATAAAAAGGGATGTGTTGGTTACTAGTTACAGTCTTTACGATCAGAAAGCCCTTTCTAATTGTTTGTTGCTTAAATAGGTCATCAATTTTCTGTAGAGATAGAAAGAGTGCAACCTACAAAATTGTTTGACTTTGCTGAATAATATTTGATATTATGCCAAAAGAAAAGAAGTAGTGTTACAGTCATATACTTGCTAGAAATCTTAAAAAATTGTAAATTGAGTAGGTTTCTGCATATTCAAGATTGGAACTTTTAAACTCAGGCAGGTTAGCAGATGGTGAGACCAGAGACTCAATTACTATCAAGTACCAGTGTAAGGGAGAGTGTGACTAAACCATGAATTCAACTAAGATGATAATTTACAATAACTAAATTCTGAATCATCAAAAAGATTTAAGACTCGGATTAAAAGATAATTTACCTTAGGACATGCCCTCAAAGTAAAATCTTCATCCACAGGTAAGTTCAACCATATTGTGCTATGGAAGTATGTCTGGCTTTTTCTTATGATCAGGTATCTTAATGGTACTGAACTATTTGGACACTCTGTCAGCTCCTAGGAGCCAGCTTTTAGTTCTGGTAATCCTTGATGCTGTACAAACTCCACTAAATACAGTTAGCATTAGAAAATTTGATCTAAACTTTGTAAATGTCCTGGACACATGTTGAACCAGGACATTTCACAGAACAACAATATACATACCTAGTGAAGTTTGGGGAGAGTAGAGATTACGTAAATCTTACCACTACGAGGTAGAGAGACTGTTTCCAAAGTTTAGCTAGTATTTAAAGGTACTAAAAGTAAAGTCACTCAGGGCATGTTACAATTTTTTTTCAGGACTAACTCAACAAACGGAAATACATAATAATTGGCTCAACCCATCCATCAGATATAATGCATCATATATGTGATAATTCTTTATTTTGATAAAGTATAGTACCTATAGTTAAGTTCCAAAACAACAAATAAAGATAAATTTAACCATCCAATAGGGTATAAAACATACGTACACCAAGAATTGAAATCTTAACATGCGTCGTGTGCTCATCCATTCTCTTCAATTCCAAAAGTAGTTGTATAACAAGAGTATAAACCTGAACATTCTTTCCTTGTTGTTGCATTGATAATTTGAGCTTCTCCATCGACTTACAAAGCTTAGGTTTGTCGTATCGAGATATACAATCCATCAACAAAAAGTGTATAATTGTCTGAAGATTATAATGCCCCCAATCACCACAAGAATACCAAAAAATCCAAAAACATTTGACATTGCACGCAAGTCATTCGTGGATTCTAAGTAATAACATTTCAGTTTGTTTGCGGAAATCCTCAAGGGTGATATTGTTGAAATTCTTTGGGAATTGATAAACAACTTCCTTGTGTCCCTTGGATAATTTGTCGAGAAACATTTTATCATCATATGATAAGTAGTAATTAAAAAAATTCATTATGATCATCATCAACTAACTTCTTTTTCTCGTCTCCTAATTCTGATGATGAATAGTATCTAACTTTTTCGAATAACTTGTAATTAGAAAAGTTCTCGTAGCTAGTTTTTCGTGCTAGAAATATGTGCTAGTACTATTCAAATAATATTTTTTGAAAGAAGAATTTGGGGTGGTTGAAACGTAATCGTAATTGAAAATTGAAGAGAAAGAACTTCTTATTGAGGATTTTCTAAAAAACTTAGTTGAAAACCTCAGTTGAGACGCCATTGCTACTAAAGTTATATGTTATGCAAATTAAAAAAAAACCTAGTTGCTCATTTAATATCTAGACTATTTCTTGTCGATCAATACACTAGAGAAAATAAAAAATAAAATCAAGAAACTATTTATATTGAGGGATATTATAATTACTTTCACCCTTACTTACAAACAACACAAAATACACTATTATTAATGCTAATTACATGCTAAAACAACAATACTTAGCAATTGACTAAAAGCCGCAATCGCAGAAATCTTTTTGCTAGTCGAATTGCCAAATATATATTAGGCATAAGGCATATATATTGCCTGTTAAATTCAGTATTTAACTTCCTAAAACTCGTGAATTGGTAGATATATTTTGAAAATTAAAGAGATTATTCGTATTATGTGATATAAAAAACAATCAGTTACTCAATGAATTTTGTAAAAGTTTGTTTGTTTGAAAGTTTGTTGTAACATGTAATCACAATCATTTATTTATAAAAGGAAAGTGAAGATACACAATTTACTCATATATGATACGTTAGTATAATTTGGACACCTTGTTTATAAACTATGACTTACTCATTTGGTAAGATAGTATATTAAATTAGGAGTTTTGATAGTTTTCACAAATTGTGTGAGGTTGTGGTTATGATAGAAAAATACAACTTAAAAATTCAAATCGAATGTTCAAACAAAATTTCAACAGTAACACCTTGTTCGGATGGTTGGTAGTTGTTACTCACTGTATTGTTAGTTTAAATACAATGTGTTTTTATTGTATCATATCATTTAGATTCATTGTTAGGGAACGACAAAAAGTCTGATTTTGTGTAACTAATTTGGTGTGATCACGTATAACCTTAATATTTTCTTCTCATTTAATTTTTACTTATTATTTAATAATCCTATTTATCTTTTACCCTAACTTTTCATGTACCCCGTACAATACACTACAATACATTATGAATAAATAATATAACAACTGTCCAAACAAAGTACAAATCAACAAAAAGAAAAATATAAATCAACACTATTTGAAATAATGTCCAAAAGGCCCTATGAAATTCGTCGAATAACATCACACACACTTCTTTAATTTGGTAAAGAAAAATCACTATAATTTATAATATATATATATATATTGCAGCATCCTCTGATTCCTAACGAACAACTAAAAATAAGATCCAACAACACACATAAAAAATTGAAAGCACTTTGTTAGATATGCTATCATCTGATTTCTTCAATTCTCGAAGAATCTGAAGAACAAGCGTCTTAATTTTCGCGTTGCCATTGCCTTGTTTCTGCAATAGTAATTTGAACTCTTCCATCGAACCACATTGCTTCAACGATGCAAAATCAACTATAACATGAATGTAAAAAAAATGTACCATCGTAGGAATATTATTGCACTGAAACCCTAACATTATAGTTACAATTCCAAAAAAAGTAAAAGTATCGCGCAAGTTATCCATGGATGTTAACAATAGATCAGTTAGTTTGCGCAAATCCTCAAGGGTGATATCATTCAAATCCTTTGGGATTTGTTTAACAAAATCCTCATGAATTGAATTATATTTGCCCTTGGATAATTTGTCAAGGAACTCTTTGCCATCGTCTGATGAGAAGTATTTGTATAATTCATCATATTCTGAAGAATAGTATTTGACTTTTTCGTAATTGGAAAAGATCTCGTGCCTAATTTTCCGTGATAAAAAATATGTGCTACTATTCGAAGAATTTGAATTGTAATTGCGATTGAAGATGGAAGACTTTTCGACAGAAGAATTTGAATTGTAATTGCGATTGAAGATGGGAAACAAGGAACTTATTGAGGATTTTCTGAGAAAATTGGTTGAAAATCTACGAGCCAGAAATAGAGAACTCATTGTATTGCTACTAAAAGTACATGCAAATTGAAAAGCCCTAGCTGGTCCTTTAATACATAACCTATTTCTTGTCAATCAAGACATTAATTAGTGAATAAAGAAAAATAAAATAAAACCACTCTATCTTTCCTGTGTCATCATTTAAATTTTAGTAACTAAAATTATACCGTAAAATTGAATATGAAATCTTTAATTTCTTTAAAAATAAAATTAACAACTCAAAATATTGAGACATCATTATGTATTGATTGAAAATTGTACATGTTGATTATCGGCTGTATATTGATTAATATATATGAAATTATAGATTTCTGGGGTGAATTTGCAATAGTAAAAAAAAATATATACCTCCATATGAGTTTGAGATCAATGGGTCAAAGTACCTTCATGTATGAGACTTACCTAGAAATTAAAATCGAAGAATGGATGAGGGATTATCAGAAATTAGTTGAAATAAATACAATAATGCAAAACAGATTACGAATTTTGTTTCTGATATACTCCATCATCATTCATATTCACTGTTTGCTTCAAACTAAAAACAGGGGAAATCTGCAGAAATAATGGAGAGATGCATCTCAAAATTCTATGTAAGTTTTGACACAAAGGACAATTAATTCTATTATTATAACTCGATCTATCATATTTAATTGTCGTCAAGCCATCTAATCGTCAAAATATTCCTAGATGATCACTAAATACATCAACTAGTATGATTTTTACTTGCGCACATAATTGCTATGCCAACTAAACTAGCATACGGGAATCAACTGGAAAATAAAAATACATAATTAAAAAAAGAAAAAAGAAAAAAAAGAGCATAATCGAAGTTTCTCTATCTTGACTAAAAGTTGAATAGCAAATGTGAATAATTTTTCTCAAAGAATTTGGACAAGTACAGTCCACCAATTTATATTGAAGCTCAATACGTGACGATTTTACTAATTATGATGGTATCGATGGAGTAAATGTGCATGAGGGATAAAATTAAGTAATTGCAAAT
>NW_006238994.1:2015934-2034460 GCF_000226075.1 Solanum tuberosum | reverse complement strand
ATATATATATATATATATATATATATATAATGATAAATATTTAGATATTTTCTCTTCAAAAATTACATTAGTAAAAAAAATTAGCTCATACGTAATTTTTGTTACTATCCTATTTTTTAATATGACAAATATTTTATTTTGATTATTATAAGAAAAATATGATATGTACGGATGTACCCATGCATTTCACGGATAATTATAAAATATATATACTATAAATAAATAACAGTGACCAAGCATTGCAGACGAAAATCTATTAAAACTTTTTTTAAAAAATAATTTTTAAGCTTATTTTTATTATTTGGACTTAAAAGCTAGTCCTAAAACCTATATAAGATGTACTATAAGAAAAATCATTTAATTTTGAAATTTGAACTGTGCGATGTAAATATAGAAAGAGTATTTACTGAAAAATTTGAATTTTATAAAGTACTGCCGGTTGCATATCAATTAATTTGAGATTATATATTTCTGGGGCGAATTTCCAGTTGT
This sequence comes from Solanum tuberosum, assembly GCF_000226075.1. NCBI lineage: Eukaryota > Viridiplantae > Streptophyta > Magnoliopsida > Solanales > Solanaceae > Solanum > Solanum tuberosum. The sequence goes on along the minus strand of NW_006238994.1, from coordinate 2,033,968 downwards.
AGAAAAAGAAAATTATTTTCTATTATGAATTATATATGACATCATTTACATTTAATTTTGTGTGTTCTATTTTGAAATTTTGTATTCTTTCATACTGCATGTGAAGTTAACTTTCATACCAATGCAGTCGACTCTTTCCAGTACTGTGATTTGGCAACATGAATAATGGATTTATTGGCTAATGGATGAGACTTGCCTAAACTCAAGAAAAAATCGAAGAATGGATGATTGATTATCAGAAATTAGTTGAAATAAATACAATAATGCAAAACAGATTACGAATTTTGTTTCAGATATACTCTCCATCATCATTCATCGTCACTGTTTAAACTAAAAACAGGGGAAATCTGCAGAATTAATAGAGAGATCTTCTCAATTCCTATCACATATTGTAACTGATTATACTAGTATTTGTACTCCTTAAACTACAGAATCAAATACCTGACCAAGACAATTGCTGCATTGAACTCCAAAAAGGTAAAAACCCAAAAGAGAGAAAAGAAGAAGAAGAAGAAGAGCATTCTGTACTAGAAGAAGATCATTGTGAGTATTTGAAAGAGCAAGACAGAAAAAGAACATACAAATACCCAGCAAGCAACACCATGACGACGATCCGATTCCTTCACTTCCTTGATGAGTTGAAGAACAGCAATCTGAGTTGGTATTTTACCTCCTTTATACAGTTTCAATAATAGCCTCACCTTCTCAATCGACTTAGTTTCCAGTAATTTGGCAACATAATACGTCCCAAAATACAAGCCAAGCGATATACGTACCTCACCAAACGTATAGAAATGGCACCCCATCAAGAGAAACCAAAATGAAGCATCACTAGAATATTCGAATTTCAACTTCTCCATCGAGTTTAATAATATCCCAATTCCTCTACGGAATTCCTCCGGCGGTATATTATAGAGCTCCTTGGGTAATTGATTCAAATACTCTTTATGTTTTGATACAGATTTTTCACACGACACCCGTCGATTTAAGTTTGACGGATTCCCGTGCTTTGCCCCAGCTAGAAAATATGTACTGCTATCGTTTAGCATGAGCTGAGGGGATGATGATTTCAGGCTTTTTAGTGATGAATCTGAAGGGGATTTTGAGTTTTTGGCAGTTGAATTGCAATGCCGATTGAAGGTTGAAGAGAATGAGTTTGAGATTTTTGGGACTGAAAAGTCATCTCTAGTATGTGTGAGGTATGAGCGTGGAGAAGAAGAAGAATGCTTACGAAGCTTGGAAGAAAATCTCCGAGCAAAAACTAGAGAAGCCATTGTTGCTGAAGATTGCTGCGAGCAAAAAGCTTAAAAACGCAAATGAAGTGTTCTAGTCATATTTTTTCGGTTACAGGGTCCTTAAATACTCAAGGATCTCGATTCTTATCCACCAACAAACTATTTACCGGAAAAGAAAAAGAAAAAGGAAGTCCAAAAATCATTTACTGATTTTTTTTGGAATTTATATGCCATATTTTGTACAACTTTTGAGATTTGACACTCAAATTCAGTAATATATTCCCTCCGTTTCTTTTTAGTTGTCATAGTTTTTTTTTAGAGTCAAACTATATGAATTTTGATTAACATTATAAAATGTATTTTTTTCATCACATTGATATGAAAAAAGTTACAATTTATAATACTTTTCGTATAGTTTTTTAACATCTAAAATTTTATTTTAAAATATTGAATGAATGTTATTTAATTTAGCTTTACAAATTAATCAAATTGACTCTCGAAAAGCACAACATGACAACTAAATAGGAACGGAAGGAGTATTGGTTATGATTAATTTGTTTCTAATCGACTATTTTTGTTCAATTTGATGGTGATTAGTATATGTATGATTAGTTATGTTTGTATAAAATTATATTCATCCCATATCAATCTTGTTAAATTGGTTCAAAATTCTAGCGAATCAACAAAAGTTAACGCATTCGTAATTTTTATTACTTCTTGATTTTTTTAAAGTGACAAATATTTTAATTTAATTATTATTAGCAAACGTGATAAGTAATGGAGAGGACACAAAAGGAAGATTTTATTGGTAAAAATGAACATTTTAAAAATTATTTTGGACCAATTGGTAGTGTTTCATGGATTGTTAAGAAATGGGGGGAGAGAATGGCAAGTAACTAAAGGAAATGCAAACTTATTTTACCACAGATTTAACTTTACAACAATTTTCTACTTTAATTTTTGCTTCATTCTAAGATTGAAAATTTTCAAACCGCTTCTTCCCTCCAATAAACATGATATTATTTGGGGAATCAATTTTTTTTACTACAATCTTTTTATACATTCTTAAACATACATTTTTTTAGCCTGTGACATATTTATTATAGTATATAGTATTATATTATATATTATTCATGTACATAAGTAATTCTAAAAAGTCAAAACTCAAATAATAGGAGTATGGATTGATATTCACAAATATATACTTAAATTCTCAAACTAGGATTTTTTAATTTATTTTTTTTGCGTTCCATCCATATTCAAGAGAGTTTGATAATTTATAATTTTGCACATTGAGTTATAATTTTTATTTTGCTAAACATACCTAAACATCTAAAGGTATTTTTGTTTTCAAAGTTTTACTTTACTACTATATATAAAGGCTCCAAGCATGTGTGCTTGTAACTAGTGTTATTTAAGACTGAATAGAAATTAATAAATTATATTTTTCAAAAAAAATCATTGATTTATCAATTATCAATAATGAGTTATAAATTAAGCGATTTTGATAATGATTTTGATTTATTTTTTCATATCAGATTAATATTTCTTAATGGTTTGAAATTTTTTATTAATGGGTTAAGCGTAATCCAATAGTAAATTAATAATATAAATTTATTTAAAGTCTTTGACTTAAATTTTTTTTCTATACTTTTATTTCTAACTGTCTCAAATTCTTAATAATTCTACTAGGTGCGAATGTTTTCTTTTGAGCAAGATATACAATTTGTTAACTTATGTGCCACCTTGTTTTTAAGTAATTTTTAATATTTTTTGTGAAATATTCTTAATGGGTAAATCGATTACCAAATTAATAATAATCAATAACCGATAAATCTATATTTTATGTTAAGTACTTTTATTGTCTCAATTTATCGAACATAAATGAATTTTGAATAGTCAATTAAAATTTTTATATGTTTTTTGAAATATCTGAAGTTGTTCATTATTATGATTTTAATACTTTTTATATAAATTTAAAAGATATAATGGATAAATTAAAGTGGTTTACAATTCTTTTAATGCAATTTTTTTTAGATATATTACAAATAAAAAAAAAAGTAATACAATTAAATTGAAATGAATAAATTACTAAAATGGGCCACAAATTTTAAGAAAAGCACCATTGGCTACAAATAAGGCCGGTATGGAACTATGGATGGGATCCATTCTTTGATTTTGAAGTTTATCATTAACTTTTAATTTGTTTTATTGATTTTTAATTTTTAAATATGCTAAATCAATAAAATATTTTTATGGATTTTCAATTTATTGATTTTGGTGCTTTAACTGTTGGATGTTAGTAATTATTTATTCAATTTAAATTACCTCTTAGAAAAAAAATTAAAAAGTAAAAGGACTTGTTCCCTATCTTCGTCCTTCTTCAGTAGGGTTTTCTTTCTTGCCAAAACCCAGATTCCTCCCTACTTCCCGGCGATTTGCGCCGGCGGATTCAGTTTCTGAACTTCTTCTCTCTTATATATAATACCAATCGCATTTTAAAGAGAAAATCCAATTCAAATCACAGCCTTCAATATGTCAATCCCGAGGGAGCTCTACCCCACCGAAGATGACCTCCCGTACGAGGAAGAGATCCTCAGAAATCCGTTCAGCCTGAAGCAGTGGTGGCGCTATCTAGTGGCACGAGCAGATGCGCCATTCACAAAACGAAGAGTGCTTTACGAACGAGCCCTACAAGCTCTCCCCGGAAGCTACAAAATATGGCACGCGTATCTCCGCGAACGTCTGGAGTTAGTTCGGAATCTTCCAATCAACCACTCCCTGTACCAAGCTCTGAACAACACTTTCGAGAGAGCGCTTGTTACAATGCACAAAATGCCACGGATTTGGATCATGTACTTGGTGAGTTTAACTCAACAGAAGCTCGTTACTCGAACTAGACGCACTTTCGATAGAGCATTGTGTGCATTACCTGTTACTCAGCATGATAGGATTTGGGAACATTATTTAGTGTTTGTTAGTCAAAGGGGAATTCCTATTGAAACATCACTTAGGGTTTATAGGAGGTACTTGAAGTATGACCCTTCCCATATTGAGGATTTGCTTGAGTTTTTGTTGAATTCTGAGCTGTGGCAGGAGGCGGCAGAGAGGTTAGCTGGTGTATTAAATGATGATCGGTTTTATTCTATTAAAGGGAAGACTAAACATAGGCTTTGGTTGGAGCTGTGTGACTTGTTAACACAGCATGCTACTGAAATATCAGGTTTGAATGTGGATGCCATAATTAGAGGAGGGATTAAGAAGTTTACCGATGAGGTTGGGAGGCTTTGGACGTCGTTGGCGGATTATTACATTAGGAGGAAGTTGGTCGAGAAGGCGAGAGATATTTTCGAAGAAGGGATGACAACTGTGGTGACTGTTAGGGATTTTAGTGTTATCTTTGATGCGTACTCCCAGTTTGAGGAGAGTATGCTTGCCTTGAAAATGGAGGAGATGAGTGATAGTGAGGTGGATGAAGGGAGTAATGGTGAGGTTGGGGCAGAGGAAGATGTGGATGAGGAGGATGATAGGTTGAATGTGGCAAAATTGGAGAAGAAGCTTAAAGAGTTTTGGCTAAATGATGATAAGGATATTGACTTGAGATTAGCGAGGCTAGAACATCTTATGGATAGGAGGCCAGAGCTTGCGAATAGTGTCCTTTTGAGGCAAAATCCGCATAATGTAGAACAGTGGCATAGAAGGGTAAAACTATTCGAAGGGAATCCGACAAAGCAAATATTAACGTTCACTGAGGCAGTTAGAACTATTGACCCAATGAAAGCTGTGGGGAAGCCACATACTTTGTGGGTTGCATTTGCAAAACTTTATGAAAACCATAAGGATATTGCAAATGCAAGAGTCATCTTTGATAAGGCAGTGCAGGTGAATTATAAAACTGTTGATCATCTGGCTAGTGTTTGGTGTGAATGGGCCGAGATGGAACTACGTCACAGGAATTTCAAGGGTGCTCTAGAACTGATGAGACGTGCCACTGCTGAACCAACTGTTGAGGTCAAACGGAGAGGTAATTCTGACTTTCCTTTGTATCTGTGCTCTTTCTTTTTTCATGACTGTTTCTTTATTCTTGTCACTTGTTAAGTAATTAGCCCACCAAGCTTAAATAATAGTTCAGCATTAGATCTAATTGAGTCATGGAATACAAAGAAGTACTCCATACTATATTGGTATTACCTTTTAATCAGGAACTAAAATTTTGAATGTGGATTTCGTGTTACTTTTGAAGTAAAACAATCTACCGAAGTAATTCTTCATCCAAAAAAAATAAATCTACAGAAGTAGCAAGTAGTAAGAAACCCTTCGGGGTGGCCCAGTGGTTTGAGCTTGGCACTTCCATGTTGGAGGTCTCAAGTTCGAAACCCCTTGCCAGCGAAAGCAAGGGGTTTGCCTTCTGGGTCGAGCTCGTCGCACCAGGCTGCCTAGTGCGGGTTACCTCTCCTATGTGGTTTGCGAGCTATTGCATAGGAGCGGGGGTTTTACCCTGTGCGCAACCAAAGGGTAGCGGCTGCGGGTTTCCCTTGTCAAAAAAAAAAAAAAAAAAAAGTAGCAAGTAGTAAGAAAAAAGCTTGCATTTGGAAAAAATCCAGACAACGGGTGATTCTTTTTTTTTTTTTTTTTGAGATAAGGGTAACTTTGTATTCACAAAAAATTCTATCATCCTAAGAAATGATGAATTGGAAACTTACATCCCATATAGTGGGCACACCCCCATAAGGGTAGTCAGATTACAAGTCTCCTAGGAAATCAACTAAATTTACCATTGCCCTTTCCAAATTTTCTTTACACCAAAAAATAGAAGGCTAATTTAATTCATTTTTATCTTATGAAAGTTGATATTTTTCCCTTCAAGACACCTAGCATTCCTTTCTTCCCAAATGGTCCGCCAAATGCATGCTGGGATAGTCTTCCACCATTCTTCCTTCCTGCCCCTGCTTCCAATTCCTGACTAATTGTTCAAGAGCTCCAGAGTAGTCTTTTTGCATCAGCCATCACCCAGCTAACCCTTAGGGATCCTTTGGTGTGAGGGATAAGAATAAATAGTCATGGGATAAAAAAATAGTCCTGGGATTAAATTTTGATGTCTTGTTTGGTTGCCATATTTGGGATATCTTATCCCACCATTTATACCATAGTGATGGGATAAGTTATCCCATATACATGGTGGGATAAGTTATCCCAGGATAACTAATCCCAGGATAGTATAACTTGTTCCCAACCGAACGACCCCTAAGTGTACATAAGAACATGTTCCACAGATTTGTAGCTGTTTGAAAGTGTAGGAATAGGTGGTTGTTTACCTCAATTTCCTGCTCACACATGAAGCACCTTGAGCAAATCTGCATACCTCTTTTCTGTGATGCCTCATGTATAAGGCATGCCTTCCTAATTAGCAACCAGGCAAAGCATGTCTCTTTGAGTGGGCAATTTCTCTTGAAACTGAAACTTAGCAAAGTAAATTTTGTCTCTATTTTTGTACCCTCCTGGCTAAAACTAATCATATGCTTTTAATTATTTTCTTTGAACTCCATGACCAATCTAAGTCTTTAAAATTGAAGCTGAAAAGTTTTAGGAAAACATTTAGTATATCTTGACTGAGGAATCTAGATATCTAATTTCATTTTCAGTTGATTGATGCTGTATGGATATTTGGGCTAACTCTTGGTGCTCTCTTCATGTTTTAACATGCAGTTGCTGCTGATGGAAATGAACCAGTGCAAATTAAGCTACACAAATCTCTAAGGCTTTGGTTACTGTTTGTGGATTTGGAGGAGAGTCTAGGAAGCTTAGAGTCAACTCGTGTGGTCTATGAGCGAATTTTGGATCTGAGAATTGCTACACCACAGATTATAATAAATTATGCAGTACTTCTGGAGGTATGAATTTCATTCTAATCATTACTTACGTATCATCCTACTGTTTTACGTGCTCTTAAAAGAATGGGGGAGTTCTTTGCATTTTGCATATCTAATGTATGAACCATTTCCTGGTTGCATCTTCGCCAGTTATTTTCCACGATTTACCCTCTAGTCTTAAGTTATTTTGCAGAACTTTAGAAGATTTAATTCTGTGAGGGGCAAAATAGGGATTGAATTCCCAAAACGGAAGTGGGATTGGAAGGAAAAAATTGACAAGGAAAAGGAATAAGGGGCCAGTAGTGGGAGAAAGATGGAAGGCAACATTAGTAAGCTTAGTAATCTCCAGATTGAAAAAGATCTCCAATCTGCATACTTGTTGATTTGAGAATATTCTTGGGATACTAAATTGTCACTAAGAAGGATTCTTGATAGAAGCTGTGAATAACTGGCTGAGAAGTTTCATTGTGTAGGTAACATAGAGCTTCTGCAATCAAAGAGCTATTCAAAATCCTCTCCCCCATTAGAATGTGGAGTATCCCATTTGTCACTTCTCCTCACTTGGAAACTAAATAACAAAGTATGTGAATTTATTAAAGAACTACTAAGTACTTGGTTTGTTTCTTACTAGGCAGAATTTTTTTTTAATTTCCTGCCAAATGAAAGTTGTAAACAAATATGAAATAGTATCTTTTAGACTTTTACACAAATCCCATTAGTGGGGCAATGGCCTTATGCCGTGTGATGCTATCCTAATGTCTGCTTACAACATGAAATCCTTCCACTCTTACTTTTATGACTCAGAAATCTTTACTGTTATTGATTTTCCATTAAGAAGGAGCCTTTTGTATAGTTAGTGACTATCTACTGGATGGCTTCACTATTGCTGCTGGGTTAGCCCTTCTATTGATTTTCCATGTGTGAATAGTCTCTCCTTTTACTCTGCCTGTTTTTCTGATTATGTAATTACTATTTTTATCCATCAAAAAATGAGATTTCTATGATTTCACATAGACATTGAAAGATCGGGATGTAAATGATTAAAAAAACAAGAGGATAATGTGAAGATAAAAAAAATGCATACATTTGAGGTCAAAATGCAAAAACTCAAGAAAAGAATTTTGGATATCTTTTCTCTCTGGTGCAATTGGATTTAACCTATAATATCTGGTATTCATTTTGTCTAGGATCACAAGTACTTTGAGGATGCATTCAAGGTTTACGAGAGGGGTGTGAAGATCTTCAAGTACCCACATGTTAAGGATATATGGGTTACCTATCTTTCCAAATTTGTGAAGAGATATGGGAAGTCAAAGTTGGAACGAGCTAGAGAGTTATTTGAGCATGCTGTTGAACAGGTATGTATTTGACAATATGTTTTATTTGTTCAGTCAACAAATATAACATTGGTTTTCTATGATATAAATCTGAATTGTAAAATCGTTCTTTTTTGCACCAATATGGTAAGTTCATTGATGATGATTTTTGGAATTCAATGATTCACTGTTTTAATTGGATGTTAGGTTCTCAACTGATGTTTAAAAATCTCATGAGTTTTTCCTTGTTTTTCTCCAACTCCCTTAATGAATATGTGGAGATTTTGCCATCGCTCTGATATTGGCACATTTGCTTCTCATTAGCAATATCATATCCTTATGCGTGTTGAACGTATGTAAGGGCACCAGCCACTTTTTTGGCCTTCTGTACAGATCTGATATTCATTTGAATTTCTTGGACTTGTGTACCCTTTTTACAACAGGGACATCCCCTTTTTTGGGTGCAATTTAGTGTCAGTCAATCAACTAACCCAACACTTCTTCCTCTGGCGTAACTTAATATTGTTAATAAATAAGAAAATTGGCGGATCTGCGATAGCAACAGGTTTAAATTGATGGGAGAAACCTTTGGCTGCCTAGATGTTTTGGGAGACACCTGTTTCTGTTTAAGAAGTGTCCGGAAAGCTATCTTCCTTCAGCCACCGTATATCTTATTCTTCAGTTACTTTCCAAATTATCCTTTTGGTCTTTCATCATCCTCTACTTTTTATATGATAGTATTCTACCTGGATAAGGGCGCAAAGGTGGTTAGAGAGCTCATTGAATCATTTTATGCATTGTGCTGCACATCTTGATTTTTTTTCCTTAGGGTTTAGTTTGAGGTCGTGTCATGTCTACCTGTGTGCATTTTATATTTATTTTTGATGCACAATGAATATACATGCAGCTTCACCTATGTTGCCTGTAATTTTCTGACATCACATAAATCTGTTGTTTAGTCTAGAATCATATATTGGCCATGTCTTGGGTGATAGTTGCACTTCCAAATTATGGGAGAAATTTTGTTTAATGCTGTTAGCAGAGGCTCTCATTTAATGTCTAACTACTTCTTGTCTGCGTAGTTGCATCTTAAAGCACGTTCATAAATTCTGTTTGTCAAACTATGTTTGGATACTCATCTTGTACTGTTTCCATTCCCACCAGACCCCTGCTGATGCTGTGAAGCCATTGTATCTTCAATATGCTAAATTAGAGGAAGACTATGGTCTTGCGAAGCGGGCAATGAGGGTTTATGATCAAGCTACAAAAGCTGTTCCAGCAAATGAGAAATTGAGCATGTACGAGATCTATATAGCTCGTGCAGCTGAGATATTTGGTGTTCCAAGAACACGGGAGATATATGAACAAGCAATTGAGTCTGGGCTTCCAGACAAGGACGTGAAAGTTATGTGCTTAAAGTATGCTGAACTTGAGAAGAGCCTAGGGGAGATTGATCGTGCTCGTGCACTATACAAGCACTCATCACAATTCGCAGACCCTAGATCTGACCCTGATTTCTGGGACAAGTGGCATGAGTTTGAGGTGCAGCATGGTAACGAGGATACCTTCCGCGAGATGCTCCGTGTGAAGAGGAGTGTATCTGCAAGCTACAGCCAGGTAAAAAAATACTCATTTAATCATTAAGTTAGCCATCTGTGATGTCCTTGAGATCAGTAAATTAAGGAGCTCAATCGTATTCTTACAAAGAATTAAGACCAAAGAGTACTTGTGGCATAGTTTATCCAAAAAAGTATCTAAGTGTACTTGCGGCATAAAAGAAGGCTGAGGAGGGAAATTGTTTTGGTACTTGATGGCTTCTAATAGGAAGGATTGTGTAAGAAGAGTAATAATCTGGTTAGAATGCTAGTACGAACTTAATCAGGATAAAATAATTACTTTACAATGTGTATCATCCAACATGGCATATAATTAACTTTGGAAGATGACAACCTAGCTTCTGATTAGACTGGGTCACTGGGAAACCTACTGTTAGAGCTACTTATGCTTTATGCCAGGAAATTTCTTGAAAATAGGAAGGGCTCATAATGTAGTATTTAGCTCAAGTAACTACCATTTTTAACTTCTTGGTGTATGAACTATCATGGACTTGGTATATTATATCAATCAAATCAGTCAACTATACTTAATCTCATACTAGTGGGTTGTAAGAATCCTCTATATACATATTCTGTTATATTCTGGTCCATGAAGTCCAATATTGAAAAACAATTACTTGTCTTTTAAGGCGAATTTAGGGTTCTCTAAATCTCACAACATCCCTTCAGTGATATAAAAGTCTTTAACCCAAGCCAAGAGGAATTCTGGCAAATATTAGATCTAATGCAAGTTTTCTAACAATTACCAAGCCTTACCCCAACAAGTTGGTATCTCCTATAGTGGTCATTTGTTCATTGTGTTCTTTTTTCTGACCTAAATGTACATTTATGAGAGATTTAGTCTCTTGAGACAACTTCTTTGTGATTTTGGATCCACCTCCTTCTTGTTTAGCACCTTAAATTGTCACATGTCACACTACCGGATCCGTGAATTTGGAGGTCGACGTAAAATATGGCCGAACCATCTTAGGTGATCACCTTATAATTTATCCTCATATATTCCTGCTTATGTCCTAGTTTAATTTGATCATTTCTAGTTATTTTCTGGTGAGATCACATATTTTCTTAACATACGTATTTGTGAAACACCGATAAGTATATATTATGCTGTTGAGAACCAACCACTCTTACAACATTGCCGCATCTCTCAGAATCGTTCTATAGAACTCCTATGGTGCTCCATTTGAATTATCCTATTTTAGTCCTTTATGCTCAACTTTCATCTATCATTGCATCCTTTTGGGGAAGATTTGAGATATTTGAATTATTGGACCTATCAAAAAGAATATTTGAGTTGTTTGTAGTAGTTACCACAAACCTATCCAATCTCACTTGATATTTGTTCTTTTGCAAGCTAAACTTGAAGTTCCTCGTTCTGTCTTACTCCACCAACCCTCACTCTCTAGAGTGCTAGCTTCTCTATAGTTCTAGTTTTGTTAACATCCTTGCTAGTTTTTCCAATGATACAATCATATGCAAATAGCATGCTCCATGGAGTTCTCAAATGATCTGCTATTGGTTGATTCATCTAAAAGTAAGGAAATAAGTATGGGTTTAAGGCAAATCTGTGGTGTAGACCCATAATTTAGGGAACTCCACTCGATCTCCTTCCGTTGGTCTCACTTTTTTGACCTTTCCTTCATACACATCCTTTTAATAGTTTTGTATATTCTCACATTTGTGCATTTCTTTAACTTTGTTGATTGACCATACTGACATTCTTCTTATACCTGCAGACACATTTTATCCTACCGGAGTATCTCATGCAAAAGGATCAGATGCAGACCCTTGAGGAAGCAAAGGACGTTTTGAAAAAAGCTGGTGTTGCTGATGATGAGATGGCAGCTCTTGAGAGGCAGTTAGCGCCCCCTGAAAATGATACAAAGAGCAAAGAACAGAGTCGGGTAGTTGGATTTGTTAGTGCAGGAGTAGTTGAGTCAAATGGACAGAAAGTCACTGCAAACAATGAGGATATTGAGCTACCTGAGGAAAGTGATTCTGAAGAGGATGATGATAAGGTTGAAATTGCACTGAAAGAAGTCCCTGATGCAGTGTTTGGAGGTCTAATCCGTAAGAGGGACGAAGGTGATGAAGCAGAAGATGACTCTACTGCCAAGAATAAAGATAGTGATGGCCCTCTTGGCGCGCTAGAAAGAATAAAACGAAGGAAACAACAAGCATCTTAGAGTTTGTATTTTTCTGCTGCATTAGTTGGTTTGAAATTTTTGACCTAATTCCTAATCGTGTAAATTGAAGTTTTAGATTGTTGTATAACTTTAATTTCTCCATAGAGAAGGTGTACATCACTCGTTATTTAAAGTACACGTTGTTTATTCCTCTATCCAGAAAATTGGTGAGGCGGTTAGTCTTTCACTGCAAGAATGCATCATTTTGTGTTTAGAATTGTATTTTGCTACTTACATAATTATAACAATCTGCCTGGTGACACATGATGAATCTGTCTTCAATTTTTTTTTTCGAAACTTGGCCAAACACTCTCGTCTCATTAATTTCATATCTTAATTTTTGGTGATAGAACGCATAGAACATTCAGAACGTTCAATCTCCTCTGTACTTTCAGAAATTTCATCTTCTGTACAAATAAATGCCTCTCCTCTTTTCGATTATCAACCTTTTGATAAACAAATAAAATAAACATTGAGCGTAGGAGAAAAGGAAGATAGGGAAGAAATTACAAATTTAAAAAATATCGAACCTTTTAAATTTGGATAGCTAACCAACTAAGTGTTTAAGTTTAAATAACCAACCAACTAAGCTAGTTAAGAAATTCTTAATTATTAACCTTTAAGTTTTCAAATAAGAGGGTTCTTTTTCTATGTTTCAATTAGGGGTGGGCATAAATACCGGAAAACTAAAAAACCGAACCGAATCGAACTATTTCGGTTCTTCGGTGTTTCAGTTCGGTGTCGGTTCTTTTTTTCCGGAACTTCGGTTCTTCAGTTCGAAGTTCGGTGTAAGGGTCTCGAAACTACGGTGCATCGAAGAACCGAAGTTTTATTAAATAAATTTAAAAATATTAAATTATATTATTTAATAATACTTATATATTTTGAATTAAAATATTTACCTGGCCCATTTCAATTTTTAAATTTTGGAGCCTAAACAAAACAGTAAAGGGCACACTTTATCATTTACACTTCAAAACGGTAAAGGGCACCCAACCTAAACAAAACTATTTTGATGTTATTACTTTTTATTGTTAGACTGTTAGTTGCAACTTTGAAGTTTGAAGTGTGAAGTGAACACCAATTGTTACTTTATCATATTTCCTCTTTATTTTTATTCACACCGAAAAACTAATTTAAAAATACCAAACTAAACCGAATCGATCTAGTTTGGTTTGAAATATGATGCACACTTTTCTAAAACCAAATACCGAAGAACCAAACCAAAATTCGATTAAATCAAATCGAAGAATCGAACGCCCACGGCTAGTTTCAATGATTGCGACCCTTTACAAAATTACTTCCCCCTTCAAAATAATTGTCACATCTGGAGCGTGTAAAAATCAAATAAAAAAATGTTATTGGATTATTGTAATTGGGTTATCAGATTAACAGATTTTTAATAATTTTATAAAAATAATTTATTGGGTTATCAGTTCCATTTTGATTTCAAATATTGGATAAATCGATAATTCGTTAAATACGGTAATAATTTACTACTATATCCTTCATAAATATTAAATATTAATGATTTAACATAACTAAACACTATATCAATACTCTACACTATAATCTACCTAATTATTATCTTTTTTATTTCACTATATTAAAACATTTATAACTAATTTGCTTGTTTTAATGTATCGCGCCAAATTATTTATTTTATGAGCATTTTTTTATTGGACAAATCTAAAATCGAACCATTAACGATTAAAAACCAAAAACTACTAAAATTCTTTTATTGATTTAGCGTATTTAAAAATTAAAAATTAATAAACTAAACTAAAAATATATAAAATAGAACCAAGCCGACGGATAACCTCATCACATCCACTTTTCAAGAGTAAATTAAGATAAATTCAATTATATATTAAAATTCAAATATTAAAAAACTACACGCATAATACTACAGGCCAGGTATCTATCAATCTATATAACAAGGAAAAATAAGAAGACAAATGCATAAGTAACAAGTGGTAGCATAAAAATGAAGGGCGGTAGAGCAAAATCATATTTGGTACTAATGTAGAAGCACCATCACCAAAACCTCAATGCATATTAATAAAGAGATTGATTACACAAAAAGTAAAGAACACTCCGACAGAGGTCGCCGGAACAAAACCATCGCCGGTGAAGGTGCAATATTCTCCGATGCCAAGTCTTGAGCCTCAGACATCTTCAAAACTAGCAGTACAACATAAATATAGAAAAACCTAAGGCAAGCCATTGATATATAACAAAATATTTATTTTTTAATGATTAATTATTTCTGAGAGAGACTTCAATTTTTTTTCAGTAGAAAGATAGGAGAAAAGCATAATACTTATAGTGAAGGAAAAGAGGTACAGATATTGTTTATTGCATGTATGCCATTTGGCTAGGGGAATTTTTGTTGGGAGAAACGGTGTCATTTTACTATTGGATAAAGATTGTCACGTTTTATTCAATCATCAAATTGAATTTATGCTCCTTTTTTTTGGCTTTTCGTTGTTCTTTTTCGAGACTGAATCAGGTTTAATATATATATTTTTTTAATATGATATATATTATAAAATTTATTTCTATTACCATTATATTCGATTAAGCATAGAGTATAAAAAAAGATTTTTTTTTCTGAGAAAAGATTGTGCTTTTTTTTTGTTTTTTGGATTTGAACGCGACAATTCACCTTGATCTCATTGATAATTTTGAGATTGATCGATCTCAAATAAATAAATGCAAAAATGATGAAATACAATTAACCGTATGTTACATAAGAAACAACAATAATAAACCACAAAATAATGATTTTATTTTGTTGGTGATGATATATATAGTACACAAAGATGTATCTAAAAAATCTTTCCTTCTCCCTACCAAGACCTGTAATCTCCTTCAATTCTTCATTCTCTTCCTTTTTCCCCCTTTCTAATTACAATTAAATCTCATTATAACGATATCATTTAAATCATCTTTTAGTCTCTATAACAAAATAATGTTATAGAAAATATATAATATAACATAATATAAAAAAAATCTATTTCAATTTTTTTTATGGTTATTAATGTAGAGATGATTGTTTTAGAGAAATTTGACGATATAATTTAGTGCATGAAATAAGCGAAGAAGGATAATAAAGTAGCCCCAGCCAAAGTTGCCACGTTGGGCAATGACACGGCGGCATCACTAGATGGGGCAGAGGCTGGGGCAGAGATCGGAGAAGAGATTGGGGCAGAGGTTGGGGGCAATATTTGAGCCATGACTGAACTAATTGAGGCAGCAACAATGAGGGTGACACAAGCAATCTTCTTCATCTCCATATTTTTTAAAAATAAATAAGTAAATAATAATTATATTTTTGAAATTTGTGTTTGATTTTTTTCTATTTTTTTTTTTTTTTGCTTTGGTGAATTAAATGTGGTTGAGAAGAGGGTTATATATAGTGTCTAGGTATAATTTGAACCACATTTGAATATTTATGGCTAGAGTGATTTTAGGGTAATTGTTAGAAAATTATCTGTTAGATTTTAAGGGTTCTCAATTTTCTTTTTCTTTTTCTTTTTCTAGAATTTAGCATTTTCTTGTTGGTTTTGGTTTGTCATGTTTTTTTTTCAGGTCAGAAGAAATTGCTAATTTGAAAATATTTTGACTATTTTTTATGCTTATGCTAAAAGAGAGTGAGATTTTGAGGGTTGTATTATTTCTTGTTCTTTTAAAATTTTGGTGTTTTTTCTAAAGATTTTTTTTGTTGTCTATGATATTTAGAGTTGGAATTTCAGTTCATGGTTATTAAATTAATTCATTTAATTCATATTTTAATGAGTTAGATCACTTATATTTCAATTAGATAAATATGAGTTTCAATCTATTTTATCCCATAAAAATATGGATAACATGTGAGTATTCATATACAAACTCACTTTTGTAAATAGGAGACCCCAATATCCTTTCCTTAAAATTTGAGAGAACATTTACAAGATCAATAAAAACACACAAATGCCCAACCCAACCCTGGCACTATTAACCCTCCCCTACCTGCCTATCTCCACCTACCCCCTTAACTCATGGTCTATTCCTGAGTCGGGGTTGGAGTCAGGATCGAGTCTTAAATTAAGGTTGAATCAGGAATTAGAATTGGAGCTCGAGTTGAGATCATGGTCGTGGTTAGGGTTCCATGGGAATCCTATCTTGAGTTGGAGTCGGATCTCGAGTCAAAAGTAGGTTAGGATCGGGATCAAGATTAGATTTCATACTGAGGTAGGGTCTCGAGTTGAGATCAAGGTCGGAATCGAGGTTAAATCCCATGCTGAGGTAGGGTCCCAAGTTGAGGTCGAGGTTGGGATTGAAGTCAGGTCCTAGGTCGATTAATGTGGATTAGAACGATTTACCCAATTCACAATTTGCCAATATTCATATGGTGCATTGCAATTCATTAATCCATTTTCAATCTGCACAAATCCGATTCAATCCCTCCATTTGCCGTGACTTGGGTGATATTATATATATGTTATCATATTTATTTTATGTGTAATTTACATAAATTTCATAGTGTTAAGAGCTAGTTATATTATTTTCCTACTCTTTTTCAAATTACAAAAGTCCTTTAAAATTTATTAATTTTGAATACATCACTGGACTTCCAGATACATCACTTGTTGGGTTTTGTTTACAAAAGTCTCATATCATTTGTTGGGTTTTGTTTACAAAAGTTTCTTAAAGCTGTGAATAGGAAGTGAAGGATTGTGCTTCTGATTTGTTAATCTGAATACATGAAATAACATAACTGGATTTCCAGATACATATCCGAGAGGGGACTTTACATCCGAATACATATAGGGGAGAGATGTAACTGAGAGGGGAGGAATGTTTCAGATAGGGGATAGAATCCGGATACATAGAAGAGAGATGTATCCAAGAGGGGAGAAATATATCCGAAAGGGATATGAATGTATCCGATATGGGATTTCTGAATTTTTTAAATGGTAGACAATCATTTTTATTTATTTTTTAAAAATAAAATAATAAACTGGTAGCTTAGTTGGAATAAGGACAAAGACTTGTCAGTCTGTCAATCACGTGGGTAAGATTGACCCAAACTTTAAACAAAGACTACAATTAAAATTTGACAAAAGGGTCAAAAATGCCCTTGTATTATGTGAAATAATAAAAAATGTCCTTTGGTTATACTTCGATACATTTATATCCTTATAGTTAGTGAAATGGGCCAAAAATACCTTTAAATGAAACGGAAGCAAACCAAAAAACTTAAATCAATGCAAACTCGATTGAGAAAATATCCATGTCTTCATTCAATCGTCAAAAAATTGTGTGTTATTGCGGGTAGTGGACATCAAATGATTAAAAAAAAAAGCCTTACGAAAGCTGGCTTTTCGTTAAGTTAATTAAAGACAATTGCAGTATTTAATGCAACATGCCTTAAAATAGTATATCCACCTAAATAATTGCTCAACTTATTACTCCACTAGTTATTAACCAAATTATCACAGGATTAACATTATGCACAAGACTGTTTTTTACAGAGTTGAGAGACCAAGAGTTCAAGACCATATAAAGTATTCACTTTTTTTTGTTTCCAGACTCTGTTTAATTAACATACTACTATAGTATAGCCTAAAGCTTCAAAGCTAATAAATTTCAAATAAGTTCCATCGATATTCAAATAAGTGCCCTGGAAGATTCGAGCGAACATGATGCTTCTTCAATAACAATTTATCTATCACGAATCACATGGAAAAAAACTACTACCTAATAAATAAAAAGGGGTCCAGCTAGCTATGAAACATGCAAATGCAAACCAATTTATCTTATATA
>NW_006238994.1:1993537-2015647 GCF_000226075.1 Solanum tuberosum | reverse complement strand
TATATATATATATATATATCTGTAAAAGTTGAATGAAATTCATAGTGGAAAAACATTGTGTATATAACAAATGGCAAAGTCCATGGCATTGCTTATGATTATGGCTTTATCCTATTTTACAGCTATAGCAAATTCACAGGTGAAGAACATCTTCTTACTAGCTGGACAAAGCAACATGTCGGGCCTAGGAGGTGTCGTGAACAACACATGGGATGGTATTGTTCCATTGGAGTGTAGCCCGAATCCGGCCATCCTCAAACTTGATGCCAAACTTCAATGGGTGGAGGCAACTGAACCTTTACATGCAGATATCGACACAAATGTTACTTGTGGGATTGGTCCAGGTATGTAGAGGCGGATTTCAATAGATTAGACTCGCTCTGGACATGCTAACTATAAATTCTAGATTCGTGTGTGCAGGTATGCCCTTCGCAAATTCTTTGTTGAATAAAACTTCGTTTCTTGGGGAAGTAGGGTTGGTACCATGCGCAATGGCGGGGAACAGAATAAGTCAATGGCAAAAGGGAACTTTCCTTTACAATCAGCTGGTGATGAGAGCCAAAGCTGCTGCAGTGCAAGAATGTGGGGTAACTAGAGCTATGCTTTGGTATCAAGGGGAGAGTGACACAACGTTACTGAGTAATGCAAATGCTTATAAAGGAAAAATGCAACAATTTTTCACAGACTTGAGAAGTGATGTTGGGATACCAGATCTTTTGATTATCCAGGTAACCTTAAATTTGGTACTCCCCCGTTCCAATTTTGACGGGGAGTTTAAGAAAATAAAGAAAACTTTTGAGTGTTGCGATCTTAAACTAAAGATATGTGGAATGTACCAAAATGTCTTTTAATCTTGTGGTTTTAAACATGTCATTTGGAAATTAAAGAGTTCTTATAAAGGAAAGAGATATTCTTTCTGAAACAGACTAAAAAGGAAGGTACGCAGTCAAACAAATTGAAACAAAGGGAGTAACTCTTACTGCAGGAACCGGTTCTTAAGCTGCAGGTTCATCCAAATGCAGTATATTTTCAACACGGAGCGTATATGTGTGTGTGTGTGTGTGTGAAATTCCACTAAAATTTCAACAAATATTAGATTTTGAAATCTTAGCTTCAATAATACAATAAATTCTCCGTCACAATCTGAGGTCAGTCAAGCATCCCTTGCAAAGTTGGTTATTAGTTATCCTTACTTGTTTACACTTCTTTTGTTCAAACTTATGTAGGTGGCTCTAGCTTCAGGAACAAATTACACAGATATAGTAAGAGAAGCACAGTTAAATCCTGACCTTGCAAATGTAGTAACTGTTGATGCCAGGGGTTTGGAGTTGCATAAAGACAATTTACACCTTACTGCTTCTTCCCAAGTCTTCCTAGGACACATGATGGCTGATGCTTATCTTCAGACAATCTCAACCACATCCTAATCTACTCATAGTCAATAGTGAAAGAATACTTCAGTTAGTTTCTCAACATGTGAAACCAGTGTAAACATTCAGAAAGGAAAATGTTCAATACTCTGTAATGTAATCATAAAACAGTACAAGCTATCATTAATTGATGTTTCAATTGTTCAAGTAAAAAGAAGGGAAATGTAGTTTTCTCCATCCAACGATCTAAGAGGGGTGTCAATTTTCGATACATAAAAGTGCCAACCTCCTTGAACATAGAAATTACAAAAGGGAAGATGTTTTTAATAAATGCAGCATGATTTGTAGTTACGTTCCTCTGTAATATCAAGTCCTTTATCTTAGAAGTTTAGAGCAAGCATATAATTGACAATGACACAGGAGCTATGTAAGAAAAGAAGAAGTAAATTGCAACAACGAAAAAATCATCCAGTTAAAGTGGGGGTCGTTTGGTTGTTGGTTACAAAGGGAATTATTCATATATTGAAGCTAGCATAGTCAATACCATGTTTGGTAGATTTTAGTTGTTTTGTATAGAATTCAGCACACCAGGTACGGTGTTTGGTTATTATTTTTACAATCCCACAAGTATAATTTATGAGTCAATTTATTTATTATATAATGCAGGGTAGTAAAAATAGAATAACTAATACATGAATAACGAATCCCTACATTACTACCTGCATAACTCTAACCAGCGACCAGGTGGCTGCTGCATCCTGTTCCTTTACCAAAATTAGAACACAATCACTTACAATCTTTGGGTCTTAATCTCTGGATCATGTCGAGTAGAGTACATTCAGCTGAAGCTAGATTTATCAGCAGCTGAAATGTATGTGCATTAGGAGAGACCCTTATCAACCATTTCTTGCAGAAGTGGAAATACCTCATGTAACTTATCCCTTTTAAGAAATCCTTGCAAAATAAAATCACAAGCAAAATCTTCGGGTGAAAGCCCATTTTGTTCCATCTTCCTCATCAAGTCTTCTGCTTCGTCTAGCAAACCCTCCCGGCATAGGCCATTTATCATTGCATTGTACGACCTCACGTTGACATGTAAACCATCAGAACACACAATTATTGAATATATCTTGAGCAATATTGAGCTTGCCTTTTTTGCACAATCCAGCAATAACAACCTCATACATAGAACAGCTGAGGTCAACATTCTTTCTTTCCAGTTCTTGAAGAAACACCAGAGCTTCTTCAACATGTCCATTCTTGCACAAACCATCTAGCATGATACAATAAGTGTGACTCTGAGTATCGGGTTTGAATCCTAAAACACGCATCTCATCATACATCTTTTGTGCATGGGAGAATCTCCCTACTCGAAATAATCCCTGCAAAACAGTACTGGTGTATGTTACAATTCCAGGTTTTAATTGTTTTAGAGACATTTCTCTCACAAGATCTATGGCTTTGTCTATTTCCATTCTTTTGCAATAACCATTGATTAGTGTTAGGTTGAACACCCCTCTGCACCATCGAATCAAACACTTGTTTTGCTTCATGTAACCGACCCTGCCAATAGTAACCATCTATCAATGTGTTGTATGTGACTACATCAGGATCAACGCCCTTTTGTATCATACATTCAATGATAGCTTTGGCGTCTTCCGCCCTACCTTCCTTGCAAAACGCATCAACTAATATATTATAGGTTTAGACATTCAGATACACACCATGATGGATCATCTGATTCAGTAGCTTTCTTAACTTCTTCCCATTGGCCAAAATTACAAAAACATTGAATAATTGAACTATATGTAATAATATCAGGATAAATCCCTTTCTCAGTCATTCTAGTGAACAGCTTGTGGGCATCATCTACCATTCGATCTTTGCATAAGCTGTCAATTAAGGTGTTATAAGCTGCAATGTTTGGTTCGCAATTCCCAAAGTAGTAATTTCTTTAAAGAGATGAATAACAACAGAATTTTTTATTTTTTTTAATTTTCGTAACTACCTTCAACAATTCAGTGAACGCCTTAACCAATGGCGGAGGACGGTAAACTATCATTCGACGGAATAAAGCAACAGCTTCATCAATATTCTTCACAGTTCTACGCTTACAAACAAAATTTTGTGGCGATGCAGATGATGTTAAAGCAATTTTAGAGCTAGTGTGAAAAGAGAACTTACTGAAACCTAATGGATTTTCAATCAGAAAATGCTTTCAGATCGCAGATATGGCTCTTCTTTGCTGCTATTAATTGGGGCGAAACTCAATCACCATTCACTGGAGGAAAAATAAGCTATTCAGAGTTCTCCGATCTCCGGCAAGTATAAGAATTTTTTTTATCAAACAGGAGTGTCAATGCAAATTATACGTTAAAATTTGTTGATTTTTTAAAATTTTAATCTCATGAATCACTGTATCCTTTCATAATTATGTTTCAGACTTGTCTCAAGTTACATTAAAGTTAAAAAACTAAATACTTTTTAATAAAAAAATTTAGGGAGTTGTAAATATCCATCAAGTATGAACATGTTATTACAAATTCATCATAGTTTAGACGTCATTTTCCTTATTTATTGGTGTGGTAGAAGTTTACTCTTCTCGTCTCAAATTATTTGAGGTGACATAATTATTATTATTTTATTTACTTTTAGTAGTAATTATTTTTGAAAATTATAAATATAATTTATATTTTAAAATAGTGTAATTTTAAACTCTAATTTAAAATATAGTTTTCTCATTTATTTCTTTTTCTTCTGCTAAGCTGACTATTTCACATATAATCAATAATTTCATCAACTATGGCATATAAGCTGACTGTTTTTTTTAGCCCATTTAAAAGAATAATTCTTTTTAGTGATGGTTTAATATTAACTTTTTACGTGACATCTAAAATTAATAAACATTTTGATATATTTGACATATCTTTAATTTAAGATTATAAAATTTAAAAATATTCTTTATTTTATTAAACTTCGTACCAAGACAAAATAGATTAAACAAATTGAACCAAATGAAACTAGTAATAATTAGAATTTTTTTTATCAGAAATGAGATTTGCATGTATTTTAAATTAGAAAATTGCTAGTATGACATGGGAACATAAATTCAACTTTTCTCTTGCCTGGTATGTTCTTCTTTGGCTAACAATATTCTAGCCACCCATTAATTATATTCATACTTAAGTCGTATATGCAAACATCCCATTAGACTTGACCTTCTCCAATAATTTATATTATTGCACCAAATATTTATATCAAATTAATATATACATGGTGTGTTTAAACGTATACAACTATGTATAACTTGGTTAATTACGTATATTTTTATTTTGTTAAGTTATTTAACCATGGTATGTTAGCATTGATTTAGACATTTAGAGTAAATAATTGTATGAGCCACAATATAATAGATAATAATATTTGACATTTAAAGAGAGAGAAGTTCGCTGTTTACTAAAATTATTACGGCATGTCTAAACTTGTAAGTTGTAACCCACCAAACAACAGTGAATGAGGTTATTCCTTCCTTAATTAGAAATTTCGAATTCTTGATATGAAAAAAACTTAGAATTAGTCCTATCCAACGCGAATTTGAATATTAAAAGAGCTTAAATAAAAGCCTTAAAGAAAGCTGGCTTTTCCTGAAGTTAATTAAAGACAACACAAACTTGTAGTACTCATGGCACATAATATATATAAATTAAATGCAACGTGCCTTCAAATATATATCCATCTAAATAATTGCTCATTATAACTTATTATCTCAGGGTTGACATTATGCTTGAGAGTGTTTTTACGTAGAGTTGAGAGAACAAAACCATATAAATTATTCACTTTTTATTGTTTCCAGTCTGTATTTTATTTATTTAAAACATAGATATATACTATAGTATAGCCTAACGCTTCAAAGCTAATAAATTTCAACTAACTTTGATTTGATCGATATTTAATTAAGTGTCCATTAAGGAATATTCAACGCCAACATGATGCTTCTTTATGTATCACAATTTTATTTATGCATCACGAATCACATGGAAAATAAAGAAATATAACGTAATAAATTAAAAAAAGGGTCAAGTTTGCTTTGAACTTCAAAAGTCCTATACCTTAATTCTATTGCTACACACAAAACCTAACCAATTTCATCCAATGTATATATCTGAAAAAGTTGAATGTAATTCATAGAGTAGAAAAACATAGTGTATATAACAAATGACAAAGTCCAAGGCATTGCTTATGATTATGGCTTTATCTTATTTTACAGCTATAGCAAATTCACAGGTGAAGAACATCTTCTTACTAGCTGGACAGAGCAACATGTCCGGCTTAGGAGGTGTCGTGAAGAACAAATGGGATGGTATCGTTCCGCCGGAGTGTAGCCCTAATCCCGCCATCCTTAAACTTGATGCCAATCTTCAATGGGTGGAGGCAACTGAACCTTTACATGCAGATATTGACGTGAACGTTACTTGTGGGATTGGTCCAGGTATGTAGGGGCGGATTTATAAGGAGTTCAACTGAACTCAAAGCTTTCGGCTCGAATCATATATGTAGTTGTCAGTATATATGACTGTATCATGAGCCAGCCCAATTCATCATGGCTAGGTCATATGAGTTTTGGAATTTAACGGGATTGGTCGAGCTGACCCACTATTTTGATGGGCCAAAAACATCAAGTCTAATCCAACACTAAATGGGCTGTAACTGGGGACCCATGCATTAGAATTTTAATGTTAACATAAATATCTTGAAGATAATATTACAAAGTGTTTCTTTTCAAATATCTTGAGTCAAATAACATGTCATAACCCAACAATATACCTCCCTTCATTTCTATTTTTTCATTGTTGAGAAAAAAGAAGAAGAAAAACACACTAATGTATATTTTGCTCAAATAGATATGAGTCATGTGTATTTTTATTTTTAAAGTTGTGTATGTGTGTATAAATAGATTAAACTCGCTCTGAACACACTAACTATAAATTCTAGATTCGTCTATGCAGGTATGCCCTTTGCAAATTCTTTGTTGAATAAAACTTCGTGTCTTGGGATAGTAGGGTTGGTACCATGCGCGATGGCGGGGAACAAAATAAGCGAATGGCAAAAGGGGACTTTCCTTTACAATCAGCTGGTGATGAGAGCCAAGGCTTCTATAGTGCAAGAATATGGTGTAATTAGAGCTATGCTTTGGTATCAAGGGGAGAGTGACACAATGAGCCAGAGTGATGCAAATTCTTATAAAGGCAAAATGCAGCAATTTTTCAGTGACTTGAGAAATGATGTTGGGATACCAGAGCTTTTGATTATCCAGGTAAACTTAAATTTGGCACTCTCTCCGTTTCAATTTGTTTATCTGGTTTTTATAAACGAATATTTTTTTGTTCAAAGGTGGCTCTAGCTTCAGGAGGAAAGCATTACACAGAGACAGTAAGAGAAGCACAGTTAAATCCTGACCTTGCTAATGTAGTAACTGTTGATGCCAAGGGCTTGCAGTTGCAAAAAGACAATTTACACCTTACTGCTTCTTCCCAAGTTCTTCTAGGACACATGATGGTTGATGCTTTTCTTGAGACAATCTTAACCACAACCTCATCTATTGATTGTTAATAGTGAAAGAATAATATTTCAATTATTTCCTCAACTTATGAAATTAGTGTAGCTAGTAACATTCAAAATGGAAAAATTTATTGGTTTTGTGAAATGACAAGTACTATCATTTTATAATGTTTCAATTGTTCAATTACAAAGAAGGGAAAGATAGTTTTTTCCATCCAACGGTCCATGGAAATACCTCAGGTAACTTGCCCCTTTTAAGAAATCCAATGACGGGAAATTTTGAAAATGGAATTCGACTAATGCCACTGAGTGGAATCAGACCGTCAACTCTCAATTGATTGATGCTTGATTATTTATGTCGGTTGCATTAAGCTATTTTAATATTGATGCTATTGAAATGACGATGGTGCAAATCAGACAATTTTCTAAATCAAACGAAAATGAATTTTCAGCAATTTGAAACTTGTGGTATAAAACAACTCTTAAATATTTGTGTGATTATAAATCATTTCATTAGGAGTAAAAATGTGACATTCTTTTTGAGACGGACTAACCAAGAAAAAATGTCACACATAAAATGTCCATGGGACAGAAGGAGTATATTGTTTTGTCATTGTGTTGTAGCTTTGTAAAGTACCAAAGAATATGAAAGGCTATTCTGTCAATGGAAGCTCAAAAAATAAAAGCTGTGATATTAAAGAAACTTCAAGAGCATTAGCTTGGTTATCCCTGCCAGGTTTGCCTATCAGTTTGTTTGCTAGGAAATCCCTTTTATCAATTGCATCGGCAGCGGGGCGCCCAATTGCAATCGATAAAGCAACTCAAGTTCGATCAAGACCTAGCACAGCAAGAGTAAAAGTTGAACTTGATCTATTGGACAAGCATCCTAAATGAATTAAACTCCAGTATTTGGATGAGGAATCTAGTAAGATTTTGGAACACTTTCAAGAGATTGTTTATGATAATCTTCCTCTGTATTGTACTAATTGCAAGCATCAAGGCCATGCCGAAATAAATTGTCGTCTAATCTTGAAAAAGAACCTAGTCCATGATCAAGAAGTAGGTGTAAGAGAAGAAGAAATTGCGCATGATATCCAAAAATATAAGGGTGACGCAAGGAGAATTTTGAATGAGAAGAGGGGACTAGAAGAAGTTATTCAAAGAGACGATGATAAAAATCCCAGTACGTGCACCAAAAACAATGTATTGGTGAAAACTGAATCATACAAATCTGATGATGCAATGCACAATAATTCCAGTTCTATTTTGGTTCAAAAAAATCCTCAAGCTCAAGCAGACTTGAATTATGATTTGTTGGCGGAAAAAACTTCAGATAATGATGCACAAGGTGTTGTTGAGGTCCAAAATAATCTAGTTAATATCAAAACAACGGTTAAAAATCAAATTGTTCCTACAGATAACGTTACAATAGGTATTGCTACTGTTCAATTTGATCCTAATGTCAAGGAGAAATCTTCAGTTGCTATAGGCATTGAACACGATTCTGATAAGGCTTTGGGGGGTGCGTTGAAAAACAGGGAAATGCCTCAACTTTGGAAACTATTGAGACATCACAATCGGTTGTCGTTGAAGATAATCAAAATGTGACAAAAATTGGTTCTTCGACATCTGCAACTACTATATTGAATGCACATCATGGTGTTTCTCAAAGATTGGAGAATACAAATTCAAGAGTTGTGGTTGGTGCATCACTAGTTGATTCTCAACAGCAACTAGGTGATGTTAATGCACATGAATCAGATGAAAATCATAGGCAGCATTTAGTTGTTGGACAGGGTAAACATGTTATAAGGACTGAACATGAGGCAACACAGCGAGTTGAAAAATCCAGTGGTGAGGTCTCTGCTCAATATGGCAGTAAGGGCTGGAATGTGGTGGCATCGAAAAAAGCAACAACTACTTCAACAAATAGTTTGATGACTTCTAGTGGGCAAAAATGTGTTACAAATGAGAGTCGATGTGCAAATATGGTAGAAGAAGAGGAGGAGCATGTCACACCTCATAGTAAATTGAGCCCCGGAGCACCAACCTTTGTGCCTAAGGGTAGTAGCGTTGCCTATATTTCATCTCCGTTATATTGGGAGCGACAATTGATTTTAGCAGGTTCTAATGTTCAAAAAATTTCTGTTAGTGACAAGGAGCTTATTGATGCATTGGGAAGTTTTGATGTTGAAAGGTTGGTTTCTCTTACACCTATTTAACACTAACAAACAACTACAAGTTGGTGGTAGTAGTACTTTCTGCCCAAATCAGTTTGCTAACCTACAAGATGAGGAAAGTGATGAAGAGGATTGGTTGGATCACTGCTTTGGGAATGCAGCTAGGGATGCATATATTCTCCTAGGCAACAACGCAATAACAAAAAGAAGCATGGAAAAAAGAATAGTTAGGATGACAATGTGACTGAGGAGTTTGTTCCAAGGCACCTACTGATGCGAGTGGCAAAGCAGAATCATATGACAGTGTCAACATATTCAACAAGATCCAATAATTCCAAGAAGAAGTGATGAACTATCAAGTGTTGTTGGATAGATTAGAAGAAGGAGACAAGAGCAAAATACTACAGGTTACTTTAGATGGGCAATCAATTCTTTTTAATTCATGCATCTTTAAAAGGAAGGTTGATGTCGATAACTCAACCTTCCTCTTGGTTGTTATATTTTTGCACTATTTAAGTATCCTCATTTGTAATATCATCATAGAGTGTATTACAAATTCTGTGGTGATAACAAAATACCTAGTTCTCTCTAGCTCGTATTTTCTTCATGCTTGTTAGTTAATAGAGGTTTGTTACCGCATTAGGATTGGTAAGGGAAGACCTAGCCCCCTTGCTTGTACTTATCCCTATTGAGAATTTTATTTCTAATAAAATGGTAAATTTGCCCAAAAAAAAACAACATTATTATAAATAATAATTTAAAAGCTTTGCGTGGTAGCAAACTAACAGCCCAAAAATAAAAACCGGTAGATGAAACAATTTTCTTTATTAATAGTTTGATGTTGCTGAAATTATTCATTTGATAGAAGACCTATATAAATACATAGTCAAACTTCTTCATAAGTACATTATTAATTTCAAGATTTTTTAGCTACTATAACAATTGGATTAAACCTTTTTAATGTCAAATTCTAAGCTTAATGACACTTTATATAACAAAAGAAATTAAAAATCTTTCTATGATGGCAAAATATATTCATGATAAAAAAAAGTTTCATATAATATATATTATATTAAAGTATCAAAATATTTGGTCAAAATCTAGACCTAGTTGATGCTGTTATAAATATAAAAAATGTTATAAAAAGGGAAATATAACGTAAAATATCAATTCTAAGAAAAATTTGGTTGATATAGTGATATTTATTGTTATATAAGGACGATGTTATTGAGATATCCGACTGTAGATAGATTATAGAAACTAAAATAAGAGTTTATTATTAATTGGGGGGTCGTTTGGTAGCTGGATAAGAAATAGATTATTCATGTATTAACATTAATATGACGTTGGTTGACACATTAGAAATCTGAATAACTAATATATGTATAACCAATTAATCCCTACATAACTAAATATTACATAAATTCACTCATAACTAATTTTTATATTACTAATACTTGCATAACTCTAAGCAACCGACTCTGAGGGGTCTAAATAATATTAACCTTCTACTAATTTAAAAGATTAACCCTGAGTGAAGCAATTAGTTTCACCCATTCATTTTTAAGAAACAACTAATTACATATAAAGTAGAGAAAATTGTATATAATAGCAAATTATTAATTCAAATTAAATGCTATAAACACAGTTTGATTTAATTGTACCCCATAGCAAACTGTTGCTATTTTGCTTCTCTCCTGGTGAATCTCGCTCGCCACTCTCGTTCTCTCCCTTGCCTCTCTCACTTTTTATACAAACGCTAAATGTATAAAATGTGTTTGTGTTTGTATAAGCGAGAGAAAAATGTATATATACATATATTTTTCATTCCCCCTCCTCTCCCCCTCTCCCAGATCTCGCTCGCCAGTCTCTCCATCGCCTCTCTCGCTTATACAAACAGAAATGTATAAATTGTGTTTATGTTTGTATAAAACGAGAGAAAATTATATAAACACATGCAAATATATATATCTTCGTCCTATACACTTATAATTATACAATACAAATATTCCCCTACCCAGTTCTCTTTTACCTTTCTCTCTTTTCTCGCTTTATATTAACACAGATTATACAATTGATCTTTTGTATATGTATACCAAAACAGAAACAAATTATATACAACTGCTTTCTTTTGTATATGTATAGCAAAATATACATATTTATGTTTGCTATGGAGCACAATTATGCAAATTATAATTATATCATACAAATATAATTTTTGTGTTTGCTATACGTGAAAGTTGCTCTATAAAGTATTGTTTATCATTTCAAGTCCAACCTACATTTCTCATATTCCTACCTACCTCGCCAACTAACTTTTTTTTTCTTTTTCGATTTTACCTTTTACGAGAGAGAAAAAAACAAACCAGTCACTATCCTACAAATATATCAATAATAATATTCTTTCCGTTGTATTTTACGTGATATCTTTAGAATTTGTAATCTAAAATAATTTTTAGATATTTATGTAGCTGAAGATCATTTCGGATAAAATGAAATTTTGAAATTAAATTATTTCTAGTAAGGTAACATTTTCTTTTAAACGGATTAAAAAGAAAGATTGTCACATCATATGGAAGGAAGAGGTTAATAATTTACCTAAAAATAACAGTATATACCATTAATTATACTAATCAATCATTGATTATTATAGTATTAATAAAAATTGCTTACCTGTTTTAATGACATGTGGCCCCGTCTGCATTAACAGCGTGACGGCGACGATCCCTCAACTTCGCCGGCGACTCTTTCTTTTTTACTTCTTCAAATCAACTTTCAACCTGTCTTCTCAACGTGGCATATTCCTCCAGCTCTCCCCTGGGACCCACACGGTTTATCATCTCCCTATATAAACCTTTACTCTACCTTCTTCACTCTTCATCCCGATCTCAATTCCAATTCCGATCTATTAGTTCAATTATCTCTCCGATTCTCTGCAATTTCTGAGATATGGAAGTGAAAGCTATGGCTGTGTTTTTTGCAATTGTGGCGATTTTGTCGGCGGTCGCTTCCGCTCAGGAACCGACATTGGCTCCGGCACCTTCGCCGGACCAAGGCGGCGCGTTTTCCCTACCGATTTCCGGTGCTATTATCTGCTCCTCGCTGATCTTCTCTGTTGCTGCTCTTCTCAGGAACTAGATCGATCGCTCTTTATTCCTCGTTGATTTGATGACTATTTATTCATCGGCGTTACCGCCGGTACTTATGTAGATATACATTTTAGATAAATGCAGTGGTATTTTGATGCTTGAGTGAGAAATTTCTTTTTTCTTTTTCTTCCTCTTTTTTTCGCCTGGTGATAGTAGGATTTTATTATACTTTATTTTGTATAATTACTGGTTTGGCTATATAATAAAGAGAGTTTATCTTTTTGTATTACACTCGCAGCGTTACGTAAATTTTGAGATAGGGGGGGTAGTAAATATTTGGAAGTATTAGCTATCTTTCGGTAACTCTACCAAAAAAAATAAAATATATCTTTTATTAATTTGCTTCGATAAATAAAAATAATTGAACTAAACCATTTTGATGATACGTTGATAATAATGCTCGAGCTCAACTAAATTCATTTTGAAAGAAATAAGGAACAAGAAGGAAAAAAAGTAGGAGGAGTTGTTGAACGAAGAAGAAAATTTAATATATTAGAAAGTGGACAGTAGTTCATTTAAAACTTTAGGAGCTTAAACATTGATTATTAATTGTAAATCATTACTCTACAATATAATCTCACATCAGTTAATTACTACTCCCTTTGTCCCATGTGACACATTTCGGATATCGAGATTCAAACAAGTTTACATTTGACCGCAATGTAGCATAATATCTCTATTGAACTGAAGAATAACTCTTTTAATGCTTGAAATACCACCATTTCTACTACTATTCAAACTAAATAACTTCTTCTTATGATTCAAACACAAAAGAGCCCAACTTTGATACAAAATCAAAGGGGTTGGCGGGTTCGTGAGTCACAGAGGAAGGCTGTATCATTCTTGAAATTTGGAAGATGATAATATGCTGAAAATCAGTGCTCAATATGAAAATGTGACACAAATTAGGAATTGTTTCTCTTCTTTGGGAATTATAAGTCAAGAATTTTGGTTTGATAAGTATATTTGTTTGGGTTAGTTTAGTTAGATGGGTCAGGTTTGGGTTATATTAAGGTGATGGGTTATTTATTTTTTTGAAAAATCAAGTAATTTCAATTAATTTGGAGATTTCCGTCCAAGGAGGGGTATGGATGATAAGTTTATTAACTTCATTTTAATGATAAGGGTAATCAACTAATAAATGAAAGTTGAAGGGTAATTTTGACCCCTTACCCTTAATTAAACTAACGCTTTTTAATTAGTGCTAGACCAATGTTAGTGCACCTGTAGATGACGATTTGCCAAAGTAGATTTGGCATTAGAGAGTCAAACAAGATGTGTTATTAGAAAATTAAATCACAGTTATAGCATCTGGAATTTATGATATTAAATCCTAGGTAGAGGTTCAACCGTTTCCAACTCATATTCTCAATGAAATGGTAAACATTGGATGTTGAGAAGAGTCTATCATTGGATGTCATCCTCAGTGTTATTAAGGAATCTTTTCAGAGGGTACTGAGCACATTTCACTCGACTAGGAGGTTATGAATGACACGAAGTAGAAGATTAGTTAAATAGTCGAGTGTTATCTCACTTATCCTTCCATACTATTCATAGTATCATTATTTTTTTTGTCATTGTTGTTCATGATAATTTGCCATGGTTTCTCACTTCCGCTATTATTTTTTTCACACATATTAAAGTAGAAGATTAGTTAAATAGTTTATTTATCGCTAATAAACAAAAACAGTGAAACAAATATAGATAAAAGAGTAGAAAGAGGAATAGTAACCGCCAAAAACATTTCCCTGCTCCTTTTAGTTTTTTATTATATTATGCTCTTCACAATTGCAAGTATACTTAGTTTTAATCTCTAATATACACAATCCATATACACTTTATCATCGTCCTTTTTCTTTCTTTTTTTATTTTTTTATTTAGGGGATAGGTTAAGTTCCATACACATGTATCCATGATTATACAAGCAAGTCCCTTGTGTCTGGAATGCCATGTCTGCACCTCAACTCCCAACGCATAATTCACCAGTACTGAAACAGACACAAGCCAATTATAATTTAAACAAAAGAAGCATGAAGATTACCAGAAGTACATAAAATATAGCAAAATAAAAACAACGATTTCTAAAATAAATAGCTACATGGATTCAATGGCAAACAGAAGAACGGTTTATTCATCACCTATGATTCTGATAAATCTGTTAAAACAACAGAGAAAGAAACGTGAAACGTATACTCCCTTTTTCTTCTTCTTCCTGATACTAACGGGGTTGAGTTATCGATTCTAACTTCCAAGGATCAACTCTAACAAATCTCCTAAAAATTAGATTATGCAAGAAGTAAACGGCAGCAAAATCAGATGCAATAAGTAAACGGCAGCAAAATCAGATGCAATAAGTGAATGGCAGCAAAATCATAAGAAATTCATCCACCTATCTAAATAATGACATGACTAGTGAATCCAGCTCAATCAAGACAGAACTTAGGCCTAGGTGCCGTCAAGTCAGCCCAAACTTCACAGCATGGTGTCTGACTGAGCTTCTACAGCAATATCAAGGCGAACCCCAAGTAGAGCCCAATCAAATTTTCTTCAATTCTGTGCTCAGCCGAGCAGTGAGTATAGAATGGAGACTACCCAAAGCCGAGCTCTCAAGTCAATTATTTAACCTTTTTTTCCCATAAGCGACTAACAGATTTGGAATTCATATATTAAATAGGTGATTAAGCAAAAAATATAAGAATCCATAGTTTAGATTGAGAAGTGAATACAAATGCAACTGACTTACTTGAATCACTAATTTAAATCAGAACTTGAATAGAAAGGATAGAAAGGACATCACATTTTATATAGAACATATTAACAAATTCAAATCAGAAAATAATTCAATACACTGAGCTGAACCACATTAACGATTTCAGTTCATTAATCAAATTTTTTGTTGTGTTTTAATGTTATGTCACCATAGAGTAGCTTAAGTTACAATCATATTAACAATGTAGCTAATAAATTAGTAATGACTATTTTGTAAAAAAAGTATTGTAGAAGTACTAACATTTTAAAATCTAAATTAGTAAGTTTATTTAATACTAGAGCTTAAACTTTTATTTTTGAAGTATTAGTAACATGACTTAACTGAATTGTTTGAGTAGAGAGAGTTGAGGCAAATCAAGCTTTGGCCAAGCCGAGCTTGAGCCAAGCATTGGCTGAGCTGAGTTTTGACGATAACTGACCCAGACTTTTCCCTCTTTCAAAACAAGTCGAGCTAAAACACAAGCAAGCCAAGTAGAGTCAAGCCAGTGCCCATACCTAGACAACATCAGCTAACTTGCAGTATTATCTTTGGACGGATAATGCTAATACTAGGCTGGAGAGCTTCTTGGGGAAAAGCAGCTTCATCTAAAAGGGGGCTCCAGCTTGGCTATTGTCCAGTCCTAGACAAGATGAGCGATCTGGCGTTGTTTCATTGAAGGTCAGATGCTAGCCCTAGATGGCGAGTTTCTTAAGGAAAAGAGTCTAGTCTGAAAGAATCTAGAACATGCTAAAGTTGCTAAAGTCAATATATTCACAGGCCACAGCCCATTCAAGTTCCGGAGCAGCTAGTCAAGATTCAATATGACCAAGGGAAGTGATTATGGCTTTACCTCACATAATTCAATAAATCTTGTAACCACTTAGAAGAAATGTAAGTTGTTTCCGACTTCAACCCTGCAGTCAGATAATCAGAAGAATGCTCAGAATGAATTGAACACTGTTGTCACTTACACATCAAGTAAATGATTGCTCATTGAAGGCTATTAAAGAACAGGCTATGAAAAAATATTAGAAGAGTTTTAAATTGGAAAGATTTAAAAAAACATGGAATGGATGACGGTAGAATAATCAGTCAATAACCGCATGAAATATTGATTTGAAAAGAAATTATTTTTCTTCTTTGTTTACATAAAATTACAAAAAACTAACCCTTTGAAAGCCTTACACGCAAAAGTTACCACCAAGTAAAAGAAAAAGAAGAAAACATGTAAAACTTGAACTTACCCTGAAATCACTATAAGCATATTCACAGCTCACCTTCTTCTCAAATTGCCAAGCAAGTCTGAGAGCCTGAAATTAACAGTCATATGCAAGAATATCAGTCAATTACGGACCGAAAGAAATAGTAAACACCCGTGACCATTGTCATCATAACAAAATGAAGAAAGCAGATGGGATGACAGGTGTAACCTAATATTTTTAGCAATCACTGTGCTTCCATTTTCATGACCAAGATCACGCGGTACCACTTCCTCCAGACGGCCATCACGGTATTGATGCTGCAATAGTGGACCATAACATCCGTAAGTAATCAGGCATGCATTTTGAATAATATACCAAAGGCTGAACCAAAACAATACTAAGATAAGAAAAACGGATAAAAAAGATAAATCAGAAAAGAAAATTCTTCTTGACTTGATGAATATATAAGACTTCCTCTGTGAGAAGTATATATAGTTTTATCGGGAACATCCATTATGGAAGAGATAATGGATGAGAACAAACCCCTGTGACTTCAAAAACTGACTTAAAAGTAGGTTTGACCGACTTTTAAGCCAATCCAAATGGGCTCTAAATCAGAAGGTAAGCATTTCTGCATAACCTTGACCTCTAAACCAATCTGTCACTGAAGTCTGACACCCCTTTCTCTCAATAAAGAAACCAAAAACCAAATGAACAAGGCAAATATGAACTGCAGTGAAATGGAGTGACACGATACAGTCCTGAACAAGAGTCATCACTATATTATTATCACATACATTTCAATCTATAAGTTGGATCACGTTTGAACCAGGTTCTCTTCAAAAAACGCTTATTCTACTTCAGTGTCATTCAATATTTCAACTGAATATAAACGACAACTTTATACTTGAAACTATCTATCATTAGAATGTCCCGGGAAAAATATACCACTGAAAAGAGCCAAGACAACAAGCACAACCTTCATCAAAAGCAAGTGTAATTACAAACAGTCCACATTAAATGAGCTTTAAGTGTTTTTTTTGCTTGACAAGTTATTGGAAGTGGTTATAAATGTGTATCTCAAAGGCACATAAGTATAAGCATGAGCTTGGAATTGATGCACAACACTAAAGGCTAGAAGGTAACAAGGCATTGGAGATCAACAATCAGTCTCTTCTTTTAGCCTTGATCTGTCAATCCAACACTATAGTATATGATATTTTTTTGGTTTCTTGGATAACCTTATCAATGACGCAAAGCAACTATACAAAGAAAGAGATTTTCCGAACAGACTACACACAATCATTTGTTTCATTGAAAATCGAACATCTGGGAAAATAGCATCATATTCAGCAATCCAATGCTATAGCTTCCTCATTCGTCATCGTACATCATAAACCATTAAAAATATGAGGGTGGAAAAACCTATGTTGGATGGTATGTCTATAAATATTTGAAAGTACCTTAGAGAGGTTGAAGCAGCATGGCTAACCAAGCTATTCAACATAATAGAAAGGAGTGGTTTAAACACACAAACACATACATATATATATATATATATATATACCATTTAGGTCTGGCTGTCATAGACAGGGTATGCAGAATTTATGCAGTGTATAACACATTTCTGTCTAAAATTAATTTAGCAGTTTTATATTCAAAATATTCTTGAATTCTATGCATTTTCATTTCATGTATAGCTACTATGAGCTTAGTACATCTTAAGCTAGAATGCAAATATGCTTGTTCCATTTCTGGGATTGCTTTATCAAAATGATGTACTGCTATGCGATGTTTCCACACTCTTCTTCTTACAAGATGTAAATGATATTGAATATCTTTCAACATATTTATATGCTACAAGCATGTATAGTAGTCAGATATTGTTTAGATTAATCAATATA
This sequence comes from Solanum tuberosum, assembly GCF_000226075.1. Lineage (NCBI taxonomy): Eukaryota > Viridiplantae > Streptophyta > Magnoliopsida > Solanales > Solanaceae > Solanum > Solanum tuberosum. The sequence continues at coordinate 1,997,534 of NW_006238994.1, read as the reverse complement.
TTTGTTTTCCCTATAGGTACTAAGTATTCTTTTCTATGTCTGAATATAATTTGTTTTTGAAAATAGTAACTATGAAATACAGAGTTTTGCGTGTATACCTTTCTCCTTTTTATTTTGTGAACAATCCCTATCACCACCGCAACAGTTTTCTGTCAGGCTATGAACAGTATTTTCGCCTCTACGACCACAGTCTTACGGCTACTTCCTAATCGTTCTTCCTTAGGGTTGAAGATCGCAACCTTCACTTTAAGACTATTCTTAAAATTTCAGAGAAGAGAGGTATATAAACCAAACTGTTTATTTCATAATACTATTTTCACATACAAACCATACATATTTTACATATATCTAAACCGTACTAAGAAATACTTTTCCCTAGCGGGAGAAGTTTTTACTCACTCTTCGAGGTACCTATCATTTTTCTCTAATGGTTTTTCAAAGAAAATGTAGTCTGCCTCTTTAGTGTGTCTTTCCTCTCCTTTTATAGATCGAAGAAGGGACTAATTACAAATTTTGTTTTGTCCCTAAGTTATTACATAATTTGTTCTCTAGTCCTTTTTTGACAATCTTTTGAAATGGCCGCCAAGATAAGATTCCTTTTGATAAGGTGCCACGTGCTTGTCCTTTTCTTCTTTAACGAGATAAGGTGAGTTGTCCATGTGCCTATCTTTATCTTCTTTTTACGAGATAAGATTCTCGTTTTGTCGCTTTCTTTATGACGTAAGTGCTTACGTCTTTTGCTTTATCTTCTCCTGATGTTTACATCTTTTTTTCTGCTGATGCTGAGATTTTTATTCAGCTTCGTCTTCATTTACTGAATGCTTATGATCAAGAAACTTGCAGGCAAGTTTCCATGTTTCTTCAATCCAAGACTTTCAATAGAATATGGAAGAAATTCCATCAAGAAAAGTATATCCCATAGATACTCTAAAAAGATTCTCAAATAGACAAGGATGGACTGAGGAACACACTCAATGTGTTAAAGAATTAAAGGAAGAATGTTCAAAATTACCAAAACTTAGATTACCAGATGAAAAGGATAATCTAATTCTACAAACATAAGATAAAGATAAATGAAGACGAAGCTGAATAAAAATCTCAGCATCAGCAGAAAAAAAGATGTAAACATCAGGAGAAGATAAAGCAAAAGACGTAAGCACTTACGTCATAAAGAAAGCGACAAAACGAGAATCTTATCTCGTAAAAAGAAGATAAAGATAGGCACATGGACAACTCACCTTATCTCGTCAAAGAAGAAAAGGACAAGCACGTGGCACCTTATCAAAAGGAATCTTATCTTGTCGGCCATTTCAAAAGATTGTCAAAAAAGGACTAGAGAACAAATTATGTAATAACTTAGGGACAAAACAAAATTTGTAATTAGTCCCTTCTTCGATCTATAAAAGGAGAGGAAAGACACACTAAAGAGGCAGACTACATTTTCTTTGAAAAACCATTAGAGAAAAATGATAGGTATCTCGAAGAGTGAGTAAGAACTTCTCCCGTCAGGGAAAAGTATTTCTTAATACGGTCTAGATATATGTAAAATATGTATGGTTTGTATGTGAAAATAGTATTATGAAATAAACAGTTTGGTTTATATACCTCTCTTCTCTGAAATTTTAAGAATAGTCTTAAAGTGAAGGTTGCGATCTTCAGCCTTAAGGAGGAACGGTTAGGAAGTAGCCGTAAGACTGTGGTCTTAGAGGCGAAAAAATTGTTCATAGCCTGACGGAAAACTGTTGCGGTGGTGATAGGGATTGTTCACAAAATAAAAAGGAGAAAGGTATATACGCAAAACTCTGTATTTCATAGTTACTATTTTCAAAAACAAATTATATTCATATTTTATAATATATTCAGACATAGAAAATCGAACATCTGGGAAAATAGCATCATATTCAGCAATCCAATGCTATAGCTATATATATATATATATATATATATATATATATATACGAGAGAGAGAGTACATTGGTTCTGATGTGCTTGCACAAAATAGATATTTCAATTGTAGTGCTCAATTTATGAGTCAAATGATGGAACTTCTGGAAAGAATGATTAAGGTATCGCCTTTGGAATACTAAAAGAATGATGGAGAACCAGTTTACGTTTATGCCTGAATCATCTATAACAATCCATACTTTTACAACAAAGCTTATGGAAATCTCTAGAGAGAAAAAAAAGGATGTCCGCAGAATAATCATTTTTCTAGAAAAAACATATGATGGAGAGCTAAGATAAGGACTCAATGAATGGTGGAGAAGAAGGGAGTTCATAACAAATAATATTATTATTTTGATGACCATGGTGTTCGGGCCAACTTTCACGCACCTCGACTAATTCCACGGGATACTTGTCACCTCCCACCAGCAGGTAACTCTATCACCAAGGCTAGAACAAAATGGGAAGAATCACCTAGTGTTTGTCTCCTCTGGGATTTGAACATATATATACATAGATCCTAAAGATGTCCATAATGCAGTAGCAAGAAGTGTAAGAACAATGAGAAAGGATAGAAAGGAGCTTCTCCAGCACACCTTCATAATATAGATCTGTTTTAAGCCTATACTTTCTTATTCTGATAATGGATGAGCCAACCAGCGGTTCTCACAATAGGTTTCATAGTCCATAATTCACAAATCATATTATGTCAATTTACTAGATAAGCGAACGAGTCAAACAAATATTGGATCAATAGAGAAGCATTATAGAGAATAAGGGTTTCAGGATAAAACAGACCAAAAGAAAAATATTCACTCCAATTCGGTTATCGACCAGGCAAGGAAGGGGATTCAATTTGTTGAAAAGTTTAATGTGTCAATGGGATTACTTTTCCTGTTTTAGACATATATAATATTTTGAATCCCCTTACTATTAGAGAAATACAAGTTTTTTTAAAGTTTTTCTTTTACCTCTCTTTAGGAACTCCCACCTTTTTTTGCTCTTTGGTGACTCGAACCAACAACCTTAGGGTTGGAGGTGGAGGGTGCTTACCACCTCAGCAACTCCCTCTTGTCAGAGAAATACAAGTTCAAAATTTTTGGATTTTTTGAATCTCTTGTATAAAATTTCCCTGGTCAACAATGTTGTTAAAGGCTCACTTAATACCTGAAGCTCGGTGTGCTTTGGCGTAGATCAACTACTCTCCCAAGTCCCACCCACAAGTATCGGTTAACTCTATAGAAACTTCCATTATTTCAAAAGGAGATAGTCATTTTACCAGAATGGCAACAAATCACTTGACATCAAATTCTAAAGACACACAGACATCATAACATTTGTACCTTGTAGAAACAACTATTTCCAAATGGGCAAGTCCCATTGCCAAAGTCATAATGCTTGCAATCAATAGACCTGAGCTCAGAAATTGAAAAACAAAGATCAAGTCAGAGAGAAAAAGATACTTAAGAGGAAATAGTCTTTTCTTTCCTTGAGAACAAGGGGAAGGGGGGACATTTTATAGAAAAACAAGTTTAAGAAATACAAAGATACACCACCAGAATAACTTAGCCAGACTAGTTTGATGTGAAAAATAAACAAAATTATCAAGTATAAAAATATTGAGTATTTCTAAGAATCCTAAACTTAAAAAGTATACTTAGAAACTAAATGTCCTATACTCTGAGAGTTTAGACTTCAAGCTAATAGTTCATTTATTTTTTTGGGAAAATGTCGAAAAGAAAATAATCGAAAATGCCTTTGAGGTAACAAATTTATTTTCATTATACAGAATTTCAAAAAGATTGAATGCATAAAACACAGAAATCTTAGAATAATGAGCATTTTCCATCTTTGGAAAGAATAGCAGCACTCGCCAAATAAATCAAAAAACATATGAGACTCCAAATTGGGTCAATACCAAGCTGAAACAAAAAAAATAACGTGTCATTTCATAGCCTAATGGACCTTTTTTATCCTCCGAAAGGGAGATGAAAGTGATAAGAGGAAGTTTTTGCTATTCAGTTGATTTTTAGCAAGAGAAACTGAAGGGGAG
>NW_006238994.1:1959461-1992721 GCF_000226075.1 Solanum tuberosum | reverse complement strand
GGGGTAAAAGCTGGTGCAAAGGACCTTTCTGTAATCCCAAAAAGAACAAATACTTAAGATCAACGATGACACTGTCAATGACACGCATTCTTTTTTTCCTATTCATATCATATCAAAAAAATTATCACTCCTCTCCTTTCTTGGCTTCTACATGGTGTTTTCTTTCCCCTTCCTTTCAATCCAGAATATCTGTAAGAGTTTCCATTGGGCTCCTAACAATGAATATTGTCCTGAAACTTGGACAAAACCCTATCTCTAACAACATTATGAACTGAATTTTCAAATCTGACTACCATTAAATGAACATAATTGTTATCAGGAAAAAGATTTACGTTTTTTGGAAATGGAGAAATCCCCGAAGGACAATAGGCACACGGTTCAAAACTCGATGGGTAATGAGCCATCCCCTCTACTCTTCCCCCTTAAATACCAAGCTTTTGGTCTGCGTAAGGTTCAAATCTGTAACAGTCGTCTGGACCAAAGCTCTCAAGGTATCATCGCTAAATAGAATACCCGCCTTATCAATCCCAACCGGACACCTGAAATCATATGCAATAGATGCTCGTACCAAATTTTTTCCAATACAACTAAGTATAGTGTCGAATATATTTAATGCATGTATTGCAACTGCAATTATATAATTCACATAAAATCTTTAAAGAAATTTCAGTGTTTGTTGCATTTAGAGACAGTCACGTCCATGCTTAAAACAAAGAACACAAAACAGAGAAGAGGAAAGATGAACCTGAGTTTGGCCTTGTAGCTGTCAAGGATAATTTGCTTTTCTTCTTTTGTGGAGAACCAAATGACACTTGGAATGACAAAATATGAAAGCTTCCGGCATACAGGGCAGGTCCTAAATGTCGAGTTGATATCAACCCCAGAGGAAGGAGTACCACTGCGCCAATTCCTTATACATGATATACAAAATGGATGATCACACTCAAAAAGGATCCCGAACTTCCGCTCTGCTGCAGTTGTCTTAGAGAGTACACGTTCAAGACATACACTGCACTCTATTTCTTGACTATGCTTCAGTAACTCAAGGCGCTTTTGCCTCTTCTCACATATTTTTATATGCTCCTCTCTTTCAAGAGGCCGAAAGGGATGCAAGCAATTCTTCGCACATATTGGACATAAATCTCCATGAATATAAGGACAGTTTTCTCCCCGTGGACATTTACCAGCAGCAGCAAAAGAGCAAATTGATCGATCAGCTGGATTCATTCTCTTTAACTCGACAATATTATCAATAACTGCCGCATCATGATGCTCTGAATTTTCACTCCATACAGGCTGGTTGGGAGGGTAAAAAGATCTGCCTGACGCGGAAGAAATGCCTGAAAGAAGTCCTGCACCATTTGCTAGCATTCCAGGAGAGAGGGTGGTGGGAGGAGAAGCTGAGAGCAGATGTTGAGCTGGAGCTGACGAAGATGGAAGTGAGGGTTGTTCAGAAACTTTAACATGTTTGTATCTACACCTGCTGCCATAGGCACATAATCCTTTTTGGTAGTATGTGCATACCTACAAAAATAATCCAAGTAAGAGTTACCAGATGATAAAGTCACTCAAAACTATGATTGAAAAACTATAATATCCAGAACATACATTATTTGGAGGATCTTTCCAATCATGCGAGAACTCACAGTACTCTCCTTTCAGACATGCACCATTTACAAAGAACTTGCAAAGAATCCTGGAAAATATATAAGCATATTTGTAAGTGCATATGGCCATCAATTATAATTAACAATAAACTTTGCTCATCAATTTTTTATTTTATTTTTTGATAAAGTTGCCAATCAAGTTCTTTAGTTGTATAGCTATTGTAAAAGTACAAATGATCAGAAAATGCCATAATCACTTCAACAAGCTACTTCAAGAAATCCCATGATCATTTAGAAAATCCCTTTGAAAATTATTCGTAAAACTCTTTTCCTCCTCTAATCTTAGGAATCAAGATAAGAAAAAATAGTTCAGAATTTTTTTGTAAAACGTCTTCAAAGCTGATCTTAGGAATCAACAGAAAATTATTTTTTTTTAGAGAAAGTCCATTTAAATTTAACTTTCTCCTCAGCTAATCTTAGGAATCAACACCAAAAAACGAATACCAGAACATTTACATATCTACACCATCTGGCAGAAATTAGCAACTCCTAAAACGCAAATTCCCACCCAATATTTCTAAAAACCTTCACATCTTCCATCCAATGATCCAATCACAACACAATAAATCCAATTGCATATATAATCGTAAGAACATATATATATGTATCAATACCTAATCGTCAAGATTGCGTACCGGAATCAGAACAATTAAAGTTTTCAGATCATCCAAATGAAAAGGCGATTCGAAAAAATGATTACCTTTTCGACATGACATGGAACCATGAACTTGGCAATTGTTGATGAATTGAACAGCCAGAGCGAGAATAGAGCGATTCGCTCCCTCGCTCTGGCTCGTTAAAGGAGGCTAGGGCTTTTGCTTTTGGCGGTTCGATCCCACTACTAACTGCTCAGGGTAGAGATACACTACCTTCTTCTCAACCTTCCATTTTATAGTTTTTTTTTTCAGGTCTGGAGTCTGGACCTTAGGTTACAAAATGAAAATTAAGGAGGGTGATTTAGAATAGAAGTGAAAATGAAAACTATTTTATGCTAAAACAATTTAAAAATTCACAAGTTTTTTTAATTTTTTTTAAGCTATAATAACAAAAATAAGTCGAAATTCTATAACTTTTGTAGGAAGAAGGTGACTATAGTAAAAATAGTTACTGGACATAGTCCCAGTTCTGAGTGAGAACAAGAGAAATCTTAGTAATAATTAAATTTAATATTAAAAAAGAAAGACAAAGGATTTAAAGAAACTGAATAATTCATACTTTATTTAAGAGTTAATTCATTTAAATATATTAAAAAGTTAGTGCTTCATCTAAACATTGAGATTCAAACTTTTGTAAGTGCAAACAATAACATATTAATATTAGATAGGAGTATTCAATAAGAAAAATGATCTGTTAGGTCAAAATGATAATAAATCTGACAAGTTTATATATTTTTGGCTAAATACATACACAATACCTTAAATTTGCCCAAAATTCTCATTTAAAAATTTGAACTCAACCTTGATTCAGTTGAAAACACTACTGTGTATAATTTCGTTGTTGTCATATACAACAATTTGAGTTGACACAAAGTGTGGGTTGCACAACATTTGGGCACGCGAGTGTTGGTTGAAGTGAATTATAACAGTGTTATTACAATCTCTAAAAGCTTTTATTTAAATTCTATTTTTTTACAGCGTTCTCATTATTATTTTCTTCGTTATTTGTCTCATTTTCTTTGTCCAAATTAAATCACAAAAACAAATTTGTTTTCTAATTCTTGTGCGCTTCTAGGCTTTCTTCTGATTTTTCATTTTAATTTTTGCCTCCAATTTGAAAAGGTAAACTTCATTCTTATCAATTTCGGTTCAATCAATTTATCATGATAATTCTTCTTAAATTCTCATCTCCCTTTTTTTTGATGTATTTGTAGACAAGAGGTGAATGCAATTACCTTAGATGAGTCCGGAGTCAAAACGGCAACCTTTTAAAAAAAAAAACATAAATGGTATATCAAAAAAATTTAAACCAAAAGGGCAAAATCACTCCAGAGGGAGCGATGCCTTTTGAACAAAATTAACACCATTTGCGCCGTTAAAAAATTCAATTAAAATCGCTACTAGAGCAGCGATTTTGTCAAAAAAAAATTTGAATAAACTGAAATCGCTGGATGGACAGCGTTTTCCTCAATTTTTTTTATTTTTTGAAAAACTAAAATTGCTCACTCTTCTCATTTGACATTTCTCTTTGCTTTTTAAAATTAAAGATTTTGCTACTCTTTATTTTTTGAAAACTTCGGACGAAGGAGGAAAGGGGATGGAAGTGTGAGGATTCTCTTATTTATATCAATAATATTTGTACTTCATTTTTGAGGAAAATCGATGCCCAATGCCCATGCAAAGATTTCAGTTTTTTCAAAAAAAATAATTGAGGAAAAATGTTGATGCAGCGAATTCAGTTTTTTCAAAAAATAATATAAAAATTGATTATGACAAATTATTCTTCTCAAGAAAAGAGAGTGATTTGGCATATTATTTTAATACAAAAAAATTATCAGGCGCTTAACTACACAAAGTTCTTAACCGAATGAATTTTCAGCTTATTGTGCGAGATAGAAATAAAATTGTATATAATATTGTGTATAATTGAAACAAGCCTAAGTTCAAGATATTCAATTTCTTAAAAACACATGTAATTGAGAAAATCATTATATCAATGCCTACCTTGAGAAAAAAATTACTGAACGTGATTACGGACAAATTTAAAAAGGACCGTATATGCGTTTTGACAAAATAGCAAATATGACATGGCAACATAAACCATTGATGATTGGCTACAATTGGCTAGTTTCATCAAATCTTACTAAATGGATAAGATACATATTTTTATAATGACAAAACCCACAATAATAGTCTATCCCCTAAGCTAAAGATTTCACAAAAAAAAAATCCACATGGCAAGTATTCTCCACCCCTCATCCTTCCTTTCCTCCGCCTCTTCCTCCACCACCACCACCACAAAACCACCAGTTACACCACCCTTTTCCAGACCCCAATCCACCTTATCACCACCCTCTAAACCCCTCTTAACAAAATTAACCGCCACAGCAATAGCCACCACAATACTAACAACCTCTCTCCCTTCTCTAGCAGATTCCCCCACCAGCTTCAACATTTACTACGGTACAGCTGCTAGCGCCGCCAATTACGGCGGCTACGGAGGAAATTCCGACAAGAAGGCGTCGGCTGAGTATATTTACGACGTCCCCGATGGATGGAAAGAGCGTCTAGTGTCGAAAGTTGAAAAGGGCACAAATGGAACAGATAGTGAGTTTTATAACCCGAAGAAGAAGACTGAGAAAGAGTACCTTACTTATCTTGCTGGGTTTAGGCAATTAGCACCTAAAGATATAATTCTGAATAACTTGGCTTTATCTGATGTGAATTTGCAAGATTTAATTGCTAATGCTGATGGGGTTACATCAGAAGAAAGGAAAGATGAAAATGGGCAATTGTATTATGATTATGAAATTGATGGAGTTCTTGGTCATAGCTTGATTTCTGTTACTTGTGCTAATAATAAATTGTATGCTCATTTTGTCAATGCCCCAGCGCCGGAATGGAAGAGGGATGAAGGCATCCTGAGGCATGTCCATCAGTCTTTTAAAACTGTTGGGTAATATGAAATTGTAATTTTATTTGTCTATAGAGAAAGAGTTTTGGAATATGTAATAAGATTGAGACACTCAATATAATCACTATCTCTTCATATTGATTTTGGTATCAAGTTGTTTTTGTATATTGCACTGAAGTGTTGGTCTCTATCTGTACATTACCTTTACAATGAACTTGCATTTTGTATGCATTGTTCACCAATCAGAGACGTCCATTTGCGGTTTCTGGTAATGAGTGAATGTCATTAAACCGTCTTGGTTGTTTCATCTTTGCTCCCTAGCTAGCGATAATGTCTGCTACGTGCTTCAAAGTTCTCGAGCAGTAACTTAATTTCTTCCACCAGAGAGGTTCAAAATTGAGCTTAATGGATCCACTTTGTCCAGTTCTTGTAGATTCTATCCAAGTACACAGAGTGTCCCTAGTTGCAAAAAGGATTAATGAAAGGAACAAGCTTATGTACACATTGCACTACCTCATGATTCATGGTGTCTACAAGCCAACAAAAACATCTAGATAGCAAATTGGTTCTTATTTTGGCACTACAACACACATTATTGTAGCCTATAAGGTAGATGCATTCTCCAACTTTCAGAAGTTGAAAGTTGCAGAAATGAGGATGCTCATATGAATGTGTGGGCATACTAAGAGAGATAGGATTAAAAATGAAGATATGCGGGATATTTGGAGGGTGATCTCCCTACAGATGCGGACTCAAGATTTAAAAGTTTATAAGTTTCTATAATATTTCAAGTTAATATATGATAAAATTTGAGTTCATAGTAAAATATTTAGTGAATATTTTAATAAATATATAAGATTTGAGCAAAAGCTATTGGTTCCATGCATTTGCACCCGACAAGCTGAATCCGCCCCCGTGGAAAACTTGAGGTAGCAGGCAATAATTGAAAGAGAGTTCTTTTTTTAATTTAATTCAAAAGAAATACCAACTTCTAATGGAGGCATTATCACCATACTATAATTGTTAATATCCTGCTCTACTGTTGGCAAAGTTATATGTTCTCTGTTGTTATCAGAAGAGTTGCTAATTTCCATTATGACTGGTAGCATGCAGTGGAGCAGCTGATGAAGCAAATTAAAGCCACTGGGAAGATGCAGGTCTGTTTTAGCATTTGGTGTAGGCCATATTCATAATGACATAACATCCACCTTTTGGCAAACTTACCTTTCCTCTATTTGACCACTATTGGAATGCCTCCCAGGTTCTTGCATTAAATATTTAAATTCTTCTTTCAATTTATTTTTATTTTTTTTATAACCGTGGTGTCTGAGTTATCTTGCACATGTGTGTTACCTCCCACCAACATAGTAACGAGTAAATCTATCCGCCAAGACTATGAACTTTAGACAGGTGGAAAGAAATCACCTAATGTTTTTAAGAGACTTGATGATTTTTTGATCACTAGGACACACCTTTGGTAATTACAGCTATATATCTCTTCTTGTTTCTCTTTTGCTTTGTATGAGGCTAGCTAGAATTGGAGACAAGGGGATTCAAAAAGCACTAAAATGTCACAGTAGGGATTTTTTCTTTAAAAAGTTCTGATTACATTGTGGAATCGCGGAAGGGGAGGAGAACAAGAGTGATGGGAATCGAACCACCTATTGTGTGGGAGATTCCATCAGTATTACTAGATTATAGGTCTTGGTGGTTCATAGTTAGGAGCTGATACCGTAATCTAAATAAAACATTTTGTTAATTCACCTTTGCATTTTCTTTGTTTCATTGGGGTGTTTGCATTCCTTGCAAAATTGTTGGGATCGAGATGTCTCTTGTGCAAATGATTGGATAGTATATGTTTGATATACTCTTCAACGGTGTGGATGGTTTTACCGGAGTATCGCATATGTAAATTGTTATCATCTCATGTGCAAGACATTTTAGTATCTTCTTTTGAGAACAAGTCTCAGGAATCGAAAACAAGAAGTAGGTACATAATACATTGAGTTTCTCTTCTATGAACACATCCTTTGTGTTAATGTACTTCAACCATCTTACATATGCAGTACCACCTGGTGACTAATCAACGTTTTGATTGGCTGTTGCTTTGTCTTTATATTTCAAGTTTGAACTATAGAGCATAGGTTTGTTACCTCTGCTCAATCCTCGCGGATTTGAATCTGGTTTCAAATACTGCAATGTGAAACACAGCTCACAAGACTGTTCGTCATAGTACTTCTTGGACCCAATGGTAGCCAGCATTTATGTGTTAATCAGAGTTGTAATGAAAACAGCACAATTCACAGGTAACCATAATGTTCTGCTCAGCTTCTTTAAGTTACAGGTTTTGTTTTATACCATCCATATATGCAGTTAGCTTATATGTCTTCTTTATCTCAGTCGTTTCTTGCTCTTTATGTAATCAATGATCGATCTACGCATGAACCAATCTTCAAAAACATTGGTACGATTTTCTATCCAGTTTAATAAAGTGATCCTTATTAGGATATCCTCAAATAAAATAATGCTAATTAGTCTTAGTTGCCATTGGAATACATGTTCTATGTGTCTGATTCAGAGCTAGAAATTCTTGTTTGACAATCGAATCGCGATGTTCTTATTTCCCTTGTGGTAAACAGGTGACTTCGATCAATAGGGATGGAAAGTGAGCTAATTGGAGGGATCTGCATTTGTCGATGATCATTAGGCTCCGTGGAGAAAGTATTATGTAGTGGGTGATGATGTACACTCTAGAGTCATAAAGAGAGTAAGGTCTCATTTGTTTGCACTTAATGGAGGTATGAATCTTAATCATTCAGATTCATCTCATTAAGTGTGTTTGTTTTTAAGATCTGAATCTTAATTATTCAGATTCAGTTCATTAAGTTTGTTTTATTTCCTTATAAGCCTCTGAATGAATCAGATTTATAACAGAGTATATCAGGAATGATAGTTAAACCTTTAAACATGAAAACTATTCATGGTTATGTTGGTGTAACGCTAACATCATGTAATACTAGTAGTACAATATATAGTATAAGTTTTCAGGTTTATAATTTAGGTTTCCGGCATTGTTGATTGGTTGAAAAGAAGAAGTTCCCCATTGTTGATCTTTGTCTTAAACATCTTAATTAATACTCAATTAATTTGACTAATAAGGTTGGATTTGAAGGAAGTAATAAAAATTCATAAATTGGAATCCAAGAGAACATTATGACCTCCACAAATTGACTCAAAAAATAAAAATAAACTTATCAATGCTCCCTAAAATTTCTTCCTAATTGGACCCCAGTCATTTCAACATCTATATATACATCAAAAAAGGCACAAAATCTAAGCAAAAATATAATTTCACCTCGAGGTTTGAATATTACATAAACCTCTTTTCTTTTGAGAATTCAATTGGCAATTTTGTCACCTCAAGGGGCCTGAATTTTTTTACCCTTTAAAGCAATTGGTGATTGAAAAATAGCGTTTATCGGTCATTCTTTATCTTGTATTTGAAAAATAACCGCTATTGTAGAGTTCTAAATTTCATAAGTGACATTCCAGGATAATATTTTCAAATTTTACCAGTAAAATTTAAAAAAATTATGATGGTGAATATTTTTGAGTTAGAGAAGTTGAAAAGTAGCTATTTGTGAAGTTTAAACCCCATTACATTATGTGACTAATGATTGTTGGACATTAGATATTTTAGGCTTAAGTTATACTGATTATGGCATAATGGCTCATTCTCTTTCATTTTGTCAAGGATGAGATGTCCACATTAGCCTTTTTTTTGCTAATACAGCACACCCTATCCGGGTAATGATAAAAAAAAAATGTCCACTCTTTCAATTAAGATAAAAAGGATAATTATATCAAGGTAAAAGATCATATTCACCTTTTACTATTTGAAAAAAGTTTAATATTAGCATATGTTAGTCTACATATGCCCTTAAATGCTTTTTTTATTTATTTCACATCTCGTGATCAATATACACATTAGAGTCCAATTAAATTTATATTCGTGTCAGAAAGTCTCGATTAAATTTAGATCCGTGGCCGAAAGTTCAATTGGGAGGTAAAGCGCTTCCTAACAAAGGCGACTTCGTACTCAAGGAGACTCGAACCCAAAACATCTGATTAAGAATAAAAGAATATTTATCACTCCATCACAAATCTTATGGGTGTCCTTAAATGATATTCTATCCGTCAATATGCATGCTGATAATATTATAAAAGTGCCTCAAATTTTTCCTTCCTCTATTAACTCCATTCATATTAGCCAAAATAAGATGTTAACTCATCACTCCAACACTAATAGTAATAGTAAATATATAGAGAATACAGGAAATAAATTTGGGTGCCACTAGTGTTGAATACAACATGGTTAGGAAACTAAGATGAAAAAAGAAAACTTAATCTCCATATATTAACGGTGTAAAAAATACAAGTCATTGAAAAAGTAATTACTTACCTACCATAAATGGTAAGTAACCTATTATTATAACAAGTTAAATTACATTAATTAATATAAAAATTCATTATATTGACAATACAACAACATACTACCTTATACGGACAATACAACAAGATGTTGATTGCTGACCTTATACGCACAATACATATAATTTAAATTTAAAAGGAATCAAGAGAATGAGATTCTTTCTTCGGATTTATAGTACTCAATGCAACCAAAATAAAGTTGAGTGATTTTATAAAATATAAAAAAATTTAATTTTTTTATTTTTGCAATAATACTATTAATGATTTTATATGAAATTAACCCTCAATGAGTAGAATTTTCTGCAATAAAAAGTAAAAAACTCAATTATTTGTATGTCATCAACTTTTTCTGCAACCAACTCCCTTGTATTATTACTGTATGTAATGTAAGAAACAAAATGACATATTTTTCCTCTCCTTTTTTATTTCTAGTTTCCGTATTATATCACCTTTTTTGCTTCTTTTTTTTCTTAAAAGAAAATATTGCTGTTCAGCCTGTTCTCTTTCTCCTTATATGCACTTTATTCCCTTTCTAAACAGTAAAAAAATTACTTTATTTTAAAGAAATAAATATTGATCTCCAAATATCAAATCAATTTATTTTTTCTGAAATAAACAAGAAACAAAAAGTATTCGGTGCATGATATCTGCATTCACTACTAAAAGTTATTGACATTTTTCTATTGAAATTTTACGTTGTGAACATAGTGGATATTCCATATATATTTTGATTGAATTAGTGAGAAAAGAAAAAATACTAATGTTTTCACACGAAAAAATTAAGAAATTTCCAAGTATTTCAATGAGAACGTGTTTTCGACAAATGTGTTTTCCCATCGAGCTGGTCCGAAGGGAATGGGGTGGAAAATTATGTTTTATAACACAAATTTTCATTGAATTGATGTGGAAAAAATATTTGTTTTTAGTAGTGATTGAAGTTCGACTAAACCCGAATTTGTGCATTGCAAGGCCTATTTATGGGGGCGGCATTTCTAACGAGATGTTTTTTATTCCCAAAACTCTAATCCAAAAATTTTAGTTAAAAATGAAGAAATTCAAATCATTCCACGATAACCCATATTGTTACAACACAAAGTTAAGTTAAACAAAGCTAATAGAAATGTTCTTCAGAAAAACATTTTCTCAACAACTAAACAAAACGCGCACACAAGAAACGGATTCAGTTGAATTCAGTCACTTACATCCAAATTTTATATTTATTTTTTGAAAAATATTTGATATGTATAGATTATTTTAAACCTACTAATTCAAAGGTGCTATACAATCTAGAATCGACTTCAAATTTTGAATCCGCTACACAACACTGTTCTTGCATACTTAGGTAATTTTAATTTTCCCTATAGTTGAGTACTTAGAGATATGAAACAAACCTTTAATATTTATATCTAAAGTTCATAATAAATTGTATACTATTAGAAGAGGGAAGATTCATTTTCTTCACTAGACAAACCCTAATTAACATATTTTGCCAACGCATTTTCTTAACCTTATATTTTTCCTTACAATTAAGAAGAAAATTTAGTACTAGAACACTGAAATAATACACATCTTTATATTACATAGCTAGAAAAAAAAAATCATTTACACAAATTCCTTACATTTCTCATCCAAAAAATAAAAATAAAAATAGAACAAACTTTAAAAAAGATAGAATTTGAATATCATAACAAAAGCAAAAGACAACATATAGCTCGTTCGAGGGCGAACAAAAGTCTTCGACCTTTAAAGTTCTTAGCACTGAACTGTAAACAACGATTTACATTAAATCTTGTTCAATCTCGGACGTTGATTCTTCCTCTAGTTCTTCAAGATTAGGTACCCCAACCGCGCCATGACCGCGTCCAAATGACTTAATATGATCTTTTAGAGACCTCTTATGCTTAAAATCAGATCCACAAATACAATACCAAATCTTACCACAATTCTTCTCATGAGTTCTCCAATCACCTTTCACAGCAAATGGCTTACCACATTTTCTACACATGAAAGGTTTAGCACCATGCTTCCTCTTGTAATGTGTTTGAAGTGTTCTAAAGTCTTTTAATGGCCTTGCTCTTGGATGATCAATGTTGTGTTTACAACCAGGTGCACAACAGTAACATGGTAGCCTTAGCATTGCACTTGGTTGTGTACCTCTTAAAGATTCTGGACCTTTTCTGTATTGAGATCCATGTCCCCACATATGCATCTAATTAATAACATGATCAAGAAAAACTCTAGTTAGAAACAAATGCATTGATATGGATTTAAGTTATATACACTGATTGGCGAGTCAGAGTTTTTTATTTCTTACTTTTGTAAAAGTGGCAATAATATAAGTGTATGTATATTATATTTAGTAGCAATAATATAATATAGGTATTTATAACCGTCACTTTATATAAAAGTCATTAAAGACGTGTGCTCAACTATTTATAACAATATTGTCTTTTCTATTTAAAAGAAAACAAGTGTTCCCTAATAATTTTGGTGCAAATAGTTGAGCATGAGGCAATAATATAATATAGGTATTTATAATCATCATTCGAAATAAATGCAGCTAAAGGCTTTAGCGACTTTAGATGTAATGAAATTAACTCAATTACCGCTAAATGTTCCTATATGGCAATGAAATATCTATGCCACTAAATATCTCTTTTGCTATTATAGATTTTAACATCATCATCAGTATATGGAACCAACAATGGACCTAGCTCCATAGAAACTATAATGTGTTGACTCAAACATACTATATTGCAAACTTAGAGTCTATCTGAATTGACTTATTTTAATTGTTTTAAGTTAAAATAATTTTTAACCAATTTTATAATATTTGCATAAAATTAAATAAAATGTTTTTAAACATTTAATTTTAAGCCGAAAAAAAGAAGAGAAAGACTAAAGCCCATCCAAACAGTCTTTTAGTAAAGATAAAGAAATAGTAAGACTCATGAGCACCTAATCTCAGGATTTGATAATAAGTGCACCAGTTGAAAATTTGGAATATAGACAATTAAGCACTCATGACTTAAAAATTTCTAAGACTGTTATTGTATATAACTTAAACTCAGTAAATATAAATAAATGTAAAACTTAGTAAATATAAATAAATGAATTACATTGTGTATATAAAAAAAACTTTTACAACTATATATGAAAACATTTCATACATCCATCTCCAAGTGTCAAAAATAAGAAAAAAATTTATGTATGAATCATTCAGAATTTATTTGAGAGATTTTAGTCAAACAGTCATCATAAGCATCTACTTGAAAACTAGCAAAGTGTTGACTAACAGTCAGGGGTAAAGTATAGGATATAAATTCTCACTGACTATATTGTTTCATATAAGCTTATTCTAAAACTAGTACACTTTATATATAAAATAAAAAAAGTATCAAAAGTTCTCTATATTTTTTATATATCTGAAAGAACTAAAAGACTCCTAGAAATCATATAACATAGGAAGAATATTAATGATCAAATTTGTCCTTAAACTATGGCGAGATTAAGGCGTTTTTGAAAACATTTGGTTAAGTAACGGATGAACAACGTAATTAAATTGATATTGCTGAAACTTGAAGGGCCAAATGAATAGTCATCTTCAAGTTGGAGGAGTATGACAAAACGTAAATTGGGTTCAATAAATGAAGTATTACTGACTATATCGTTTCATTTAAGCTCATCCTCAAGCTACAATTATACAAAAGGAAAAACAAAACACCAGAAATTCTCTACATTTTCTATATATATTTGACAGGACTAAAAGACTACTAGAATAGAAATCATAGAACCATTAGCAAGGTTATGACATTGTTTGAAACATTTGGCAGATATCACTCTAATAATAGTTATTGTATCAGAAAGTGTGAGATAATAATTATTAGTTGAATGATCATCTGAGAAATCAACTCAGTACAGGAGAAACAAATTGGAATTAATGAAACTTGGAGGGTCAAATAGTTAATGAATAAAGTAAGTTATTATTATTATTAGAACAAGAGTTATCTTGAAGTTGGGAGGATGACAAAAGGTGAAAAAGGGAGTATTAGTGTTAAAATTATTCATTCAATGTTAGGAGAAAGGAACAGTTTTATTCTGCAAGAAATACTGAGAGTTTTCAGAAGTAGTATTAAATTGAATGATACTCTATTGTTTTACTGAATTAATAGAAGAAAAGGATTAAAAATAAAAATAAAAAATGGGATCAACTGTCCTGATTCTCCTGAAGCAGTAAAAAAATAACACTGAAAATCTTGTCAGATTTTAACACTGGAAAAATTGTCAGTTTCATATTTGACCATATTCACCTGGTAGCAGAAATTTGTGCACTAAATTGTTTGAATTGTCTTTATTACCCAAATACCAAAAAATATATGAAAAAAAAAAAAGTAAAAGGAGATTAAGACTTTATTGAGGAAACGCTAATGTAATCTAACATTAAAATGTAAGTAAATTTGTCAAAAAAAAACCCTAATTTCATGCATAAATAAGTGTGGAATTGAAGGGAAAAAAAGTAAACAAGAAATAGGGATAAATCACATGATTTGTAGTGGTTGTAATAGTATTTTAAATAAAAAGGTGTACAAGTGATGAATTTAGGTATAAAACTAAAAGACATTTATGACGAAAATTAGATTTTTAGCTGCTGAGTGAACCGTTCTGAAGACAGAGGATCCTTAAAATCTCATATTCACGTCCTCGTTTGACTATGGCTCGAAAAAAGAAGAAGAAAAGTAGCTAGTTGAAGGTGTATCTATACTTATTAGTACAAGATCCATAACAAATGGATAAAACATGAAGAATTTTATAATGAATTCATCAACAAAATCATTTTAAGGAAGCAATTGTAAATTAAACAAAAAATAAAATAAAAAGTTCACAATTCAACTTGTAATTGATTCAAAATATACACAAAATTTCCCCAAAAAGAAGTATAAATCCAAACTTGATGGGAAAAAAAACAAAGATTGGCTAGCTAATTAGTCTGTACTGACATATATTGGGGGATGCAACAATATTCATTGGACTCAATTGAAACTTGAATTCAATTTTTCTCTTTTTTGGGGGTGTGTGAAACATATAAATACACATGGGAAAAATCATTAAAATTTAATTTGTGACTATTTTAAAATTACAATGAGTTTTAGTGTTAATAAACTTCAAGATTAACCCATCAATTTTATGTGCATAGAATTCTTTTGTGAACTTCATGATGTGTAATTCCTCTCAAGATTTAAATTTTGTGGTTTGAGACATATTATTTGTTGTAATTTTCATCAATTTTTACACATAAATTTATGTTTCTCATAAAAAGTACTGAGTTCAGATGAACTTTGTGTTTGAACACTCTGTCTGCCACTATATCTCATGATAGGAGTTTATCTCCCTTCTATGTATATCATGTTTTGGTTTATTTATAAACTAAAATAAAATTTCACCCAATTTAAATTTTGAATCCGCATCTGTATACTGAACTGAGAGAAGTTGTAGTATACATACCTGAAGATTGTTGTATCTGTTGAAAGTCTTGTAGCAAAGATGGCAAGAGAATTGTGTTGGACCAATGAGGATTTGAGAAGGAGTAGGGATCCAATATTGTCCCTTATTTAGTGTATTATTGTTATCATTAGAAACCACATCAAATTGATCTTCTTCTTTATTTCCTCCACTATCTACTACTCCTTCACATGAATTTGGAAGCCCTATATGTAGAGATACACTCACATTTTCATTATAATAATTAGTAGTAGTATTTTCCTCATGAGAAAAAGTAGTAGTACTACTCTCACAAGAATGCTTATTATTATTATTATTATTATTGTTGTTGAGAAGTGGAAGAGCTTCTCTTAGTGGTGGTGAAGAAGGTGCAATTTCTTTGTTGTAACAAAAGTTGGAAGATGAAATATATTGTTGATGAAGAGGAAGGAAGTTGAACCATCCTGTGAAGAAATTATAGTAGGGTTCTGTCATACTCAAAACTTAGAAAAAAAATTGTTTTCTATGGAGTTCTATATATTTTGTAGACACTTGATTAAGTAGTTTGTGTATAGTTGGTACATGTATATTTATATATGAATAAAGAGGATTTATTGGGATGATAAAATGGAGGATGGGTGAAGGGGAAAAGAAGAAAGAAAAAGGTGAGGAGAAAGGAGAAGGGGGGAAGGGGGTAACTTTAGCTACAATTGTGATAGTGAAATGAAAGGAAATACATTGTTTCATTTTATGTGTCTTAATTTGATAGGTACAAGGACACAGCTAGAAGTCGCATACCTAGACTAGAGAAGTTTTTGTATTTGTATTAGAAAATTCATCAAATATATGTATAAAAATTAAATGTAGAGCCCAACAATTACTACTCTCTCTGTCCACTTTTATTTGTTATGTTCGTTTTTTGAAAGTCATGAATTTAACTAATTTTTAAAGACAAATTAAATTATATTAATTCAATATTTTAAACAAAAAATTTAGATATTCAAAAACTATACGAAAGGTACTATAAATTGTAATTTTTTGTATATCAATATGATGAAAAATACATCGTAAAATATTAGTCAAATTTTTTATAGTTTGACTCTAAAAACAGAAAATTATGACAATTAAAAGTGGACGGGTTTAATAATTACTATGTCCTTGGCTATTTTTAGAATTCGGAACTCATGATAAAGTTTAAAGTATAAATTATAGGAATCACATATTATAAGTACTAAATAACATCCTATCCCTTCTAGTTTTCTATTTATCAAAAATCCCTTAGAAATGATATTTGCGGGATACATAGCGTTGTGCACGGGATACATTAGGTTTGATACATTCCGCATAGCGGGATACATAGCGTTGTGCACGGGATACATAGCGTTTGATACATTCCACATAGCGGGATACATAGTGTTGTGCACGGGATACATGCGGGATACATAGGTAAATAAGGGATTTTTGGAAATTTTGAAATAAGTAGGGGATAAATGGATATTAAGGTAAGTAAAGGAGTGTAGTTAAGTAATTTGTCCAAGTTTAAATTATAGCTTTACCTACGACTGGGCACCAAGTTTGAAAAAATAAGTAAAAAAAATTAATCGTGTGATCTTAAATTAAAATGTATATATATAATGTACTAAATTAATATTTGAATCTTGTAGCCTTAAAATGTCATGTGAGTTGTTTATTTAAGAAATCACTAAATATAGAAAATATCATTCTTTTTTTATAAAACTAAAAAGGAAAGCAAGAGACATTATTTTTTTTTCCATTTATCTCATGCTTTATTTTTAGTCCTTTTTTTGGGAAATTCTTCATTTTGAATTTTCATTTTATTCTTAATAACTTGTTCTTATGCTATACTAATATCAATTGCCATATTTAATTAAGTTTATCACAAATTTTAATACATTATTTAATTTGTTCTAATTTATGTAGTGACATTACCATTCGGGGAGTCAAAAATATTCTTCTTCAACCATAATTTTGTAAAAAGAATGTTTTTAAATATTGTGCATTATACAAAAAATTTATTATAATCCATATTTAAATTTATATCGAACATTAACTATTTTAATCTTCATGCATGTTCAAAACCTTCATATGAATTGTGGAACATAGGATAAATATTTGTACTTTGGAAATATTTTTTTTTAAAAAAAAATTATGATCAATCAAATATCATTATATAAGACAAAAAGGATACTGTATAACTTTTTTATTTTTAGATAATATTAGGAAAAATTTACCGGGTTTATGATTAAAGGCATCGAACCAAATGTAGGTGAGAAGATAATAAAAGAAATAAAAGCCAGAGGACAAAGTCAGACACTACACCTAGGGCTAGCAGGTTGTCTCTTTCTTTATGAAAATTCTTATTACCATGTTGTTTCTTGTTTTAATTAGTTTAGTATATACTCTATACAAGAATAAATTAATAATAGGCTTTTAAGCAATGAGAATTTTTTTCTCAAGAATATGGAGCACTTGCTTTGGATAATGTGTACTGTTTTCTATGTGTATGATTTTGGTTTAACATACTTATTTCTTCCGTTACATTTTACTTGATCCTTATTTATTCGATATACTATTAACAAAATTAATAAATCATCGTAATCGCACTAAACACTCAAAGGCCAATATTAAATATATAGTCAAAATCGATCTTTGAAGGTCGATTATTAGAGAAAATTGACCTAAAATTATTGGTCAAAAAAGTGTTGATTGCAAAAAAATATTCAACCTTGGTTGGTCAGTTATTTTTAAAAATTAAAAATACCGAGTTTTATTTTTAAAATTATAAAATAGTAAAATGTAATATCCGAGTCTGAAGACCATCTGTAAGATTATTATTTTTTTGCTACTTTATATTTGTATTCAATAAAATATGAACAGTAACACTTTTCAAAAACAATAATAAACCAAATAAAAGAATGAAAAAACTTGAGTTCATTAATTCATAGTGTGTTTTATGGAAATTATTTTCCTCAAGTACCCAAGGTTATAGAATATAACTTTTTAGGATTGAACAATTTACTTCAGCAGAATAATAATACCTCAAATATTGCTGAACTTCGAACTCCCTCAATTATTACAAATCACGCTTGAGTTTTGTTTTAAAAAGAAAAAGAATAGAAAAACTTGTACCCTATCTAATGAAAAATCAAACATTTATAGCCAACAAGAATTGCTTTTGAAAGTCGATCTAGTTTTTAAAAATATATTTTTTTAAACAGTCTTAGGAAGTCGTATTTTCAAACATTATTTAGATATCTTTTTAGATTAATCTTAGGTGGATTTTAATCGCGGGCTATAATATAATATTCGCACAATATATTTATTTTTCTTTTGTGCGATTATAGATATACTAATTAACTCACGATCTTTTGACTTTTTGAGTAGGTGTACTTTCTATTTCATTCAAAGGTTTCAATTAAGAGTGGAAGTGTAACTCATATTTCACATTAATCCTAAGTTATTTAATTAAATAATTATTTCTAAGAATCCAACTTAGGTATGTATATATATCTCATTCTGATTTTATTGATTATAACCCAAAATGACCTGACTAACGTCAAAATACAAAAGGAAAAGAACTAAACAACATGCCATTTATTTCTTTGTGTAAAATTCAAATTTATTTTAGGTTTGTAGGGTCTAAGGGGTCTAGATCATGCATAAATGTTATGATATCGATAGCTTCCCGATAAAATTATTGCTGAGCTACCTTAACTTTATATACAACTTACTCTCGCCGTTTCAATATAAGTATTCTATTTTTATTTTTAGTTTGTTTTAAAAGAGTATTTTTTCTATTTTTGGTAAGAATTTTCAATTCTAATATTATGATAAGTGTAGGATCATAAGATTTACAAGACTACATATATTTTTAATTTAAGACTGCAAGATTCAAAAATCTCCTATAGTTTCTTTAATTTTGTATTGTTTGGATGGTTGTTACATATTGTTTCATAATGTATTGTGTTGTATTATATTGTATTGTTTTAATGAATACAATATTTAGATAGATCGTATCATTTTTCATCATTAAATAATGTCACATATCAATAATTTGTAGGATAAATCTACAAGAAAAGTAAAGTATATATAGGGTAAAACTACTATAAAAATGTAGGTAAAGGAACATAAAATATGATTATTAATTAACAATAAATAAAAATAAATGAGGAGAAAAAAATAACGTTGTGATATCACATTAAAACAACCATTATTTAATGTACCAATCTTGTATAAACCGAGTATAATAAACTATGTGGCGTAAATATTGTTCCTGATCAATAGATATAAAACATGATTTTTTCTTTATTTTCTCTTTGGTTCATTTGTAGAAATAAAACTTGCTTAAACTTTTGTTTTCCTCAATGACGATTCGATTTCCTTTTGACACTTTATGTCTATGATAAAAAAAATTAATACTTTAAGGGTTCTTTAGATGACGAAATTATATACAAAAAATGGGGAAATTTTGATAATTATATATGCAGTAAAATGGTATGAGAGTATATATTATACTGGTTTGTAATGGTTAATAAATATAACTAGTACATACTGATATATTATACTGGTTTGTTATGGTTAATAAATAGCTAAAAATTTATGTCAATCTCAATTAGTGATGAATTATAAAAAAAATAAAATAGCTAAAAATAAATTAAGAATCAATTAGCTAGAAATTATCGATAAATTTCATTTTTTTTCTAACATTGATATGTATAACCTAAATGGTTGAAAAGATGGAGTGGACTGGAGAGTACTGATGAATGTTAGTAGTATATATGTTATTGTGTGGTCTATTATTATCTCTGTCAGGCAAATAGAATGGGGACAGACAATTTGGATTTTTATATACATATAATATAATGTAGGTCACATGCAAGAAACTGTAGAATTTCAAAAATATAATTATTACTTATTTTTCTCTATCAAGATAAATAGATATATAACCAGTGAAGTTGAACTCCAGAGATATCTATACTTCATTCTGACACAAGAGTGATCTCCCAACAGTATACACAATTAATTTACTGTTTTAAGACCCTATAAACATCACTGAATTTCTTGGCCTAATAAGTGAGATACTGTCCATTGAACCATATATTTGGTACAAACTCATTTACTCCCATTTTCGTACCTTTTTTTCCATTTTAATTGTTGTTTTAGCTTAAGAAAATTATTGCTTATCGAAGGCAGAATATATAAATATGTATCCTAACTTAGTTTTGACTGATATTTATGTCCTTTAGGTTTTGAGTGGGCACAAATAGATACTTGAACTTGTATAAGATTAAATAAATAAACACACATATCATACATGGCATATCACACAGGACATAAATTGTCATGTAGGATGTTACATAGGACACAAATATCTTCTTCTTTTTTTCAAATTGAGGGCGGAGGAAGGGGAAATGGAGGACAATGTGGGGATTCGAACTCTTACCCAACAAGGTGATAGTTCAGGTAACCAACCAGCTAAGGCACTAAGATTTCCCAATAGTGTGTCTATTTGTTCAATTTAATACAAGTTTAAGTGTTAACTTATGCACACTCCGAATTGGAGGACGTAGATATTAGCTAAAATCAAATTAATGATATGTTTATATAAGGGAAAAGGACAAATATACAACCGAACTATCGTAAATGGTATGCAGATACGCTCCATCATACTTTTGGGACATTAGTGCCCCTGCCATCCAAACACCAGAGCAAATATACCCTTTATACTAATGGACATACACGTTTCATAATCTTATCCATCGATTCAACATTTATTAAATATCGGATCGACGGATAAGATTGTGCCACGTGTCCCTATTTAGTCTTCCGTTAGAGTGAAGGGTATATATGCTCTGGTTTTTTAACTGCAGACACATCAATGTCCCAAAAGTATGACGAAAAATATCTACATCCTATTTACGATAATTTAGAGGTATATTTGTCATTTTTTCCTTTATATTATGTGCCTTTAACAAACTATATTTTGTATTTATTTAAGAAAACTTTTAAAATTTATTACAATAAACATTTATAAAACTCACTATTGTGGAGCAGATGGAGTAATAAATTCAAAGACGTTGGTTACTAAAGGAATATTAATGAGTTTTCATTGGCCCCTCTTACCCCTTTGACCTTTCCTACAATGTCAGTTAATTGCCAACTCTTTATTGCACATATTCATCTGTCCAACAATAGTTGTTCATTATATTATATTAAGATATCTAAAAATATTTGTTCATTTTATAAAATTAATGGATAATTTTAAACGTAATTTCTAATTGGAAAAAAGAATTTGGCCAGAATAATATTTTATCTATGTTATTTTACCTTTTTAAACATGTTTATCCTTTTAACTTTAATACTTTTTAATTAAAAAATGGAAAAAAGATCAGTTTGCTTTAAAATAAAAAAAATATTATAGTTTTTTTTTAATTTTCTTGTCATTTAGCACTTCCCTTTCTAATTTACCTTTATCATTAATTATAGTCATTTTCCTATTACATTTTTCAAGATATTGTATTTATTACTCATATTCAAAGGATGATATAGTAAGAAAAAATCTTTTTGGCCAGAATAATATTTTATCTATGTTATGTTATCTTTTTAAATAATTTTACCTTTTTAACTTTAATACTTTTTAACTAAAAAGTAGAAAAAACATCAGTTTATTTTAAAATAAAAAAAATATTACATTTTTTTTAATTTTCTGGCCATTTAGCACTTCTCATATAGTAAATTACTCTTATATTTATAGCTTCTTAAGAAGTGTGTAAAGTCAATAGTGGACAAATATTATTGGACAAATGAAATATATATTAGGGATAATGGTCTAAAAAATACTCCAACTTTGGTCGAATTTGTTGTTGCGATACTAAACTTTTATGAGGACCTATTACCTCCTTAGACTATTTAATACCATATTTTAAACATATATATTTGTCCACGTGGACATAAAAAATAATGCAAAATTATAAATAGTAATGTGTCCACGTGGGCACATATATACCTTTAAAATACACTATTAAATAATTCAGGGGGTAAAAGATACACTATTAAATAGTCTAGAGAGGTAATAGGTTCTCATGAAAGTTTAGTATCGCAACAGCAAATTCGACCAAAGTTAGAGTATTTTTCAGACTCTTATCCTTATATATTATGGGAGATTAATGTATGCCAATTGTTGGTGGCATATTATTAATTTATCATTATTTTCTACTGAAAAAATATTTATTGGCTACATCAATAAAAAATTTAATTGAATCGTGAAAGAAAAAAAACAATATTCTATTTGTACTATTTTATGTGGTGAAAATTTCAGAAATAACAAAAATAATAGATAGTATAATAAGACTCTATAGGTTTGTTTGCTATGGGAGTTGCAGTTTGTATATTTCGTTTGTTCGTTTGCATATTTCGCTTGCCAATATACAAACAGACTAAGTATATACAAATTATGTACTTATACATTTATGAATTTTTTAGAACTTCATTTGTATATTTCGTTTGCCAATATACAGACATGGTAATTTATTATGAATTTTGAGAAAATGGTCAAATCCCCCCTTAAGCTATGACAGAATTCTCAACTACACACCTATTCTTTACGAGAGTCCTATCACCTCCCTATACTGTTTAAAATTGAGATTTTTATCCCCTTAAAAAGTGGCAACCACATTTATATTGACATGTGATGTGCACGCGTTTGACAACTGGAAATATTATTTAAAACTTTTTTCTTTTTTCTTTTTAATTTATTATTCTAAAAACTATGTTGAAGGTCAAAAGGTTGAAATTTGTAGATTTGTGTCTTAGATCTTCATTTATTAAAACTTTGTTATTATAATGTTGATTGCTAATTGTTTGAAGTGGAAAACACTGGGTTGATTGAGTTTATATATAGCTGCGATTTTTGGATTTGAAGAATGTCGGAACTCCATAAAAATCGACAAGCATTCATATGAATTTTGTGAATCTATATTCTCAAATTAGGAGAAACTAAGTTCGTCGATGGTTCGAAGAATTTCGTATGGCTGAAAATCGAAGCTTAAGGATGAAACTTTGAATCACAACTTGAAACCACCATTAAAGTTAGTTTATAAGCTTGAGTTCTAATTTTAACTTACCACAGACGAACTCCGTTTTGAATGAGTAATATAAATCAAAAGAGTCGAAATGTTGAGATAAGCTTATATCTAAAATTTGAGGCAATTTGAAGAAGATTTAGGGTGGTTTTTCATCAATTTTTTGTAACAATGATACAAAGAAGATGAAGAACATGAACTGCATTTTTTCAGATTTGCAAGAAAATTACAAGTTGCTAAATCAGTTGAGTATTATTTGAAGCTGAAATAAAATTTATCCATTGAATTGATTGTCTGAAACTTAAAGAAAAATCTTTAAACCGCCATCGATTGAAACTAGTTTCAAATCAGAGAAAATTCAAATCCCAAAAATTGCAAGCGCATACAAAAAATTTCGTGGGTCTTTTGGGTATTGAATATAGGATAAAAAAATTTCCTTGTATTGAAAGTTTAATCGAAGACAATAAGTTGAGTGTCACTATATTAAGCTTAAATTTGTTTGCTTTGAAAGATTTTGAGTCCGTAGTTTCTGATTGTGGAGAAAAGGGATGAAATTATTATCTACGATTTGTGGTATATTGACTAATATAATAAGGTTCCCATATAATACTGACAGTGGTTTCAAAATGGTGAGAGGTGGTGTAATTTGGTGGTTGCCATTGATGCTCTACTAAGTTGCTATGGAGAAGAAACCAAATTAGAAGTAGAAACAAATAAGAAAAAAATTTAAAAAATTAAAATGCATATATTTATGAAAAAATATTAAAAATAAAATTTAAATATTTATTTTTTTATCTTCACTCTCTCCAAGAGAGTGCAATACACTCACTTTACCATGTAGGCATCTAGGGTGGTAATAATTTTAGTTTTAAACAGTTTAGGGGGGTGATAGGAATCCCGTGAAGAATGAGTGTGTAGTTGAGAATCCGGTCATAGCTTAAGGGGGCATTTGACCATTTTCTCATGAATTTTCATAATTCATTACAAATAATTGGAATAAGCATATACAAATACTGGAATTATACCATAAGGAAACGAATTATACAAATTCTGAATTTATACAATTAGGAAACCGAATAGAAAAATTCCATGAAACTATAACCACACATTAAAAATAATTGAAATTGTAGCTATATTACATAGTATACTCAAGATGTTTGCCATTTTGGATAAATTTTCCCAAATGTATTACTTTTTTTTTAGTCCTAAGAATGTCATTTACTATGATTAAAAATAATATAATTTTAAAATTCTTATTTTACTCTTAATGAAATGATTTATCGTTACACATATATTTAAAGATTATTTTAGATCACAATAAATTCATTCGATAAGAAATGAGTAAGAATAATATATATTTTATAGTACTCCCTCTATCTACTTTTAATTGTCATGTTGTGCTTTTTTGAAAGTCAAATTGAATAATTTTCAAAGTTAAATTAAATTACATTAATGTGATATTTTAAACAAAACTTTAGATATTCAAAAACTATACGAAAAGTACAATAAATATTTCAATTTTTTCGTATATCAATATGACGAAAAAATACATCATAAAATATTGATCAAAGTTATAATTATTTGACTCTAAAAAAGAAAACTATAGCAATTAAAAATAAACTAAGATAGTAGTACAAATTTTTCATTGATTTACGACACCCAAACGGTTTTGTATGAAACGGAGGGAGTATTACTCCTCAAAACGTGAAAGATTGACCGTTTTGAATGAATTAATCTCTTTTTCACATTAATGTAGTTTTCTATGGCTGAATAAAATAGAAATTCATTTTCCCAAGAATATTAAAATAAAATAAAATAAAAAGAACAAACTTAATTAGGTGAAGAAATTTGATGTTTTCAAGAATGCACGAGTGTGTAGTGTTTGTAAAGAGAGTCATTTAGGTCTCCAAGACTACACGTTCAACATCTACATACATCTTGTCTTCCAATTTGGGAACTACAAATCAATAATCTTTTGTTTCTATATATTTGTCTTGGAAAAATCCTTTTCGCCAGAAAATTTGGTCATAATTTGATTAGAATGGTAAAATAACATATTTCACACTATTTTATTTTACTTTTTTGAACATTTTTACCCTTCTAACTTAATACCTTTTAATTATAAAATGAAAAAAATCAGTTTATTTTAAAATAAGAAGGATATTATAATTTTTTTAATTTTCTGGCCATTTAGCATTAATCATTTGTCTTTCATATTTAAATAATCAAATTAATACTCTCTTCTGTCCAATATAAATGAATTGTAATATTCGTCGTCTCATATTAATTGATCATTTTACTAAAAGTATATGTTCCAAATACTTGTCTATTTGTTAAATTAAAAAAAATAAAAATTACTCCTTCTGTCTAACAATAGTTGTCCACTATTGATATATCACTTAAGAAACAATAAATAATAGGGGTAATATTACTATATTATTCTTTGACTTTATTAAATTTAATGCTTTGAGAAATATGTTAGTAGATGATAAATACCCCATCTGTCAAACAATAGTTGTCCACTATTGACTTGACTTACTATATTATCCTTTGACTTTATTAAATTTAAAGCTTTAAAAAATGTGTTAGATGATAAATGCTCCTTCTGTCCTTAATTACTTGTCCACTTTTTCTTTTTTAGTTGTCCATTTTAACAAATAAAGAAAGCATAAAAAAATACCTATTATACCCTCAATTAATTTACTTTAAAAAGGGCAGAACTTCTTGAAAATCTTAAGTTTTTAATTGATCTACTTCATAATTAATAGGGGTAAAATGGTAAACGCACTATGTCAATTATTATTTTCTTAATAGGTGTGTCAATTCAAAAGTGAACAAGTAATTAGAGACAGAGAGAGTAGTATTTAATAGAAAGAGTAAAATAGACACAAAAGGTAAATTATCTCTTGATTTTCTAAATTGGACAAGTATTATTGGATAACTATTTTTAGTATAATGGACAACTATTGTTGGATGGAGCCACAGAGGAAATAGTATTTAATATCAAGGGTAAAATAGACACAAAAGACAAATTATCTCTTAATTTTCTAAATTGGACAAGTATTGTTGGACAACTATTTTTAGTATAGTGGACAACTATCATCGGATGGAGAGAGTATTTCTTTTACATATTACTCCTATAGTTGAATACTCTTTGGAAGTCTAAACAAATTTAGAAGTTCCGAAAAATTATTTATTCAAGACTCAAGAGTTCAGTATTATTTTGTGCTTCCTCCGTTAGTCGTAAATTGATTTCTACCTCATTGCCCTAACTTTAGTCTTTATGTTACCACAGCCATCATCGATGAAATTAATGTATAAAATATGTGATAACCCTAATGGGTGGAGGGAAAACCAATTTATAAAAGTTACGATTTAATTCGATACGTTTATCAAGTAACCAATTTTTTTAGAATCGTATAAAATGAAAAATAATTAACTAATTGAGACGGAGAAGTAATATTTTTCTATTGTTCAAAAGGGATGAATTTTTCAAAGATTAAGAATGTATTACTATTCTTTCTTTTAATTTGTGGAACGCTTTTCGAGAATTTTTATACTTCACACATTTCATTTTCTATAATTTTATAAAGTTTTTATAAAATAATTGTCTCGAAGACCAATATGTTGCTTGTAGAGTGTAGACCTTTGACAAAAGAATTTAGTGCATTACCAATGAAATCCTTTTTTTTTTCTTCCCTAGCAATTAATTATTCTCTCCAATGGGAGGTAAATGTTACTCCACCGTCTATTTTTATTTATCCAATATTGACTCAGTACACCTTTTAAAATGATAATTTTATTGTGTCACTTTTTAAATATAATAAATTCAATACTATAAGATATATATCCATAATATGATTATTTTTATTAATAATAATACAAAGGGTAAATTAGGAATAATAAAAAATTATCTCTTGATTTCTTTAAAATTAGATTATATACGATTCTTCAAAAATATTGGGTTTATATCATTGCATCTGATTAGCGATATTTGTGTTGAATGTTGGTTATAAATATACAAATAATTATTATTATCTTCATATAATTGTTGCAAAATTCTTTACTTGTTGCAGTAATAATGCTATATGCTAATCTATCATCTATGTATTCCATCATCTATTGAAATTACAACCTATTTTCCTTTTTCATAACTAATTGACTTTTATTATAACCAAAAGTAAGGAACTTTTTTTGTATTTTGGTTTAGTACTACTTGACAAAAAAGCGAAACATGATAACTTTTTTTTTTCTATATTATTATTACTAATTACACTGTACGTAGTAACAGTTTGTCAAAAAAAATATTTAATATATCATGATCAGTTGTTTTTATAGAAATCAATTTTAATGCAATATGGAAATGTTGCCGACAGTCTACAGTGAAACTGAAGCTTTTAGACGTACGACTTAACAAAACATGTTATCATTAAACACTATTTCGATCGAGTGGTATATATGAAAAATTAAAATAATTACTTTTTTTTATACAAGTTTATACATTAAGGACCTTTTTCGATAAGTAAAAAAATTACAATATTACTATTTAGGGAAAAAGAACAAATATATCCACGAACTATCGTAAATGGTATGCAAATATCCTTCGTCATACTTTTGAGACATTGTGTAACGACCTGAACCGTCGTTATTTAGATGCCGCTAGGGCGGGGTAAGTTGGCGCCAGAGAGGGATAGGCGAGATAGAACGTAAATTACGAGAAATCCTATTTACTCCATCTTCCTAAAATACCTAAATAAGTCGTAAAACACCCTAGAAACCTCAGAAAAGCTGCTCTAAGCTTGGGAAGGAAGGAGAAGGATATTTCTAGCGTAAGGATGGTGATATCTTGCGAATTTTTGGCCATATCCACCATCGCGAAGCCTAGAAAACCTGAATCGAAATCAAAACTCTGTGCAATTGTTTGGCGCCCAGGTAGGCTAGGTTTTATGAATTGAGTAGTTATAAATCTGTGCTTACTACGTGATATATGTAATCAATGGTAGGGTTTATGTGTAGACCTTCGTGCAGCGAGTAAATTCCATGGGTAACTTGTAGAAATCAAAGTATGTGGATTTATGTCTTGAGAAGAGATATTGATGACTTGTTAGGGCTTCTAGAATGGCTATCATGGATAGAATTATTTCAAGAATAAGAATATGAAATCATAAATGGAACTAGAATTATGAATGTATGCTTGATCACAAATTGGAGTGATTGAATTGGGGATTATGATGAATTGTGATTAAACCCTAGAAAGGTACCTTAGATGATGAACTAGGGTTAAATATGGTCAATTTATGTATATATGATGGGGATTGAGGAGTAATTCGTAGGTGACGGTTGTGATTAATATGATTGTGTGATGTATGTTGTCTTTGCCTCATTATGATGCTTGTATGTATATGAATGTTGCATTGTTGATCACACTTGTTGTAACTGAGATAGATGAATGAATTATGATTTCCATGAATACATGAATTAAATGTATGATCTTGATGATATACTTGTGATTGTGTTTGTGGTGTGTTGAATGGATCGGTTGCCACGTTCCGACATAACTAACTATGAGATCGGTTGCCACGTTCCGGCATAACTAACTTGGATCGGTTGCCACGTTCCGACATGTTAACTGTTTGGGTTTGGGTTCCATGAGAGGACCAATGATGTGATATAAATTGTGAAGTTGTTTGTAATGGTGTTAATATTGTATATGCTTGATATGCGCTTGTGAGTATATTGTTGTGTTGACTTATATATGTTGTACTTAGTGGGCACATGCTATGATGGTTTATATTTGGTTGTTCGTCGGAGTATTATGCGAACTGGTTGAGTTAGTGGGAAGAAAGCTTGATTTAATGTACTATGTGACCATGGTTGGTTAGAGTGACGGGGAAGTAAGGGGTGTGATGTGAACGGTTAGTTGAAATGTTGGTGGCTGTATTTGGAGGAATTTCTCTACGTGTTAGTATGGTTAGGCTAAGATCAAGTACCGGTTAGGTAGGTTGATGGAAAAGGATGTTAATAGTCAGAATACTAGTGTATATTTGAGGTATGTCAAGAAAGGGGTAAAGGTGGAGAAGCGAGTGTTTATTTCATGATCTTATTAG
Organism: Solanum tuberosum; assembly: GCF_000226075.1. NCBI lineage: Eukaryota > Viridiplantae > Streptophyta > Magnoliopsida > Solanales > Solanaceae > Solanum > Solanum tuberosum. The sequence goes on along the minus strand of NW_006238994.1, from coordinate 1,963,306 downwards.
TTGATTTCTTATATTATGTGGTGGGCGTCGGGTTGATCGATGATGCCTACCAAAATGCGTGTTTTGTACTGATACTACTCTTTGCTATGTCTTTGACATAGTCTGGATGCAGGATTGGTGACGTTTCATTAGATGAAGACGAAGACAATCTCCAGCAGCTTTTATCCTTCCTTCCGCATGGTGGGAGTTGTGTCCCTTATATAATTGTTCAGTTGAACTCTTAGTAGCTCTTATACCTGTTTAGACTAGATCCATGAGAGTTGTTTAAATTACTTTACAAGTTTAACTAATAGAGTGTCTAAGGATAATATTTATAAAAACATAGTATTTTCTTATTTAATTCCGTTTTCTTAAAATTTTTGCATGTTTTTACTATTGGGATATGAGGGTTCTCCTACTTAGTTGTTAGAGTGGGTGCCCGCACGATCCGGTGGATTGGGTCGTGACACATTGGTGCCCCTTGCCGTTTAAAACTAGAGCAAATATACCCTATTTAATCTTCCATTAGAGTGAAGGGCATATATGCTCTAGTTTTTAGACGGCATGAGCACCACTGTCCCAAAAATATGATGGAGGGTATCGACATACTATTTACGATAATTCGGGGTATATTTATCCTTTTTCCGTACTATTTATATATACATTAAGGATTTTTTCTCAGTAACGTATGAATGATTAAAATACTTCAAATCCCATACATTGGAGCATTTTGATCATTGCGTCCCATATTTAAAAAAAAAAATAGTACGTAGTATATAGTAGCTCCTTTTTATATAATTCAAATTTACACGGTGAAACCTCAGTTTATCAGCTAGAAATTAAAGGCAAGAGAGTTTAAAATTGAAAATTAGGGCTAGAAAAACAAAAAATAAACAAAGTGAAGGAAAATCTTATCTTATTAATTCTAATGACACAACAAACTTCTACATACTATAATAATTAACAAACATGACGACAATAAAAACTAGAAAAAAATTAGATATTTTATGATTATTATAGAATTTATAATACACTCTATAATAATACTACAAATAAAAATATTTAAATAATGTAAAAATATAAACTCCAAAAAGAAAGTTGAGAGTTATCAAACTCCAAAAAGGACGGTTCGGACGGTTATTTTAAAAAAATCATATCATTCCAATTTTTTGGGATTTTATTTAATAATGTATAACTAAAATTAGATTTTCTTAAAATCATCTCAATCATATCGATACGGTTAATTTTTGGGATTTTTACTTTTTAAATCACCTCAAAATATTCTATTATTAAAATATTTCTTTCGCAAATATATTTTTGAAGAAGCACTTCAACTCTTTACCAAAAAGTCAAGAATGTAAAACCTTGTTGTTGTATTTTTTTACTTATTCTATCATTATATATTTCTTTCGCAAACATATTCTTGAAAAAACACTTCAATCCTTTACCAAGAAGTCAAGAATGTAAAATCTTGTTGTCGTATTTGTTTTATCTTAAACATTTAATAGGAGTGTGTGCATAGGTTTTGTTCTATTGTTTGATAGAGTATCTATTGTAGTATCTTTTAAATTTAAACATAAGTAATTAAAGTTAATTGAAAAGCAAAGACGCAAAGTCGTCTAGTCACCAGAAACCTAGGACCTATGTTATATTTATATTTGTAAAATGTTATAAAATATTTTTCAATATTAAATTTAACATATTGTTAATATATAAAATATATTTATTTACACACGTAAAGTTATTCGGTTCGGTTTGAAAAATTTTTGGTTTTTTTTCATAAATTAAAGAGACCATTTCAATTATTCGGGACGGTTATACACTTAAATAAAAGTCCATAATTTTATTTTTAAAACGATATAAATCAGTTCGATTGATTTTTTATATTCTTTTGGGAAAAAAAACAAATATATCCTCGAACTATCGTAAATTGTATGCAGATATCCTCCGTCATATTTTTGGGACATTGGTGCCCCTGCCGTCCAAAAACTAGAGCATATATACCCTTTAAACTAACAGACATACACGTGTCATAATCTTATCCACCAATCCGACATTTATCAACAGATAAAATTGTGCCACGTGTCCCTATTTAGTCTTCAGTTAGAGTGAAGGACATATATGCTCTAGTTTTTTGGACGGCAGGGGCACCAATGTCCTAAAAATATGACGAAGGACATCTGCATTCCATTTACGATAGTTCGGGGATATATTTGTATTTTTCCCCTATTCTTTTACCCCATATATACATGCACCAAGAAAGCTGATTTGTACGTTTGAAATAATTTGAAGTATTTATCAATTTTTATTTTCAAATTTGTCCAAATTAATAATTCATCTGTTGTTCTGTATTTATTCCAATTAATAACACAGTTTTTTTTTTTAAAGGAAGGATAATATATTATATATATATACAGAGTGATTTATGAGGGTTTAGCTGTGATTGGAGGAAGCAACGGCAGTAAAGGAGGCATGCACTTTGTGATTCTGGTAAAATGAAAGGGACTTATCAATGGCTTCTTAATCATAATGTATACTATATGATAGTATGAAAATAAATAAATGTACAAATTGCAAACAAAAATAGAGGGAAAAAAAAATGAATAAAAATTATATAAAGAGAATTAAGGAAAAAGGAATAACAATGATTGGAAGTCACTGTTCACATACAGAAATGATGTCATGCAATCTTTATTCGCATTACCTTCATGAAAGTGATACTATTACTTAATTTTGTTATAAAATTTAATATAAATAAGAAAATATTTTTAAATGTTATAATCTTAAAGTAAAACTTCGTAAATATATATCAAAATGTAATCAAATTTTATAATCATAAACATATTATATGAAAAATCGAAATTATAGAGTTAGACAAAATAGGAAAAAGATAAAAAAAATTAAAACGAACTAAAAAAAAATAGGATCAACAAATTAAAACGAAGAAATTACTGGATTGCATTTCATATGTACTCTTAGCCATTGTGCCCCCTCCCCTCTTTCAACCACCATATTTTTCTATTATCCTTTTCCAAGTCTATGTTCGTTACTAGTTTTGAAATTTATTAATATATTTAAATTTATATATATAAAAAGGAATATAAAATACTCAATATTAAAGATGATTTCATTTGTTTGATTCAATCGATCATTTTAAATTAAGGGTGATTTCATTTCTACGATTCAATCAATGCTCAAATACTTAACGAAAGATGAAAAAGGTACTTGTTATCTACCACAACTTTTGATGCTGCATGTGGAAATAACATACTAAGGTAGCTACATAGAACTTTTACTATTTAGATTTTCTGAGTTTTAGGATAAATATAATATTATAGTTAAATCTTTTTCATACACATACATAAATGAATTGTAAAACAAAATACATTCAACTAATCCATCGATGTAGGATTCAACACCCCCGCTCCAAACACACTCCCTCCTCTACGTTCATGATTGGACAATCAGAATATGAACAACTTAATATAAAACTCAATATTGATAAATCATGAATAGGAATGAACCGAAGACTGATATTATGTTATAAAATATATATGGACTTGAGCCTAATTCAATACCAAAAATTGACTGACAAATTGAAAGAATGGTCGCAAAATTATTCAAAGAGTTCAAGGTCTCGTCGGTGGGACTCAATCCCAGAAGCTCCTATATGGGTTGATGGGATAGTCCTAACCACATTCTACATTGGCCCAATTTTTTTTTCTATAACCATTATAATACAAATGTTTCACTGGAAAGTTCCTACTGGCCCTTCATAATTATTAATATTGCCCCGTGTGCACAACTTACTTATATAATAATAATAATAATAATAATAATAATAATAATAATAATAATAATAAAAA
>NW_006238994.1:1947869-1959251 GCF_000226075.1 Solanum tuberosum | reverse complement strand
AAAAAAAAAAAAAAAAAAAAAAAAAAAAAAAAAAAAATAAGGTGAGAATATAATAAGGAATAAGAGGAGGACAATTATAAAAGACATGTCTAATTTTTATCACTAAGACAAACAATACGTGGTTGTATATAGGACATATATAATCACAACAAAGACAAAAAGAACATTGTTGTCATTGGACAACTGATTTCATACTTTTTCTTTAATAAATTCCTGTTTGAAAAGATGGACTAAATGTCATAAATAGGAAACTAGGGCCTAACTTATAGGATATTAAATAGTAATATTAGGCAATTAGGTAGGACTTGTTAGTCCCACTAACAGAAAATATAGCTAGTTTTGGATAAATTTCGTTGTTATAAAATGAAAAAAAAAAAATCAGAAATAGTGATTGTTTGGTAATTGTTTGGATAATTACCAAATGTAGTAAGAGTTTTTTAAATTCGCTCATTAATAATGCAATATTTTTTTGAAATTTGCTTTATATTAGTGATATATAGTATAACAATTCATTTTGTGTCAGTGATATACAACAAAAAATACAGAGTGAATTATTAATGTATCACTAATACAAAGCAAATTTCAGAAACTATTGTATCATCGATACAAAATGATTATTGCTATGTTTGGTAATTCTCTTGAACTCTCGCTATGTTTAGTAAATATAGTGTATACGTTTGTATGATTAATTTGGTAACTACATCTAAGAAACAAAATTGATCCGATAACTATTCTTTTTAGGTCTAAGTATTTGGTATTTGAAATTTACTAATTCAATTAATCCAAATTCTTGTCAATAGGCTCATTACAGAGATGAAACATTCACTATAAAAAAAATCACACCATTTTTAAAGACTCAAATCCAATATCTCCGATAAAAAAACGGAGGAATTAATTAATATTTCATCCATCTCATTACACATCATCTCTTGTTCCCTTTGTATCCAAATATATATATAGGAATGGATATTCTTATTCTTGAAAGTACTATAGGGTGTGACTTGTGAGTGTTGCATGGAGGGAGGATAATATGATAAGGAGTCGAAAAATAATTACAGGCAGAACTATTTTATCATGCATTTGATTGGAGATATATATTAGATAGTCTAAAAATTAAATATTTCACCTTAGTGATGAAATAACTTGTTTCTAACGAAACGAATTTAAAGAGATAAAAAGAAGTGTCTGGTTAGAAAGAAAAATCCAAATAAGATGACTTTAATTATATAAGTCTGCGAAAAATGAAAGATGGATAGAGATAGGATGGGAACTGTCTTCATTTTCCCGACAGTTTTGGGTGGTAAAAATAGACCTTTCAATTTAATGCTGAACTGAAAGAGACTGCTACTTCTTCTTTTCCATTAGATTTTTATCTTCATTATATTATACTTTTATCATCTATACTTTTTTGGCCCTACTTTTGAATAACCTGGTGAAAAAAATTCACTTTCATTAATCTTATGATTCACTTATTTATCTTTGCCTGTCCTTACTTAGGCTGACACCCACACACATACATGTTTGAAGTAAATGCATTTTTCGGGTGGAAAAACATTCCTCCCTCCGTTTTAATTTGTTTGTTTTAGAACCGTGTTAGTATAAGAATTATGAGTTTGTCTCGATCAATCAAGGAACTTTAGTCAAAATTCTATTATAATTTAAATAAACTAGAATTTTGAATCCTTAAACTTTAAATTTTGGCTTCGGCTCTATAACGCTTTGTCTTGTTTTAACTTGGTAAGGAGTTAAAAAAAACTTTCGAATCTTGTGATTGTAAATTAAAGATATATCAAATATACCTGCCTACTAGCGGTCATTCCTGGCACTGCTCCGATAATGCAATTCCGGGAGGAGTCAGTAGTAGGACATGGATCCCTTCGGATATGGAGAATGAGAGACGTTGGATCGGAAAAATACCCTTCATTATTTTGATTATAAATATGTTAGGTAGAAAGTTTAAAATTAAAAAATTGTCAAAAAATGAAAGACTAAAGAGACACTCTTTCAATTAAATGAAAAGTATGACAAATAAATTAAAATGAGTATTTGACATATTTAAAATATTTTTACATAATAATAGCAGCATTACTAGTTAACAATCCATGTGACAACTAAAGATTATTAACAAATAAAGCATCTTCTAATATATATGATTTCTTTTGCTGATTTATTTACAATATATACATTTGGTATAACATACATATAAACAAAAATATATGATTTGTTGATAGAATATTTTCATTGTATAAACTATTATAGTATAATCTATTTGAAATATATTAGAGGTATATTTTGCAGAAAACATGAAATTGTTTATGTATATCTTTATATATACACAGTATAATAAGGAAACAGGTAATAACGATATACATGGTATACCATATATAACCAAACTCAAAACAATAAGGATCATTAATGTTAAACAGATTCTTTAATTAGTGAAGAAAATAACAATAATATGAAAGAAAAAGGAATATTCATTAATAACGATTATTGAACGTAGTTATTTTTTTATTTAGTGGGGGGAAATGATGATGAAAGATAAGATGATATGTATTAATCTTAAGATATGCTAAATTTGCAAAAAGGTAGGTCATTTTAGGAATAAATAAAAAGAATCCTAGAAAATGATTGATCATGTAAAAATCCCCATTTTTTTGTAGGTACTAATTCACTTGGACATATATACATTTCGTACATAATGTACAACTGCTCTATTACCTATCCAAAGTCAAATATTTCGCGCTATGGATGATAAAATTAGCTTATAAAAATATAAATAAGTTAATTGATTTGACTTATTTAAAAGGTAAGTTGAGATACATAATCCAAATTTATTAATAAAAAACTTTATAAAATTATTTGTTTGAACTTCTTTTTTATTTGATATGCTAACCTACTGTTTATTTTATATTGTACCAATTTATCTCAATTTAAATAACTTTTGAACGGATAAATGACCCACCATTTGACACCCTATCAGATAAGGTTAGTGAAATATTAGGTAAATGAAGTTAACGTTCATTACAGGGTCAAATCCCGGAAATCCTGCAAGAGAGGACATATTACTGTTCCCACAAATAAAATGAATTGTCAAAAGCATAGTGATTATAGGGTGAACGTTCGGTATTTCGTTTGAAATTTTTTAATTTTGGGTTTAGTAATTTGGTAATTGGCAGCTAAAAGTAGATACCAAATATTAAATTTTAAATTTCGATTCGGTAATTGGTATATTAAACTTTGATTTGATATGATATTTGGTAATACCGTATTGGAGTTGTAGCCCATTATATTACGAAGTTAATACTATTTCTCCAATTATTTCTATATTTTATTGTGGAGGCACGATATAATAGAAGATCAATAAGTAAGAATACATTAAGAAAAAACAAATTGATACAACTAAAAGACATATATATTTGGGTTGTTTATGTTTGTTCTTTGACTTTCTCTATGAACTTGTAATCTTGTACTAATGAGTACTTGACATGTTGATTTATGACCTTCATTAAGTAAATAATTCGGTATTCGGGAAATACCTAATACCTAATAGTACTAGTGTTTCATACCAATCCAAACATAATTCTAAGATTTTACTTTCGAATACCAAATTATTAAAAAAATTTATTCGATTCGATAATTCTTGATATTTTATGCCAGCCCTATTAGTGAGGCTAAGGAAGAGGAACTAGTTGGTTTGCTTCATTTAAGTGAAATTGTGGATGATTTAATTAAGGGCAAATTACATTACTATTAGAAATATAGGTTTTTTCTGTCAACGTGAATCAATAGAAAAATTGTGTTATAAAACATGATTTTTTATCATATTTTCATTGAATTAGCAAAATAAAAAAATGTGTAGTGGAAAACAAATTCTCCTTGAAACTTTGGAAATAACTAGTGAATATTTTTTTCTTTGTCACTAATGCATCAAAATATCTGTAAAAAATAATCACCGAACATTTTTAAATAGAAAATTTCAATGAAAAATATGATTTTTTAGTAATGCATATTTAGCCGGTAAGCTAAAATAAATTATATTTGCTAGCTATAAAAAAAAATACGTTAATATATAAGAGAAAATATTTTGTTACAATAATTTTGATAGATGGCTATTTATGTCAATATCTCTTTAACTAAAGAGGAATTTATATAAATACACCACTAGTTTAGAAGCTAATTACTTAGATAAACACTATAGTTTACAATATTATGAATCTTACTAGATTTTGATGCGTCAAGACACATTCAGATACATGTATTCAGGATACATGAGGTCAAAATTATGTGTAATTTGTTCTAGATACATCAAAGTGGATTTGCATGTATCTGGATTACATGACAAATCTCGCTCGCCACTCTCCTAATACCAGATACATGTGAATAAAACTAGATACATACAGATACATGTATCTAGTGTGTATCTAATGTGATTCACATTTATCTCGGATACATGACTATCTCACTCGCTTCTCTCCTTATTTGTGTGTCTGATAGCAAAAAACAAATACCATGTACACATGGTAAAAAAATAGTGATAAAAAACGCAATTATTTGATAATATAAATAGAAATAGTATATATGATATGGGTATATGTCTAATAATATAATTTCTCCTTAATTGACATTGACAAAAAAGTTAAGTTTCCTCAGTTGAATTCGATCCAATACGTTTTGGGCCACTAGCCCACTACAGCTAGATAAAACGACTCATAGAGGTCATTTGCATTTCTGCTCCATTTTGGGTTGGTTTTTAATTTCAAGTCTTTATAACAAATAATTTTATTTCACAATGCATAAATTTATATTTTCATATTATAATACTTCACGTTATTTCAGGTAAGGACATCCCATTAGGCATAAGTTTGATCGCTAAAATACAAAAATGAAAGACCAAATTATTTGAAGAACAAAATGTGCAATCAGATGGACTTGATTGAAAACACTCTACTTTGGTCTCTCAAACCAATATTGTATTAGAATCCATAATTTTAAAAATACAATGAGCTCAGTGCTAAAAATCTTAAAGGTCAAAACCCATCAAATTTAAATCTTGAATCCGCCTCTAGATAAGAAAGTTGCTCAATGATTATAAATTTACACACAACATAATGGAGAACGAATATAGGATTTAATCAAGAGCTCATTATATGGCTCAAAAAAAGAAAGGAAGAAAAGTTTTCTTTAGTCCAGACTAGCCATAAGAAAACATAAGATTGTAAGCATCTATAAATAGTACTTTTCCTACATTTTAAGCATGATCTAAGAGAAGCTATTATAAGCTTTGATGTTACTACTCTATGTTAGTAGCTGGTGGAAGGAGATATTGAAAGCCCATTGAAGCAAATCTGCTGTAATTTAAACACTATATTCACCATTGTACAACTTCATTCGTCGAGGAGTACCTCTGTATTGCAAATGGGACATGTCTGACAAATCAAAGTGATAGTTTGGTGTTAAGTCTCGGAGAAAACGATGTAAATTTCTGATACATAGAGGCTAGACATACCTTGTTGATGCTCAGCCATTTGGAGCCACATTCAGTGTGGTATATGTGCTTGCATGGGAAGTTTATTTGTCGATCCCCTCGTTTATACCTCATTTGACAGATGACACATCTAGCTTGCATGCATAAAAACTCATTTAATCATTGAGTTGAAAGAAAAAGGATTTGATCAGCAGAAAAATTGTGAAGGTGTAACAAAACATCCTTTAACTAACTAACAATACATGGATTGGAGCAACTGAAATCCATGTACGATGATGTGCACTAGCGATCGCAAAACCAGTCCAAAAGTATATTTCTACGCGGGTAATGAGGAGAAACGGGAACTAGAAAGCATGGTTAACGCTAAAATCATCAAGGAGAGGCCTCATTTTGGATTAACATAGACACTATGCTACTCGGATTAAGTTACCGAGTAACTTAATTTTGAACCTTAGATGATGTTGCCTTGTCATATGCATTTGTTTGGCTATCTTACCAGAGGCCATACTAGTTTCTTCGGTTCACATAGACCTACTTTCTGTGGTACACTCAAGCAATTGAAGAACAAAGTCAATGAATTGCAACTCTGTGCGCGGGGTTCCCTTCAAGGATCAGCTAAAAAGTATGACTCGAAAACATTTTGGTCCCTTATGTGTGTTATTGAAGGGGATATGTAGGAGGAGGAAAAAAAAGATCTTAGCTCAAGTCCAATAACAATATTTCTTACATCATGCTATACCAGTGATTGAATCATATCTACTACGTGTGCCAGTACACTGCTATCTCTCTTCGGACTACAACGAAGTATGATTTAATTCAAATAGGTAACTTCAATGCTTGATTTTTACTACGAAAGAAATCAATCTACAGAAAACGGATACAATAAAAAGGGAAATTGCAACTTGTACAAACCTAAGTTGCGCAGACTCTTCACTTTGTTGCTGCACCCGTGACGAATTCTCCAAAAATACAGTTCTTTTGGAGAATCCGACACACGTCCGCTGACATTTTTGAAGAGTCCAAGCAGGTACAAATAATGGTTTCAAAAGAAGCGTGGGTATAAAAATTACCTTTCTTCTGATTTTTTCCTAGAAAAGATTCCATTAGACTTGTATTTGGTTGTTGGAAGCAAATTAATTAGTTCCTCGGGAAGTCCTCGACTTTCAGTTCCAACTGTTTCACCTAAATCAAGTAACTCCTGCAACAGTAAAGCAGAAAATCAGTAATTAATCCATGAAATCGGTTCAGCTAGTCATAAGTAAAGATGATGGTACCAGTTATACAACACAAATCCCAAGAACAAGAAAGTGCAAATATTTAGTATTGCAATGTTTAGGAATTGGTTTAAATTTGCATGAATATTCACTGGTTTCACATAACAAGTGGACGAATAATAAGACAAATATCATCAACCCAACACACAGAGTTAACAACACATTCTTGAGCCAACGTGTTAAAAGAAGGAGATGTGCATTGCATATCAAACTACCATTCAGCAGCTTTCAACTTCTAGTCATAGATAACACAAAATGTAGAATAGGTGATTCCAAAATTGCAGATACTACATGTTTTTGGATTAAAGTGAATAGCTTTATATTATAAGAAATAAGAAAAAACTCTTTCTTGTTCTGTGCCGTCCTATTTTTCTTTCTGTTCTCCTAGGTCCTTTCTTCTCTCGGTCTTTTTCGTCTGTTCTTTTTTCATTTTTCATCAAGGAAGAATCAGATGACAACAGAAAAGAAATGCAAAGACAATTGAATGACAACGTAATGATGTATAAAACATAACATTTAGCTATTCTTAGTAGGCGTTTGGCCATGCGATACCATATCACGATATGAAATCAGCGTTTGGACATGCAATTTTACGCTGAATCCATATCATGAGATGTGATTCCATATTCTCCGAAAATCATGATATGGAATTATATGAGAATACCATATCATGATTTGAGATTTTTAAACTCAAAAATTGATCCACAAGTTTATATTTTGTTAAAACAACCCCACGTACTTTTGGAGCTTGGAAAAATAGCAAAATACCGAAACAAGGCATGAACCATTATGATATTGACACACAAGTGAAAATTGTCATAGCTTGTGCAGTGTTATATAATTATTTGCGAAAAGGAGTAATGAAATATTTATGGTCTATGATCATGAAAATATAGTTGCGGATGATATTAACCAAAAAAATGACTCAAAGTAACAATGTTGGTTCGTCTTCTCGGTCACATGATCGAGAAATGCAAGTTTAATGTGAGGAAACTGTCATTATTATGTGGGAGAATTATATTAAAGACTAGTTCACTACAATTTATGTTCAATTTTTTTATTGAATTAAAGTTTGATAAAACAGTTACTTAAGTGAGAAACAAATAGTTTTATAATAATTTATTATGCGATTTTATAATTTTTTGTTTATTCGGTAAGATTGAATAAACAATTGGGACTATTTTAATAATTTTACAACTTATGGATTCTTATGTTTATGAGAAAATATATAACACAAAAATTCCATATCGCATGTCCAAACAAAACCTCAATTTCATATCATGATTCCATATCACGATACCATATCATGATTCCATATCACGATACCATATCGCATGGCCAAACGGGACGAACATTGGAGTAATAAAAAAGATACTTCAAAACAGTAACTACAGATAATTTAGAAGCCATCAGCACAACCATTGACAACTGGCCCCTAAAACAACCATATCTGCTGCACTGTAACAATCCCTCTAGGAGCAAAAGAGGGTACTGTGATGGTGCTCATTCTTATCTGTGATTATCATTAGCTACACGACACCCGCAACAGGCGGAGGTTTACATTGTAGGGTGCTAATCCCAACAACTGATAGCTTATCTTAGCATTTCAACACTCACTCTTTAAATGTAATTAGTATTATACTATATAGAAACTCTTGATTTATGGATGAGTTTTATATATTACAAGCCATATGAATGAATATGAGAGGCAAATTTTGCCATCTTTTCTAATAATTTTCCATTATAAGTTAGCCTCACAATATGGTAACTGCAGCTTTCGCTATTATAAGCCTCCTCACTCCAACTAGGAGTTAGTCTTATCATATAAAAGATCAGCTCGGAGAAGGTATTCGAAAGACTATATAAATTGCAAAATCCTATCATGAATGCAAATCAAGCTCATTCACAAACCTAAGATAACATGTAAAAAAACTAGAGAAGCTGGTAGCGACAAGGTTACATACCTCATAGGTCATGTTGTCAGGGTCAATTTCATCTTCCAAAATATCCTTCACATAGTAACAAAAGGTAAGAAAGGTGAAATTAGCATGCTACAAGTCAGCAACATCTTAATCTAGCCACTCATCAACTGATTCAAGACAATGGCGACTATTACACTGAAAACATTTGAAGAACAAGTGAATCATGTTTATTAGGATTTAAACTGTTTAAGACGCCAATAGAAATTAGTGAGACGGTTCGTTAGCAGAGTAGGTCAAAAAGGAGATCCATATATTGGTTTTCTAGCGAATCTTCTGTTATATTCTAAAGGTTCAAGAAGAAGGGTGAACGAAGTAAAAGGTCAAAGACAGATATTTTATGAAGACCAACACTGCCTCGATCTTTCTGGTTGATGTGGTGAACTTCTGATGGTAAATGCAGGGCAATGCACAACAACATAACTTCATGTTTGCGACATAAGTGTTAAGTGCAACTAGTGTGTGTAGAGGACATCATTAAATTAGCAGAACAACATCCTCTTCTCTAAACAATCAATTTTTCCAGCAGTCCAGAGAACTAAAGACAGATAATGAGGAACTGACAACAAGCTAAGACAATGGCAATAATTCCAACAAAGAAAAACATGGCCAAGTTATCATCTTGATTACCTGGTGGTTAGAATCATCTTGATTAGATAGAACACCTGATGAATTGTGAAATATACGTTACATTCTGTAAAATAGCAGTATGTTATAACTATTTAAATAACACATAAACAGAAGCATTTCTACGAAATACTGGAACTTAACCAAACAGTAAAGGTCTATAATAGATCATACACAATAAAAAGAAGGGGAGACCAGTAAAGCAAATTCATGATCCTATCTCACAGAGAGGAAGGAGAAAGCGTATAATGAAGCAATTGCCTAAATGTAAAGGTAAAAACTACTATAACATACAAAGTATTAGTTCAGAGGCAAAAACTAAACTGAAGGCAAATTGGGGATTTGCATCTCCTGCAACAGTAAGGAAAGTAAAAAACTAAATTCACTACAAAGTGATAAAGCTTCAGACTCACATTCCTCCGTGCCAGCATCCTCAACGGGGACAGTATTTTCCTCGTATATTACATCAGTCGATACACCTTCGTGAACATTCATAGGTACAGCATACTCCCAAGGTCTCTCTGAGAAATCCGGTCTTGATACATGGTTGTTGCCATTCTCATAAGAATGATAAGAAGTACTCTCAAGATTGGAGTGCTCATATTTATAATAACTCATATTCATAGACCAATATGCATTTTCCTGGACAAAAGATTCAAACAAATGGTTACTCATTCCACCTAACAAGTTAAACAGGGCCTAGTATTTTCGACACGGAGCATAGATAATATGCGAAAAATCATTAAATTTTAAAAATATCAACAAGTTAAAGTTTAAATTCTAGATCCGGCTCTGTCACCTAAGAGTCCATTAAAGGGAGTGAAATAAACAGGTTATTATTCCCACTAAAAACCAAGCTACATAGATGTCTAACCCTTAAAGAGCATAAATTTTGTACTGGAGCATACTTCTACAGTCTCTTTTTTCACAAATTATATAAACTTTCAGTACAAAATCAACTGCTACAGAGAAAGTTACAAAAACTTACCTGAATCTGTACAGGGTTATTATGATACTGTACTATAGGGGCTTGTGAAACACCATCCAAGAAGCCTGGGAAACTCTCTGGAACATTATAAGGAAATCCCATGTTCATATAATGCATCTCCTCCATGTGTTGATCCCCACTCATTTTCTTCACTGAAAAAAAAAACATGAATATTACATAACAAACAGAGTGTTAACAATGAAGAAAAAAAAAAGAAAAAGTAAGTCCAGTTTTCCCCATTTGGCTCATTCTTGAAACAATGTACATATGGGTAAACCTTCTTTTTTTTCTTGATTTCAAATGGGGGTTTTCTAAAGAACTCAACAATACAAGAAAACCCAAGTTGAAAAATCACCTGATTTTAAAAGAACTACAAAAAAATACCAGAAAAATGAAGAAAAAAACAGAGACAGACAGACAGAGAGATGAAATGCAGAAAGCAGAGAGAGTAGTAATGTGTTGATGGGTAAGGGAGCAGCAGAGGAGTGACCAAATTGTAGTGGAAAAATGGAAAGTGGATTTTGTTGGCATATATGTGCTGCTTTTTTGTATAAAAAGAGGGTATATAGATAGATACATATAGATACAGTCCCCTTCTCTTTCTCTCTTTTGTTTGTCTCTGTCTCTGTCTTTGTCAGTCTCTCACTTGTACACACAGGGCCACTGGCGCTTATGCCGGGATTGAGAGACACGCCATCTACATCTATGTATGCATCGTTACTCCGTCCCATATTAGTGAGTCAATTCCCTAAATAGTCACCCAAGTTTAGGGAATTGCCTTGAAATATCATTTATGTTTTATTTAGGACCAAAATATCATTTATCTATCACTATTTTCCTTCAAATATACTTGACACTCCAAAAGTCTCACTCTCTCCTATT
This sequence comes from Solanum tuberosum, assembly GCF_000226075.1. Classification (NCBI taxonomy): domain Eukaryota; kingdom Viridiplantae; phylum Streptophyta; class Magnoliopsida; order Solanales; family Solanaceae; genus Solanum; species Solanum tuberosum. The sequence continues at coordinate 1,948,013 of NW_006238994.1, read as the reverse complement.
TGGGATGACATGCCATTAAAGTCTTTTTTTTAATAATAGACCTATTTAATTCATTAAACTCATTTAACTTAAATAAGCCATGATCATATTATTTTTTTAAAAGTTACATTAGTTTATTAAGAATAAATTTTCATACTTAAGAAT